>NW_006202392.1:311430-325500 GCF_000334495.1 Tupaia belangeri chinensis | reverse complement strand
TATCCTTGTCTCTCTCAACCTTGCTCTCGGTCTCCATCTCATGAAATAAATAAAAAACTGAAAAAAAAAAAAACAAAAAAACCCCAAAAAAACAAAAACCCCAAAACCAAAAGAAAAAAAAAAGCCTAAGAGTGAATAAATAAATAAATAATGCTAAATGTGAGGAATCTTCCCCAAATTCTATAATAAATCACTTATGGATTTTATGCGAGGAAATGTAACCCCACAAAAATAGCGTGTGCACACACACACACACAAAATCAAACACTGAATACATAGGCACAAGGAAAATAGTTTCTGACCCATGTAGGTGAATGGTTTGCTTCCTGAATATAATGCTTTATTACCCATATCACTGTCCTAGGTTGAAAATATTTATGGGTGATCATAAAATTAGCTATCCCTTTTTAAATATTTAATCTGCAGCATGTAGGCTGGTGACCTCCAGAAGAGGGTATTATCCTGGTTGACTATTACATATATCTTAGTTAAAACAACTACTTCTTTTTATTGACCTGAAGTTTACCTAACTTTTATTAATTTTTTCACATTTTAATTTTATTTCATAAATCATTCAAGTTGAGAGTTCAATAACTTTTCATTGTGTTATTCAATATTCCAGTCAAATATATTTTCATGCTTAACTATTTTAGACAACTAAAGTTAATGAATCTACCCACTTGAGAAAAACAGGAAACTTGACTCCTAAGAATTGTCTGAATGAAGATTTAATATCAGGAGTAAATAACAGATACTATGTCCTAAAACTGTAGTAAAATAATTCAGAATTATTCTACAATTTTATTTAGGTCCATCACTCCATGAAAGTGAAAAGTCCAACAGAAAGTAAAACACTGTTGTGTTTAATATTTAAGTACTCTTTTAGACTTGATGCTTCAGAAATCCAAGGCTGTGGCAAGAATTGCAGTTTGGCCACTTTCTTTCAGAAGGGCAAGTCCAGGGTATTGAAGGTAAAGAAAAAAATTAAGATAAAGATACAATTCACTATTGTACTAGTCACCACTTCATAATTACCAAAGTGAAAGAGGACCTGGCTCTGTAGGCCTATGTTCTTTATGCATGGGGCTTTTTTTGGAAGAACTATTTAGAGAAATCACACCCAAGAGAAGTGAAAGGAGGAGAAATGAGTTTGTTGTTTCTTTTTTTTTTAAATTATTTTATTTAACTTTATTTATTTACTCATTTATTTTATTTCATTTTGACCAGAGAGGGACAGAGCAAGAGAGAGAGAAAGTGAGAAAGCAAGCCACCAGGTCTGGGACTCGAACCACGGTCGACCATGTGGGAGTCCAGTGCCCCTAACCACTACGCCACCTGCTGGCCCCACTGTTTTTTTTCTTACATCTTCCATTTTTCATTGGTCGAGGAACACCCCATGGAATGAAATTCCTTACATTTGTGGGTTGTACTATCTTTCCCCTTGGTAACCCCAGAGGAAGGTTTAGCCCATATTCTGCAGTATGGCATTTCATCTAAGTAAGGAAACGGCAGGGCAGTAAGGAAGTGGCAGACTGGGGAAGCAGTCACTCAAAGAGCGAGGGCTAGGCCAGGGGCACTTGAAGACGAGATAGTGTGGGGCTTAAACCTGGACAATAGACAGTAAGCTTGTCAAAGGGAAGCTTCTTTGGAAAAAAGAAAGAGGGAAGAACCTAAGGAAACACAGTAAGTTTGTTCACAGAAAAAATAAATTAACTCACATAGTTTGAACTTGATAATGGCTTAGGTGATAACATTTAAAAAATATTTATTATTTAGTGACAATCACATTCAAATTAAAATATTCTTGTTTCCTATTGAATTGTGAATGTTTGGAAAATATTTTTTTTTCTCATTTGTTTTTACAATCTGCAGATATTGGATCATCAGAAAAGTCATGACTTATTTCTGCATAGAAAAGTATATCATGACTTTTCTGACAACCCAAGAGATATGCTTTATAATTATTAGTCAGATATATTTCTTTTAACATATTTTAGTTGGCAAGGTACTTCTATTGAGTGCCAAAAATATTTTAAATCTTGTATGAATGTGCAATTTTTTTTGAGAGGTTTTTGCTATAGGGCGTGTACGCTCGCCAGACAGAGAGAGACAGAGAGACAGAAAGCGAGAAATCACCCCCCAGGAGGGATGGCCATGCCGCAATCCCTTCTCCTCCACTCTCAGGATCTTGGGCACGCATGTACATACGCCCGGCATGAGTTTTAAGCCACCGGTCCGGGACTTGAACTGCGGCTGACTACATGGGAGTCCAGCGGCATAGCCATTACGCTAACTGCTGGTCCCATAAATGTGCTATTTTAAGTAATTTTTTTTTGGGGGGGAGAGATATTATTGTATTGTTTGATTAAAAGTTTAGATAATTAGGGAAACCTCATTGGGGGACAGAACACCTACAAGATAAAGTAAGTTGAACATTTAAGGAAGTCAATAAAAGATATACATTAATTATTTCATTTTAGAAAGTCTTGACTGTATATTAGTAAAATGTACAGTTTATTTTATTCACTAAAAAATTCATTCTGGCTAGCTGGTGGCTTGACACCTGGGGTGTCTGGATCCCACGTGACTAACCACACGATTAGAGTTTCAGATCTGGTGGCTTAAGGAACATACTGGGTACATGTATGTGCATGCCCAAATATTGAGAGGGAAATGAAGAAGAAATTGTGGCATAACCATCAGTTTTGGGGTATACTCTCTTTTTCTCTCTCTCTATTTCTGGTGAGTACACACACCCTATAGCAAATTGAAAAAAAAAAAAAACAACAATATTCATGAAATTGCCATAGTATTCTATATCCTAAACTGACAAAATGAGTAAGACTGTTCTTTTCAGGAATATACAGACGAGTGAAGGAAAGAGGCATGTAAACAATTTATTGTTTATTGCAATACCTTTTAAAAGATGCTTTAATAGGTAAATAATGAACAAGGTTTACACAAGCTAGCTTTTCATAGTTGAAAAATTACTCTGGACTAACTCCACCTAAAATTATAGCAATGACAAATAGAAAATGAAAATTATCCAGAACGTTTATAGTGCTTCCAAAATACATAATGAAGTAAACAATTAAAATACTGGAACAAAACATGGTGCATATAATTGGCATCGTGTGATTATAATTTAGTGCACACTGATTGCTATCATGTTTTGTGGGCAATATCGAAATCATCCAATATCAGTAGAAATTTAAATGTCTGTATGTACAAGAAGCCCATATAATAAATTTATTAAAGAAAAAAATGAGTTTTCTTTTTTCCCATGAGTTTTTATATTATGAAGTCTGAAGATTCTTGGAGGATTTTTTTATTCTGTATTTCGATTCAGATGCCTGACAGCAAGGACACGTCCTTGAGCAGGGAAAAAAAGAGGAAGAACTAAATTATAATTTTGATAACATGATATGTAAAAGTTAAAGTAATATGCTTAAACTTCTTTGCCTACAAAAAGATTTAAAGTGGCTTATAAAGATGAATTGAATCAAAAGTAAAATAAATCTAGAAAATAAAAGCCAAAGGAAAAAGAAGATGGGAAAAAAAGCACTGCGAGCAGCTGAAATTATTTGGATTAGTACATATTGTTCTTCCCAGGACTGGGGTACAAATGGCATTAAACTTTTGGTAGCTCTGTGTGTGTGAGAGAGAGAAAGAGAGAGGGAGAAATAGTAAACCTTAGAGTATCTAAGATAAAAGCAAACTGCTTTCTAAAGAGTTAGATGATTATTTTTAATATGGAAACTTAAATTTTGTCATAAACCTGGTGACATGATTCTTAATATAAGCTGGTGGCAAGATACCAAAGCACAAAAACACACTTAGAGAAGGAGAGAGGAGCAAAAGTAATCGGATTCAGGTATGTGGCTCTCTGATAGTCTTGCTTATTTCAGGGGTAGATTTTGAATTATCCCAAGAATGAATAAATTGCATATCCTTCCAGTATATTAATGGGATAACGAATTGAATACCCATTAATTTGGTTTCTCTCTACTGAGCTTTTGAAAGCTTTCTATTTAGTGATAGAGCTTTTGAATTTATATTCCTTGACAGGTAGCTGAAGTACATGTATTCTTTATAAAATAATTGCACATCTGTGTGTTTTTAATAGTTAGTTGATCTGCAGATAGAGTGAAAATTGAACTCAGTGAAGAAGGGGGGAGAGCAACTATATTCAACGGCATTCCAAGTCCTTCCTCCTGGAAACAAGCACAAATGATCTAATTTAGACTTCAATGGATTTCCAAAGTAGATGAAGGGACAATTGTTTTAATAATGACAATAGCCAAAACAAACACATGTAAACACAAACACTTCCACACATAATAAAGCACGTAGAAAATATTGAAGTTGGCGTTCCATAAGTTATTTCTATATTTTCTAAGGTAAACTGGTGATTAAAATATACTTTGGATAATTAATTTAGATAAATAATATAGTGGCATGTCTTTTAGTTTTGCTAGCTAAATTTTTAAAAATCAGATTTTAAAGTTATTTGCTAAAATGAATCTGGTCACAATCCATAATTTGAACAATAACACTACTTGCAGCACTGGGTTTGATAATAATTACATAAAAGAAGCAGTTATAGACCATAAGTATTTCTAATTCATAAAATTCACATATTTACTCTCTATAAAAACATGAAAATATTAGGCAAGGCATTAGACTATCCTGCAGAGTATTAAAATATAAGAAACAAATTGAAAAACCATGTGTACCTCTATACCTTATTTTAGTTTAGTAGTGAGATAGTACTTATGAAATATTACATATTAAAATAAAAATCCCAGTAATTCATTTTGTTCTTCAGCTCTCTGCTTATTGGAGCTCATATATATATCTTTGTTTTTGGAAAGGGAAATATAGCCAGAAGAAAAGGAAAAGAGAAGTTATAGGCAGATTTGATTTTTAAATATAATTTTGAAGACGCAGAGCAAAAATAAATAAATAAATAAGTAAATAAATAGTAGTCTTAAAAGTGATTTTTCTACATTTTAATTTTAAATTCATTATAAATCACTTAACTCATAAAGTGAATTTACGTGAATACACTTTAAACCAGTTCAGTTGAAAATACTATACAAATTACCAACAGATAGTCATCTCATTCTTTGTCTCATAAATGTCTTGCCTTTCCATTTTTCTCCTTGATTTCTTTCCTCACACTCTCTCACATCTCCCTCCCAAGATCCCGAGAGGAGAATGGAGGAGAAGGGATTGCACCATGGCCATCCCCCTGGGGTGGGGTGATTTCTCGCTTTCTATCTCTCTGTCTCTGTCTGTCTGGTGAGCGCACAAGCCCTACAGCAAAAACCTCTCGAAAAAAAAAAGTTTTTTCATGGATACCTTTTGGTCTTATATGTCGTCTACAAATAGAGATAATTTTAATTCTCCTTCAACAATCATGTCATCTGCAAATAGAGGTAATTTCACCCTTTTCCCTATTTGAATGTCTTTAATATTATTTTCTTTTCTGATTGCATTGGCTAGGACTACCAACACCATATTGAAAAGGAGTGCATAAGTTAGGCAGCCCTGTTTTGCACAAGTTTTTAGTGGAAAACTTTCTAGCTTTTTCCCATTCAGTATTGTATTCACTAGGGGTTTTTCATAGATTATTTATTGCACTGAGAAATGACCCTTCTATGCCAATTTTGCTGAGAGTTTTTACTGAACACTTTTTCTTCATCAATTAAAATGATCATGTGGTTTTTATCTTTCTTTCTCTTAATATGATGTATTACATTTATGCTTTGTGTATGTCAAACCACCCTTGCATCCCTGGAGTAAGACCTACTTGGTCATGATGTATAATATTTTTCATATGTTGTTGGATACAATTTGCAAGTATCTTGTTAAGAATTTTTGCATCTATATTCATCAGAGATATTGGTCTGCAGTTTTCCTTTCTTGTCATGCCCTTATCTGTTTTTGGGATGAGGGTGATGAAGGCTTTATAAAGGGATCCTTCTTTTTGGATGTTTAGAAATAATTTGTGTAGAATGGTTGTTAACTTCTTTAAAAATTTTGTTGACCTCTTAAATGAAGCCATCAGGACCTGGGCTTTTCTTTGCTGGGAGGTTATTTATTACTGATTCGATCTCATTACTTGTTATAGGTCTATTCAGGCTTTTTGTGTTTTCCCGATTCAATCTTGGTAGATTATATGTGTCCAGGAATTTGTCCATCTCATCCAGATGTTCTTGTTTGTTGGTGTATAGTCACTCATAGTATCCTCTAATGATGTCTTGTATTTCTAATATGTCTGTTGTAATATTGCTTGTTTCATCACAAATTTGATTTATCTGGTTTGTTTCTGTCTTCCTAATTAGTCCAGCTAATGGTGTGTCAATTTTGTTTATCTTTTCAAAGAACTGGCTTTTTTTGTTTATCTTTTCAAAGAACTGGCTTTTGGTTTCATTTGTTTTCTGTATAGTTTGTTTATTTTTATTTCATTTATTTTTGCTCAGATATTTATTATTTGTTCCTCTTGACATTTTTTGAAATTTTTATTATTTTTCCAATTTCTTCAGGCATGATGTTAAGTTGTCTTTTTTCTACCTTTCCATCTTTTCATCATGTGCACTAATTGCTATGAACTTCTTTCTTATGACGGCTTTTGCGGTGTCTTATAGATTATGAAAACATAATCATTATCATTATTTTCAATGAATCTTTTGAATTCAATCTTAATTTCTTCAGTAGTTGTGAAGTAACTCAGAAGTAGATTGTTTAGTTTCCATATGTTTGTGAATTTTTGAGGATTTATTCTGAAATTAATGTCAAGTTTAATTTCATCATGGTCAGAGAAGATGGTGGACATCGTTTTTATGCCTTTGAATCTGCCAAGACTTGTTTTGTGCCCTATCATGTGGTCAGTCTTTTAAAAAGTTCTGTGGGCTGATGGGAGGAGGTGAGAAAAATGTATATTTCATGGTATTGGGTTGGAAGGTTCTATAGATGTCTGCCAAGTCTATTTGATTTATGGTATCATTTACATCCTGTATCTCTTTGTTATTATTTTGTCTGGATAATCTCTCTAAAGGAGATAGTGGGGTGTTGAGAATCCCAACAATTAGTGTGTTGCAGTCTATCTCTCTTTTAGACCTAGCAGTCTTTCTTTCATATATTTGCTTGCTCCTGAGTTGGGTGCATGAGTATTTATAAGTATTATATCTTCTTGATGAATTAGCCCTTTTACTACTATATAATTCTCTTTTTTATCTCTTCTTACAGTTTTTGTCTTTGAGCCTATTTTGTCTGAACTCAGTATCATGACTCCAGCCTTTTTTTTTTTTATTTGCTTCCATTTGCATGAAATACTTTTTTCCCAGCTCTTCACTTTTAGTCTATGTATGCCTTTATTCAAGAAGGCAACAGATGGAGAATTCCTGTTTTTTTTTTTTTTTTTTCTCTATTCAGCAAATCGGTGTCTCCTGTTTGAAGAATTTAATTCATTAACATTCAACATTATTATCAATATTTCTGTACTGGCCTCTCCATTAAGTAGACTTTCATTTTCTTTCTTTCTTTCTCTTTCTTTCTTTCTTTCTTTCTTTTTCTTTCTTTCTTTCTTTCTTTCTTTCTTTCATTCTCTTAATTCTGTCTGTCTCTTTAGTTTTCCTGGTATAGCAAATCCTTTGGAACTTCTTGAAGATCTGGTCTGGTGCTGGTAAATTCATTCAGGTTTTGTTTATCTGAGAATGTTTTTATCTTTTCTTCCTATTTGAAAGATATGGGGGACCAGTAGATGGTGTGGTAGTTAAGGCACTGGACACTCCCACATGGCTGATCATGGTTCGAGTCCCAGACCTGGTGGCTTGCTTTTTCACTCCCCGCCCTCCCCCCCACCCACCCCCGTGTCTCTCTTTTTCTGGTCAAATTAAAATGAATGAATGAATACATAAAAAGTTAAGTAAATAATTCCTTAAAAATACAATAAAAAAAAGATAATCTTGCTGGGTATACTAATCTTGGTTGAAATTGGTTTTCTTTCTTTTTCTTTGAGAGAGAGATTTTTGGTATAGGATATTTGTGCTTGCTGGAGAGATAGAGAAAGACAGAAGAGAACTTCCTCATCTCCTGGAGTTCATTGTCTCTTTTCTCTTGCATCTCATATAGTTTTGTCACTATTATTCTGAATTGTTTATCTGACATTTCCACAAGTTCTGTTGTACTATCTGTAAATGATGAAGAATTTCCGCTTGGGGGAAAGATATTTTCTTGGTTTCTCATATTGCTTGTGCCTCTGCACTGGTTTCTGATCATCTGAGGGATTATATATTTCTTTCTAATTTCTATGTGTTAATTATGAGAATTCAAAGGCATGCAGGAGGAGTCATGTGAGTCACAGTCTCTCTGTAGTTCTGTCTCCCTAACAGTCATCCTGCAACCTGTTCCGCTGTCACTGGAACTAGATATTCCAATGGCCTCCCAGTTTCTTGAGAATAGATGCACCTGGGGTTGAGCTGCAGGGTTTCAACTGGGAAAGAATGTCAGGGTCGTGTATTGTGTATTGTGTGTTGTGTGTCATGCTTCAGAAAACTATGAAGTCTGAAAGTATTCCTGAGTGGGCAAATGGTAGCTAGAGGTCTAAAGGAGTCTCCTGCCTCAGTGTTCTAACTTGCTACTGCCCCATGCAGGATCCATAGCTTATGGTGGAGGTGAGAGGTGGAAGCACAAGGATCTGGGTATCTGGAACAGCCAGGAGAAAGAGGAGTTCCCAAGGTGACTCTGGCCTGTTTTCTCTCTGGCTACCACTCTGTGCAGGGACCAGGCCTGAGGGGTTTTTTGTTTTGTTTTTGTTTGTTGTTATTTCTTTCTTTTTTTTTTTCTGAAAGAAATCAGAAGTTTGAAAGAATAAAAATATGTGGTTCTCTAAGTTAGAGTAAGAATAATACAGAAAATTATCCAAGGAAAGATTTATGATGTGCAGAAAAGGGGAAAGCTTCTTTTTAGGCTGTAGGAGATGTACCGAAGGAGAGCTAAAGGGCTAGAGAGACCTAGTAGATACAGGTTTCAGAGGAGGGGCCAGAATCCATTCCATCCTGGGACTGCAAATCAGACTTTCATTGTTTACTGAATCCCTAATAGCAGAGCTCTGTACATTGCAGAATTCATTGCTGGCTATGTGCCAAAGAGTGGAGTCATCAGCCACTGGTGAGGGGATTCTGTAGCAAGGAGCATCCAAATCAATTGTGAGTAGACATGCTTTGTCTCACAGGTTAATGTTGTCATCAGAATTTCAGGAAAGCTAAGTTGGTAGGTTTGTGTATATTTGAGAGCTTGTGTTATGCTAGGGTTGGGGGCTATTGACAGCCAGCCTTGGTACTATCATTGTGGATTTGACTATTCTGAAGAAATAGGTTACATGTTACAACCACCATAATAAAGAAATAGCAGGTGGAAGGAGGACAGACACTGCTGTCAGTGTAAAACATCATATTAGTTTACGCTACTAAAGATGATCTGACTCATGTGAATCTATCCCTTGTCATATTGACTTGTTGGAATTTTATTGCAGGTTCAATGTGATCACATAGTCACAGATCTATAGGTAACTCATGGAGGTTAGGGTCATAACCAATTTCTGTCTATACTGTCAAAGAGCAAGAAACGTCAATGGGAGCTGCTAACAATCCTATATTGTTCACAACAGATTTCTTTATAAGGCTATGTGTAATATAAGAATGACCTTTAGTGTTTATGCTTAAGGACAAGCTGCTACTTGTGTAATCCTTTGACTTGATAGATTTGCAATTTAACAAAGGCACATATTGCTACATTTTACCATTTACAATTTCTAATGTTATAGGGTGTGTTTGTATGTCAGAGAGAGACAGAGAAGAAAAGTGAGAAATCACCCCCTTGAGAGGATGGCCATGTCCCAATCCCTTTGCTACATTCTTCTATCAGAATTTTGGGCATGTACATGCATACTTCCGGTATGTTTTCAAGCAGTTGGTCTGGTACTCAAATCATGTAGTTGGCCACATGGGATAAAGAGACACCTTAACTTCAGTCCACCTTCTGGTCAATTACATAGTTTTCAAATAGGTGGAAGACACACAGGCACTTATTTCAAAGAAGTATAAAAGGTATATGGCAAAGGAAATAATACTCTTACCTTTCTAATTTCCCAGGGATCTGGGTTCTCTCTTCAAAGACAGCTACTATTACCAGGTATGTCTCTTTTTTGCCTTTCACATTGACCTAATCTAGTCTGACTTCTGGCTTTTATCACTCCACAGAAAATATATCTTGCTTAAATTGCTAATTCACAGACTCCAATAGATGTTTAAAGTAAAACTCTTCCTGGATCTTTGAATATCTATCAACCCTCTTGATTCCTGGTATTGGTGACAAACTCAAGTTCCTTTATGTGGAGGAGGTTTGAAGTACTGAAGGCTTGGTTTTAGAACTTCTACCCTTCCCTAGGTAAAGTTATCTATATTTTCAGATTTAATTACCATCAGGCATAGGTAATTCACAATTTAAACTCAGGTTCAGGTTCATATGCCTTTTCAGGAAAATTTCTTTTGCATAGCCAAAGACAGCTGAAAGTCATTATGTACAAAAGTAAACACAGGGCCTTCTCCTCCAAACTTGATCTTTCTTTACAACATCCTTAGAGTGATCTTTGATATCTCTCTTTTTCTCCATCTCCCTAAATAATCACAGTCAATTCTTTAGTAAGACTTGGCCCTTTTTTCTCCTGAATATGCATAGTTCTGCCTACTTTGATAGTTTCTATCTCAATCACACTTATCTATGCTGCTTTCTTTTTACTGTATCACTGCAATAATATTGTGTCCAATTTATGCATATTCTGAACCTTGCCTGTATTCGATATACATATTTCAAAGTGTTTCTTTCCAAATTACAAACCTGATCATGTAACCTTCCTACGTTTAAAAAATTCATATCTTACCTTTGTTGTTAGGATGAAACCAATGCTACCTAAATGGTTTATGAGGCTTTGCATGATCTAGACCCTGTATGTAAAACCATTTCCAGTCAATAGAGTAACTTTGTGCCGATGAGAACAAGTTGCTTCTTCTTAGATATAAATAGCCTTTTGTTCAATAGACACATTTTGCTTGTTTCTCATTCACTGATAACATGGTATTGAATATTATCTGATGCAAAGAGGTTTATTACTATTATTATTATTTTGGAAAGGTTTTTGCTATAGGGCGCATGCGCTCACCAGACAGACAGACAGAGAGACAGAAAGAGAGAAATCGCCCCACCTCTAGGGGGTATGGCCATGCTGCAATCCCTTCTCCTCCTTTCTCCTCTCAGGATCTTGGGCATGCACACACTTGTGCCAGGAGTGAGTTTAAGCCACCGGGTCCGGGACTCAAACCACGATCGACTACATGGGAATCCAGCGACATAGTCATTACGCTAACTGCTGGTCCCGACAAAGAGGTTTATTCTATTTTTAGATTTATGAGTGGAACACTGCAGATGCAACTCACTCTCCAAGGAAAACCAAAAAGCCCAGACTCAGTTATATATATAGTAGCATTTTCTTATTATTACTAAAGATTTAACTTACATTTATAACTTTCAGCTTTTTTTTTTTTAAGAGGTTTTTTGCTATAGGGCCTGTGTGCTCGCCAGACAGACAGAGAGAGACAGAGAAATAGAAAGTGAGAAATCACCCCCCCCCCAGGGGGGATGGCCACACCGCAATCCCTTCTCCTCCATTCTCCTCTCAGGATCTTGGGCACACACGCACACACACCTGGCGTGAATTTTAAGCCACTGGGTCCGGGACGCAAACCGCGGTCAACTATGTGGGAGTCCAGACACATAACCATTACGCTAACTGCTGGTCCCAAATTTACAACTTTCAGCTTTAAGTAGTCTTCCATTTTTGGCAGTCGGAAGTTTTATGCCATATGCTTCAAGAAATCAGCTATGTATTTAAAAATATTTGCCAATATTTTTTACAACATGTATACAATGTGCTTCTTTAATTTTCTTAGAAGTCCTTTAGTAGATGTCTACGTGGAACTTTTCTTGTTTTTCCAGAGAATTCTTGTTTGGACATAATGTTTTATTTACTTAACATGTTTTGGACTTACTTTTGAAACTTATAATTAATTTTTAACAAAATTTATGGCTGTCATTAGCCTAATCTTTGCATTTTGAAATAAACATTGTTTGCCCCATAGAATTGGTTAACTAACTTCTACTTCCCCTTATCTCCATGCCCTGCCATAATTTATGGAAGTTGGAATAACTCTTTCTTGAGTTATTAAATGGTTTGTACAAGTAGGGATATCTCTTTCCTAAACTTTTGGCAAAGTAATATAGGCCTTCCCATTTTGTCTGTGTAGAATTTGGGATCCTATTTCAATATCTACTGAGGTTATGCTCTGTTAAAGTTACTTTCCCTTTCAACCAAGGTGAGGTGACAAGGGCTGGAGTTGGTCTCCAGCTCCAAACCACTAAAAAAGTAACAAGATATGTGAAGTGATGATTTTTAGATATTGAACATCAATAAAGGACAATGATCCTGAGAGGTGGACAATAAAAGAAGGGAACATTATCATTGTCACAATTTAGTGTCTGGAGACAGTTTTCTGAGTCTAGTACATGAAGAGAGAATTGAAGCAGAGCAAGGTGTTCATCTGAGTTGAGGAAACAGAGTTGGAACACCAGAGATTCGAGGGTAGTTAAATTTCACAGAGATGAATTGAGGGACAGGTGGCAGCTCTTTGACTTTGACAATATTAAAAAGACAGTATAAGAATGCTACAAATGATGTTATGGCAATAGATACAACTTAGATAAAATGGACTAATTCTTTAAAAGTCAATTGTAGAAGCTCATCAAAGAAGAAACAGAATCTGATTGGTCTTATATTTATTAAATAAATTTAATTTATAGTCAAAATATTTTATAGAGAAATTCTAGCCCACACGGCTTCACTGGTAAAGTCTACAAACATTTAAAAATGTACTACTAAATCTACATGAATGCTTCTAAAAAAAATTGAAGAGGAAGCAATATGTTCCTACTTACTACATAGAGTCAGGTTGAGAATGATTATTTATTATTCTGCTTGATTTAGAATGCATTTCAAGATTTAACAATGTCTTCATATTGACAATTACTATCATAGAATTTTACCAGCACTATTCTAGCTGCAACACTTTGTTTTTTCAAATGTGATGCTCTTAACATTTTATTTTAAATAGGTCAAATAGCTCTTTCCTTAGAGAATTTGCAATGGGGAATTGCATATTGATGTATTTGAATCTAGAAACTGGTTTGAATCTATAAAGATTTTCAAAAATACATTTCAATATTTTTTTTACTTGTGAGAACCAGCAATAAACCCTCCCTACATACTGTATTGTAAAAACTGTATTATAAAAAGTGTTTAATTATTTTCTTATTTAGTAATGTTTAAGGGCATTATAATACAGTTTATTAGTTCTAATCTAGGTTGAACCTGACCTAATATTTCTTCTCATAAGTTTATCCTTTTAAAATAATTAAAAAATACTCCAATGTTTATTAAAGTGTATTAATAAGGTTATATTCTTCCAATATTTTTGCTTGGAAAATGTTGTCATCTAGGTTATAGTTATCAATATTAAAATCAAGAGCAGTTCTGGACACCAGGCGGCCTGCAGCTGTAGGTCCGTCCACCCGGGACCTTCGTGCATCCCTACCCCTACTCTTCTCTGGACCTCAGGTTGGTTGCGTGGGACTTTAAGACGAGCCCGCACCCTACCCCACCCCACCTGCAAACTGGATCGAGCTGGCCAGCAGTTCTGGACACCAGGCAGCCTGCGGCTGTGGACCCATCCACCTGGGACCCGTCATCCTTTGGCTCTTCCCCACGTGCCTTTGGACTCTCTGAATTTTAGTGTTTTGAATAGTGCCCAGAACATGTTGTGCTATTCAGTGTTGGTGGGGATGTGCTGAAAAGGGAACCCTCCTACACTGTTGGTGGGAATGTAAACTGGTTCAGCCACTGTGGAGAACAATATGGAGATTCCTCAAAGATCTACAAATAGAACTACTATT
>NW_006202392.1:301961-311380 GCF_000334495.1 Tupaia belangeri chinensis | reverse complement strand
AGAGAGACATAGAGACAGAAAGCGAGAAAACACCCCCCAGGGGGGATGGTCACGCCGCAATCCCTTCTCCTCCATTCTCCTCTTGGGATCTTGGGCATGCACGCACACGCGCCCAGCGTGAGTTTTAAGCCACCAGGTCCGGGACACGAACTCGGTCGACTACGTGGGAGTCCAGCGACATAGCCATTACGCTAACTGCTGGTTCCCAAACTACTATTTGATCCAGTAATCCCACTTCTGGGTATCTACCCAAAGGACAGGAGAATGCTCAGTCGGAAAAGTGCTTGCACATCAATGTTTATTGCAGCATTATTCAGGATTGCCAAGACATGGAATCAACCTAAATGTCCACAAGCTGATGAGTGGATTGGAAGAGTGTTGCATATATACTCTATGGAATACTACTTGGCCATAAAATATAACAAGACCCTGGCATCTGATAGAAAGTAGTTAGATATGGAGGATCTATTGCTGAGTGAAGTAAGCCAGGCTATGAAAGAAAGATTAAAGAAAAGGAAAGAAAGATATTTACATACACTTAATGTATACCGACTATCTGCACTTTATGCCAGAGAGTGAAATATTGGAGGACATAAAAGCAGTGAAAGTACTTAATGAGAATAAGACAGTGTGGAATGGGGGCAGGGGGGTGAAGAGAAGAGGATAGAGAAAGATAGCAAGAGAACAAATAGAGAGGCATGACATTAGTGGGACACAGATATGGCTTATTACCTGTTGATGATGACATGTATAGTATTATCAACTGGTTTGGTCTGAGAGGTATTTTATGATGGGTAAAGTCTTTTTACAAGATAAATGAGAAATAGTGATTGACTGTTTAAAAAAATAATTGGAATAATAATAATAATAATGATCAGAAAAAACAATGAAAAGATATCGAATGATGAAGTAGGGAGTTTAATGTCTCTGTATTGACTGACATGCATGGCATTCCCTTTTGAAAAAGCAATGTAATACACTGTAAAGTTATATGCAATTCAGTGTAATATAAACAAGATTATGATGATAATAAAAAATATTAAAATCACTTAATTTTTTGGACAATTTATGAATAGCATATAAGTTTTTTTTTCATTTTAATTTTAATTGTTACAAGGCATGTATTCTTGCCAGAGACAGGGAGGGTGGGATGGGGAAGGAGAAGGCAACCCTTTATGAGGTGTGGTCATGCTGAAATTCCTTCTCCAGTTCTTCATCCTGTCAGGACATTGAGCACATACCCACCCAGGTATGTTTTTTCAAGCCATCAAGGGCTGATATTTGAACCATAGGCGGCTGTGTGGGATCTGGTTTTCTTAACTATGAGGCTATAGGCCTGGTCCAGGTTATTATTACTTTTTATTAAGCTACATATGTAATAAAATGTTCATACTTCTAGAAGTCTCTTTTGGATAATTTTTAAGATGTGACTATTATAGGGAGAATCAGAAAATAGACATACTAATACAGTAGTCCCCTTTATTCATGGTTTTACTTTTCATGGTTTTAGTTATCTGTGATATAGAATCATTAATGCTATGGTATTATGGTATTGTCCAATGGTTTCCCCCAAAGATTCATGTTTTGGCATTTTTGCCTCCATTGTAACAGTGTTTAGAGATGAGGCCTTGTGGTCACTGTTTGGATCATGGGGCATTGCCCTCATGAGTGGATTAATGCAGTCTCATGAGACAAGGGAGTTCTCATTCTTGCAGGAATGGGTTAGTTTCTGTGAAAGCAGGTTGTCATAAAAGTAAAAGCTGCCCTCAGGTATCTCTGCACATCGCCACCTTCTTTCCTGTCTCTGTTGGCCATGTGGTGACGTAGGACCAGAGGCCAGCCAGTTGCCAGCCCCATGCTTTTGGACGTTCAGCTTCTGGAAGTGTCAGTCAAATGCAACTCTATTCTTCATAAACTACCGGAACTCAGGTATTTCTGTTAGCAACACAGTAACAGACGAAGACAAATACAGTAAGAGAGAAAGACACCGCATTCACATAATGTTCATTGAAATATATTATTTTAATTGTTCTGTTTTATTATTATTTACTCTGGCTAACCTCTTACTGTGCCTTACTTATAAATTAAACTTTATCATAGGTATGTATGTATAGGTCAAAACATAGTATATATAGAGTTTGGTACTATTCTCCATGTAAAGTATTCACTGCAGGGGTTACTACTATATTTAGATAAGGGATAAGGGATTACTACTGTATTTAGAAAAATTCTACTTAATGTTACAATACAGATTTGCTATTCTACTACCCAATACTAAGCATTAATTATCATGCAATTTGGAGTGCAACACACATTTTTACAAATTCTCAAACAATAATTTGCATATAACCTGAGATTTCAATCATGCTTTGAAAAAATGTTATTGGTATTTTATTATTGATTTTAATTAAGTTTAATAGATATTGGTCATATCTGAAATGCGAAATAATATAACAGATTGAAAGTTTGTGAAAGATAGTTCCTGAGGTAGTTTCTGGATGGAAATATTTCTTAAATTCCTCTTTTCAGCATAGGGTTTATTATGTTTTCAGATATAACCTTTGAGGCTTAATGTTATATTTTTTTCCATTTTTATATGTACCCATAGCTATTATTATTATTGACAGTTTTGAAATGAAATAAAGATATCAATTGGTCTTTCTTGTTAAATTTTTCTATCACACATCTCTCCTCCAAGAGATAGAGCCCTTTTGAAATATAAGCACTGTAGATTAAATTATATTGATTACTATAATTCATTTTTTTTTTTTTTCTTTTTTTTTTTTTGAGAGGATTTTGCTATAGGGCACATGCGCTCACCAGAAAGACAGAGAGAGACAGAGAGACAGAAAGTGAAAAATCACCCCCCAGGGGGGATGGCCACACCACAATCCCTTCTCCATTCTCCTCTCGGGATCTTGGGCACACATGCACACGCGTCTGGCGTGAATTTAAGTCACTGGATCCGGGACTTGAATCACAGTCGACTACATGGGAGTCCAGCGACATAGCCATTATGCCAACTGCTGATCCCCATCTGATTATTTTTAAGAGAAGTAAGAGTGGCATTTCAATGATTAATTGTTTGGCTTTATGTGGAAACAATTAATTTTCAGAAGCCTATATCATAGCTATAATATTTTATAATATATATGTGGTGTGTGCATGTGTATGACTTTATTTTTTTATTTTATTTGTCTAAATACATTTACAAAATTTAACTTTTAAGAAATGTAAACATTTTTAAAGTTAAAGAAGTTCTGCTATGAATAGAAATTTTGTTTTTAAATACCACTTAATATTTGTAGCTTTTGGTTAAAGTATTCAATTACATTACAAGAAGGAATTTTTAAGAATGAAAAAGGAAAAAAGAAATAGAAGCAGGAAGTTATATAGAATAGAAAAGTATGCCATTTCAAAAATTTAAATCTCTTGGGCTGGCAGGTGGCATGGTGGCTAGAGGTGCTGGACTTCCACATAGCTGACCATGGTTTGAGTCCTAGACCTGGTAGCTCACTTTCTCACTTTCCCTCTCTTTCTCGTTCTCTGTTTTTTTTTTTTTTTTCCTGAAGAAAACTGGAAAATTATAATATAATAATAATACACTTAGATAAAAATAATTCTTAAAAAATTTAAATGCTCTTAAAAACAATGATTGGATATTTTTTGAAGAAAATCAGTAAAGATAAATGTCTATGCTGAAATCCTAGTTCAAATTTTTCTGTCAATCAGAAAAGTATTTCTAATTAAAATTCAGATAAGTATATTTTAATAAAAAGTATATCTAAATGTATTTAACTACCAGAATGTGTAGAAATTATTTAAAATTATTTATTGAGTAGAAAAAGTATAGAAATTTTCATACAACTGTGAAGAAAAAAAATACAGCTTACACAATATCCAAAATATTTGACTATTATGGTACCATGTAACAAATCACACAAATCAAAATCTCAAATTTAATATTGATTTCAAAACTGCCAATTATTAGAAATTTAAAAAAACTTTGTCATATAGTTTTCTTTATAGTCTCCTTGTTTACCTTTTAAGAGAAATCACAAATAAAAATTGTACATATTTTTGGTATATAACATGTTTTGATACACATATATTATGTGGAATGGCTAAATTAAGCTAATTAACATATGCATTATTTCATGTACCTATCATTTTTATTTTGTGGTAAGAACATTTAAAATCTACTCCTTTTAGAATTTTCAGACACGCAATATGTTGTTTTTAACTACAGACACCACGTTGTACATTAGGACTCTTGAACTTTTTCCTACTACATAAGTGAAATTTCATATCCTTTGACCAACAGTTCTCCAGCCTCTCCATCCCCACTTTCCCTGCCTTCCTCACCCACACAGCAGCTTCCATTCTACTTTCTGCTTATATGAGTTCCGTTTTCTATAGATTTCACATGTGAGTGAGATCATGTGACATTTGTATATCTGTGACTTACTTCTTTCACTTAACATAATGTCCCCCAGGTTCATCCATGTTGTCTCAAATGAAAGAATTTTCTTTCCTGTTTTAAAGTTTAATGGTATTCTGTTATGCATACAAAGGGCCTTCAAAAGTTCATGGAAAATGAAATTGAAGTATTATGGTACCATGTAACAAATCACACAAATCAAAATCTCAAATTTAATATTGATTTCAAAACTGCCAATTATTAGAAATTTAAAAAAACTTTGTCATATAGTTTTCTTTATAGTCTCCTTGTTTACCTTTTAAGAGAAATCACAAATAAAAATTGTACATATTTTTGGTATATAACATGTTTTGATACACATATATTATGTGGAATGGCTAAATTAAGCTAATTAACATATGCATTATTTCATGTACCTATCATTTTTATTTTGTGGTAAGAACATTTAAAATCTACTCCTTTTAGAATTTTCAGACACGCAATATGTTGTTTTTAACTACAGACACCACGTTGTACATTAGGACTCTTGAACTTTTTCCTACTACATAAGTGAAATTTCATATCCTTTGACCAACAGTTCTCCAGCCTCTCCATCCCCACTTTCCCTGCCTTCCTCACCCACACAGCAGCTTCCATTCTACTTTCTGCTTATATGAGTTCCGTTTTCTATAGATTTCACATGTGAGTGAGATCATGTGACATTTGTATATCTGTGACTTACTTCTTTCACTTAACATAATGTCCCCCAGGTTCATCCATGTTGTCTCAAATGAAAGAATTTTCTTTCCTGTTTTAAAGTTTAATGGTATTCTGTTATGCATACAAAGGGCCTTCAAAAGTTCATGGAAAATGAAATTGAAGTATGAATTTATTTTGGTGCAATTTTTTTTAAAAAAGATTCATGCATAGCCTTTCTATACTACAGATTTTTCATGAACTTTTTGAAAATTCCCAGTATGTACCACATTTCTTTTTTTAAAAAAATTATTTAATTCTACTTATTCATTCATTTATTTTAATTTGATGAGAAAGAGAGAGACAGACAGATAGAAAGTGAGGAAGCAAACCACCAGGTCCAGGACTCCAACTGTGGTCAACCATATGTGAGGGAGTCCAGAGCCTTAACCACCACACCACCTGCTGGTCCCTGTACCAATTTCTTTAAATGATGTACTACTCATCTATTGATGGAAACTTTGGTTGAGTCCATATGTTGGATACTGCGATTAGTGATGCAATAAACATAGGAGAGCAGATATACCTTTGACATACTAATTCCATTTTCTTCGGCTGTATACTCAGAGTTGGGATTGCTGAATTATACGGTAGTTCTACTTTTAGTTTTTTGAGGAATCTCCACTCTTTTCTATAACAGCTCTACTACTTTACATCCCCACCAGCAGGGCTTCCATTTCATCACAGCCTCGACAACGCTTATTGTCTTTTAATCATTTTAATTCCTCATTGTAGTTTAATTTGTGTTTCACTGATGATTAGTGATGTTGATCATTTTTCATATCTATTTCATATTATTAACTATATGTCAGACAGAACAAAGCCATTTTATCCAGAAATTAATCTTTAGCCAAGGCTTTCTTTAGATTACAATTGTCAAGTCTTCCCTTGACAAATCTATTTTCCATATTAAATGATATGAAACATGATGAATAGGGATTAATTTACAAATTTTATATTTTACGCAATTACTAGTTTTAAGTTTGTATTGTGGTTTCAAAAGTCTTTAAAAAGCCTAGCCTAGGTGGCATAGTCCGTAATGTACTGGACTACAGCGCTGGAAGCCATGTGACTGGTTCAGAATCTTGGGTGGACATGTAAACATGCCTGGCATGCAAGGGGGTGCCTATGACACTGAGGATGTGGAGGGCTGGGAAAGGTGAGTGGTGCTGCGATGAGACCTTGTTGAGAGTGCTTGCTTTCTCTGTCTCTTACACGTGTGCACATGCTCTTTATCGTTAAAAAAATTCTTTAAAATGATGAATTGTAATTGGTTAGAAATCTACTAATATTTGTCTGTACTAAGTTTATACGCACCAATTTGTGGATAATAATCATCTATGCATTTAACTTGTAAACATTTCCTAAAAATGATTAGGTAGTTTAAATGATATTTACTCTTGTCATTATATAGTAGGCATCTTTGATGATGTGACACATCAGTATTTCCCCAATAAGATTTTATACCTGAGTACAAAAGTATTACTGTGGAAAAGAGGTGTTTTTTTTTTTTTTTAAAGGTTTTTGCTACAGGGCGCGTGCACTCACCAGAAATACAGAGAGACAAAAAGCGAGAAATCAGCCCCCGGGGGGGATGGCATACACATGCACATGCACCCGGCGTGAGTATAAGCCACCGGGTCTGGGACTCGAACCACGGTCAACTACATGAAAGTTCAGTGACATAGCCATTACGCTAACTGCTGGTCCCAGAAAAGAGATATTTTACTTTAAATTTTCATAGATGGGGGATGAAACTGTACTCTACTTAGTCATTATACATATGTGAAATTGTATTATTTTATTATTTTACTTGTATAAAAGTTATAAATGTCTTAATTTAGAATTATCACCACGAAATAGTATATTCTGATGTGCATAAATTTTGGAGCAGGACAACTTCTGAGTATTTTTCCTATAGCAGTTATTAGCCTACATTTTTATTATTTGAGAGATATTTGCTTCTTATTTGTCATGTTTTCTTTTTTAAAAGTTAAACCATAGGTCAGTAGGTGGGATAGTGATTAAGGCTCTGGACACCCACATGGCCAACTGCAGTTTGAGTCCCAGACCCAGTGGCTTGAAATTCATGTTGGTAGTGTGTGCTGCATGTATGCCCAGAATCCCAGGATGAGAGTAGAGGAAAAGGGATTGTGGCATAGTCATTTCCCCCAGGAGGTGATTTTTTGCTTTCTGTCTTTGTCTCTCTGGCTAGCACATGTGCCCAATAGCAAAAATTCCTCTCTGTCTTAAAAAATTTAAATCAAAGACTGTTTCAGTGAGGACCTGTCAGTATCAGGTAGATAATGGCACCCTTCCAAGAGGCCATTTTGCATGTCAAATGAATCAATATAATTATATTTTGAAAACTGAGGTAAATAAGAGAACAGGTTAATGATTAGGAGTATAACACTTTGAAAATGGAAAAGTTTACTTTGCATTTTCATTTTCTGACTGAGTCAGAAGATTTCATTAGCAAAAAACACATTTACTTATGTATTTTCAACAGTAATGTGCACGAAATGGAAAAGTCATAAAATTCATTACTAGTCTACAGATGTTTTGTGTAATTTCTAAACTGTACACACAAATTGATGATGCTTCTTTGTCGATAAACCAGATGTCATATTTTATTAAGGCATCTGTCAATTATTCTTAGAAAAAGTGTTGTAAAATCAACATGCATTGATCTTAAATGCAAATTTTAGAAATTGAATTTTTAGTTATTCCAAGAGAAAGCAATAAAATTATATATGTACATTTTCATTACTGGCAGTGTGCCTACAAATTTGACATAAAGATTTCAGCAATAGTACAAGAAAATATAAATTTTCTACTGGAATACATTTCTTCTATTTCATATAACAAATCTTTCCTTGCTCTGGTCCTTAGTTGTTCTTAACTGCATATATTATGTTGCCTCTGCAGAACTATCGGTACAAAAACATTCTGTTCTCAAAATGTGCTATAACTCAGCTGGCAACTCTTAAAAGCTTAAAAGAACTAGGTGAAGTAAGAAACTTTTGTGAATACAGTGGCTTATTGAGTAATAGCATTAATTATATGTGGCTTGTAAAAAGCGCGGTTAGACGGTAGCTCCTTCCCACCACCTGTCTAGTTCTCATCCTAGACCAAGGATGTGGATGCTTACATTTCCCAGAAGACAGTTGAGGCTGAAGCCCAAAGGTGGTAAAATCCAGGTTTGCCCTCTGCTGACTCTGCTGGGCCTTTGTCTAATCTCACCTCTCACCTGGATGGTCTCACTGCTGGTTCTGGCACAGCATTGTCCAATGGGCTCCTTTCCTTAGCTTCCTGGCAAGAAGTGTCTTTCAGACATTAGGCCATCACATGCCTCTGCCTTCACCCAGTGGATGTTCAAATGCTCAGTCACTGAGATAGGTCTTTTTATCACTCTCTCTGAACAGATGGCTTCTTGGATTGGTGATGAGATTTTCTGGGCTCCAACTTTTAAGACCTCAATGTTAGTGTTGTTTGTCTTCCAGCTTTCTTCTATGACCACCACGCCAACTGCGACTCTTTGGGAAATGACAAATTGATTTATTTCTCTCTTTATTGTCTGTAAGATTCTGCCATTTCCATACTACTTCTTGGCTAGTATAATATTGGACACTGTGATTCTCCAAATGGCTTGAAATTTTCTAAAAATATGCTACAAGAATGCTGAAACAAACTCCTCTGATCCAGAACCCTTTTAAATACATGTCCATGCTTCTTGCATTTCCTCTTGCTAGAGTCCAGTTTCAAATTAGAGTGTCTGAAATTCTGTCATCTCCTTCTGTCTCCTGAGTCCTTGGGGAACCAAAGGATTTTTATTCATGTCTGGTGGTGCTTTCCTTCTTTTTCTTAGTGTCTCCTTAGGTGGAAATAAACTGCTTTATCAAGAAGGAATATATCTCAGGGCAGATTTAAAAATATGATCTTAGTTAAAATTCTAGTTGAAATATAATTATTTTGGGGCCAGCCACTGGCATTGTGATTAAGATAACTGGATCCCACATGACCAACTATGCAGTCTAAGTCCTGGACCCAATGACTTGAAAAACAAACTGCATGTAGGTGTGTGCATGCCCCAAATCCTGAAAGGATGTAAATATGGAAGTGGAAGAGAAGGGATTGAGGCATGACCGTTCTCTACCCGGGTGTGTGGAAGGAGTCTTCTATCCCTTTACAGTGAGCACAAATACCCTCTGGGAAAATGTCAAATATTTTATATATATATATA
>NW_006202392.1:248331-301949 GCF_000334495.1 Tupaia belangeri chinensis | reverse complement strand
GAGAGAGAGAGAGAGAGAGAGAATATTTTCTACTTAGGTTTTTGAAATAGGGCTCATGTGCTCACCAGAGAGAGATAGAGTAAGATACAGAGGGAGAAAGAGAGAAATCACTGCTCAGGAGGGATGGCCACACTACAATCCCTTTTCCTCCATTCTCCTCTCAGGATTTTGGGCATGCACACACACACCTGGCATTATTTTCAAGCTGCTGGGTCTAGGACTTTTAACTGTGGTCAACCATGTGAGAGTCCAGAGCCTTAAACACCATGCCAGCTACTGGCCCCTATAATTATTTTCAAGCATCTTTTACAGTTTTGTTGTCCTTCCCCACTTGAAGTTCCTTTAGGATAAACGTACTATCTGCCTTGCCTACTTCTATTTTCTGCCAGTAAATCTTGGCACCTAGTAGGTTCTTAGAAACTATATATTCAATAAATGAATAGAATAATATAAAAGAAAAATTATGTGGTTTTAAAGGCTCCTATTGATCCCTCCTTCCTCGTACTTACATCCTTTTCTAATTCCTTGGCCTTGATTATAAGCTGGACATTGTGGCAGCTGTATAAGGAACAGACGTTGGCATGTTGCCATGTATATGGCAACAATGATGGGACATCACTTGCAAGAATAGCTGTGACACACTGGCCTTCTCCCCAGCTCCTTGTTTGCTTTTACCCTGGGGGGAGAGAAGTTGCCATGTTGCTAGCAGACCTAGTGAGAGTCCCTTTAGCACATACCTGAAATCCCTGGCAATGAAGTCCCGTACCTATCAATAACCACAGGAATAGCTTGGAGGTGAATCTTGCTTCAGTGTTGCCTTGAGATTTGTGTCCTGATGGGCAGATTGACTTTGGCCTGTGAGAGCATCTGATCCAGAAATACTAGTAGCCTGGGTATCTCATGATGTAACCTAATTCTGACCCATCGATTGTGAAATAATAAATGTCTATTGTTTTCATCTAGCACATTTTTATGCAGGAATAGACAATTAACACCAATCTTTAAACCTTTAACAATTTATTGATCAAGAAAATATTACCTTAGGAATTTTAACTTTCTATAAAGTCTCATGGCTAATATATATTATGTCTTTTTATTAGTTGAGATTAAAGGGTATATATAAATATAAGCACATGTTGGCAGTGTGTTTATATTTATCCAACCATTATCCAACCATTCTATGCAAATAGTATGTTTCTCCAAATGTGGACACACTAGATGAGGTCTGTCTCGTATGAATAACCATTATCAAAGGCAGTGCAGATGTTTTTAGCAAAATGATGTAAACAGATAGAGTGATGTGTTCAATAAGTAACAAATAAAATTCCGAAGGTACACAGCAAAGGATCTATCAATTGGGTAATCTGTGATAGAGGGCAAAAAGCCTATTCCACAAAGGGCAGGGAATATCCTTGTGGTGCACATCTTCAGGCATCTCAGAGGACCAGCGGAGGCTTACCTCTGATACTTGATTTGTCCTCTGGAAGGAGGCCAGGCAGTGGCTGGTTCAGTCCACGAATAACTCATCCACTTCTTCTCAGGAAGTTGCCCTCAGAAGTAGGTCTATTACTAAGAGGTCTCTATCTCTGTGACTGAGGGTTGTGGGAAGGAAACAGGTACCTTACATGATTTCTATTTATTGGCTGACACATCCAAAGCAATAGTCCTTTGCTTTAAGGTCTTCCACTTTAAATTTATCCCCAATAGAGGGAGGAAAATATAAATGAAGGTAGGTACAGAGAAAAGTAATTTATCTGTTTGAGAGTTAGAATTAATCTGGAAAGAATTTATAGTTCAGTTTCCAATAACTGTAGTGCCTTCACAGCTAGAAATGTTGGCTCTTCATCAACGGGCTGGTAAGGGGGCCAGATCAATGGTGTGGCTTCTTGTCTAAGTAACCCTTCAAATGAAAAGACTCCAAGCATATACAGATAAATTGTTATCTCATTTTTGTGCTGGAGAATTAAGATGGGAGAAGAGCTACTAATTGATCCAGATGGTATGTTTAAACTCAATCTAAGCAAGTGTAATTCAGATGAAGGGTTAACATACTCCATTAGAAAACTAGACTAATGTCAGAAAATTAAACCCACCTACATCACCAAGATACGTGATTGTGGAGTTAGGAAGAAAGAGTATCCAATAGTTCATTAGCTCATGGCCTGCTGCATACTAACCTTATAGGAATAAATTTTACTCTAGCATTCACTTAATAATTCATAGCATATTTCCAGGCTCGGCCAGCACCAGTTAAACTCTGGTGGGAGTGGTCCTACAAAAGTCTGGTAACTGAAAAGAACTAGAGGAGGGCTACTTGATTTCTGGCATTTTCACCTTATATTTAAACACTTCAACTTCAAGTTTATTTATACTAGCTTCAAATGTAATTTGAGAATGAGAGTTATTCTGATATTCCCAGAACATAAAAAGAACTAAATAAATATTTGCCGATAGCACCTTAAGCTTTTTTATTGCTAGAGGGTAGTATCTGACCAAACCAAATAAACACTTGAGGCATTTATGATTTTGTTTAGTAAGAAGTTAAAAAAAAAACAAAACAACATTGGATTTCTAAACTCAGCTCTTCAGTTAGAGTCTTAATATCTAAATTGGAGTTGGCTGTTACTCCATGTTCTTTTTAAACATTTTGTTAATTTTTTCTCCTGTGAATTGCTCCCTTTCTGGGTACTTCTAGTGTTTTGAAATCTGATTGTACAAGTATTTCATATAAATAGGCTTTGTCCAAACAGTGAAAGTCATTGCTAGCCTGTGCACTGATGGGCAATAATGGTTGGTGTTGAAAAAACATGAATGATACTTGTCAAGGACAGTAAGGCAGACTTTATTCAAGACGGACATGGCCAAAATTCCAAGGGTCTGAAGGAGTGGAGGAAAAAGGATTATGGCATGACCATGCCCTTGTGAGGGGAGCTTTCTCTCTCTCTCTCTCACACATACACACACACACACACACACACACACACATACACACAGACACACAGACACTCAGACACCCTCCATATACCTATGGCGATAGACATATGGACTACTGCAATAGGGTTTTGTGGTAGAGGAGAGAAATAGAGCTTGACTCCAACAAGGACAAATGTAGATTTTAAATAAAGATCAGGGTAGGAGTCAGTGGACAGAAGGTCACTAAGAAGAAATATCATGGATAAGGGAGATTCTTGCTTGAACAATTCAACAGAATTTTTTCTGAAGTAAGGTTAAGTAAGGGCAATACTGTATCAAAGGTAGTCACATAACCAAAGATGGGGAGTTTTGCTAACTGACTTAGGAGTATTCTTATTTAAAACTAAATGCTGCAAGGACAGAGAAGGAAGAACAACATTGGGATGTAGTCAAAAAGACTCAGAGAGGCCTGGCCCAAGTGTGACCAAGGGAGAAATACATTGTCTTTGAACAAATGGAGTTAGCCTGACAATTATTTATTTATGTATCCATTTATTTTTGTGTAACATAACTTTTATTATTTGAGTTATATATATTTTATCAACAGAAATACTTAATATTTCCAAGGCCATTCATTTTAAGAAAATACAAAGATTTCATTTCCTAGAGATCTCAGGAGTCTATGTGACATGACCATTCCCAGATAGCTTTAGTCTAGTATGCATGGAAATTTTTTGGATATGGATTCTTTTTTTGTAGGTAATGTGTCTGATACTTAGTAAGGGTGAGGAATCTTATTTTTAAACTTTCCCATAGGGTGTGTCAGTATGTGTGTGTGTGTGTGTGAGAGAGAGAGAGAGAGAGAGGAGAGAGAGAGAACCTCTCACAAAGGGATGGTCATGACATAATCCCTTTTCCTCTGTTCCTTCTCCTTGGGATTTTGGGCACACATTCACATGCACCCAATGTGTCTTTATTTTTTAATATTTAACATTTTTATTTCTTCATGATATTCAACCTATTGTGTCTTTTTTTTTTTTTTTTTGGAGAAGTTTTCGCTATAGGGCGCATGCGCTCGCCAGACAGACAGAGAGAGACATAGAGACAGAAAGAGAGAAATCACCCTCCAGGGGGGATGGTCACGCTGCAATCCCTTCTCCTCCATTCTCCTCTTGGGGTCTTGGGCACGCACACACATGCGCCTGGTGTGAGTTTTAAGCCACCGGGTCCAGAACGCGAACCGCGGTCGACTACGTGGAAGTCCAGCGACATAGCCATTACGCTAACTGCTGGTTCCCAACCTATTGTGTCTTTTAAGCCACCAGGTCTGAAACTCAAACTAGGCAGTCAGCCATGTGTGAGTCTGTGCTTTAAACATCATGCCACTGGCTGGCCCCAATAATTTCTCTATCTAGAAAATGCATTTTCAGTGCCTGTTACATGCCGGACAGTGTATATAATTTCAGAAATATAAGTAAATAAGAAATAATGATACAATCTAGTGAAAGAGCTTGGCAAATATATTAATTCATTGAAGAGTAAAATAAACAATAAAAGAAATCAACATGGTGCATTAGAACTATCCACTGTATATCCGCCCCTCCAGATTAGGTAAAATACCCCAACTAGAAAGCAGGTGAGTCCTTGAAGGCTTCCCCATAGAATGATATTTAAGTCAAAACTTTAAGCAAAACAGGATTTGGTCAAATAGGGAACAGACAGTGGACTAGAAAGCTGCAAGAGGAAAGAATAATGGGTCCAGCCCCTTTCCTTCACTCTACCTCTCTCTCTTTCCAGTGAGTTATCACACCCTGAAAAAACAAACAAGCCAAAAACCAAAAAACAAAAATGAAAAAAAAAACTTATAAAAAAGTTAAGAATCTAAGCAGTTCAATAGTAAAGACTTTTTTTTTTTTTTTTAAAGCTTTGTTCTTTGTTTTCCAGGTTAGTTAAATAGAAGACTGTTTCTCCCACAAAATCCCCACTGAAACCATATGGAATGCATTCTTGGAATCATTGGGCAAAACAGTGCTTTAGCGTTAGTGATATTTCTTCCTTGGAGGTGTTCGTTCTTTCACAGCTGTTTTCTTTAATACCCTTCCATGGCTTATGCTACTCACTTTCTTCTCCCCACATAAAGTTTCGATTCTCTGCCTCACTCTCCTTTCTCCCATCTATCCTGCGCAGACACACTCACCATCTAGACATAAATTTCTCCCTTCATTTCATTGCAGAAAGACTTGCATGGCCCCTCATTTTCATCACTGAGAACTCAATTATTGTCACCTTAGGAATTTCCTTTTTTCCCTGTTAATCATACACATAAGCTTCATCTTACTTTCTTCTTCTGCCTTCTCTTCACATCCTCGCCTATTCTAAGAACAGTGTTCATCAGCTTTCAGAGATGAACTTAAATATTATATTAATTAACAATAATAATTCTGAAAGTAATGTGAGTAGCTCTTTTTCTTCTTCTCTTCCTTGTCCTCCCTCTCTTCTCTCTCTCCCCTTCCTGAACAATCAGACCTAAACCCTTAGTAGAAAGCTATGTAAAATAGACATCTATTCTAGATAAAAGAGGGTAGTTACAGTAACCTAGGATGAGATTTTTGGAGGCAGTTAATATTGAATAAAAATCCTAAATAGGGGCCTACAAAGGTTGTGGTGGTTAAGATACTGGACTCTACATAACCAACTCCACAGTTTGAGTCTCAGACCTGATGGTCTGAAAATCACATCTGGTACATGTGCTTAAGTGCCCAAAATCCTGAGAGGAGATGGAGGAGAAGTGATTGTGGCATGGAAGTCCCCCCTAGGTGTGATTTCTCACTTTCCCTCTGTCTCTGTCTCTCTCCAGTTAGCACACATGCCCTCTGTCAAGAAATTTTAAAAAAAGAGAAAGAAAAAATAAAGGAGATTAAAAAAAGAATCCAAATGTAAGGAGTGTGTCCTGCATGAAGTGATAATACCTCTGCAGAATGAAAGAGGAATTGGACCAATTTGGGGTGCCAAAATCTGGGTGAGATGAAAATAATGTGCATGTGGTTGGGTGGTGGCTTGTTGCAGATGCTTAAGCCTGTGTGAGACGAGGACAGCACCTGCAAAGGAGGAGAGCCTGAGAAGAAATGGGATAGTAGAGGGCACTTTCATGAAAAAGTGGCCTGGCACAGAATGTTAGAGACTGAATGGAGTGAAGAGAACATGGGTGGAGAAAGGCAGCCAGACATAGGATATTGGAGCCTAAGCAGACTGTGAAGAGAGTTCGTTTCTTAAGAATAGTTTGATGTGGGGTACTGGAGTTTAGACGACATGATGCTTGCATAAGAATGCTCCTGTGCAGGAGAGTCAGGCCTAATCAGGATATCAGATTGTGATCAGGGTGAGAAAGACATTCATGAAAGGAGACAGTCTGGCTAAGGGAATATGAGAGTCCATACCAGAGTACGGCATGATAGAAGTGTGAGATTGATCAAGTCACACATGTATTAAAAAATGAAAATGTATTTACTCATTGTTAGAGAAAAAAGTTAAAAATATGGAAAGTAGGAAAACAAATAATATCTATGACAATTGGACTGAAATTGGAGATATTAGTATAAAATTATGGCTTTGATAGATATATATGCCTATTGGAAAGGTCATGATGTATCTTGCTATGCAAAAATGAGTCATATCTTTTTTGAAAACCCAATATATAGACAAAGATGTAATTATGTATATATGCATAATGCACTCACATACATATATACATACTTACATATACTCTCTAGTTCTGTTCACTAAGCAACTAGGAGCAATGATACCCCAATAATAGTAAGTACATTCAGCATGCAATCTTGTTTACTAAATTCTATTTGCCGTTGAAAGGAACCAGTGATTATTGTAAAAAATGGTGTACTTCAAGGCTTGAGTAGAGAGAAAAGATGAGCATCTTGCATGTCAGAAAATTTTTAAAAATTGCTAAAAAAACCCTCAAGGACATGTGAAAAGAACATAGAACCAGTGTGGTCAGGCTCTCATTGGTCTGGGATAATCTGAACATTAAACAAATTTGTAATCATAATGAGTAATAGTCATCGGAATAAAATAGGCCATGATGAGTCTATCACGTTATACTGAGATACCTGATGTTTCCATGTCCTAAAGTTTTGTGGGGTTTCAGGGTGAAAATAAGACTTCTTAAGATTCCTTTGCAATTACTATGGGTTTCTGTTTTCTCTTGTTAATTATCACTACTCTACTTTCTATTTTCAAAATACTCTTGCAATGAGCTCCTCTCCCATTATTTTCTCCTTTGTGGCTTTAAAATTGTCTTGGAGAAGTCTGAGGGGGAAAAGCAATGAATGCAAAAATCTCTTGTGAAATTCGAAAGCTAGTCTGGAACCAGCCACAATTTAGGGTATTGGTTCTATGAGGAAGGATATACATTCAGGAATCTACCTAGTAAAACTATAAATCGACACTTCAAAACCACTATGTTTTGTCTAAATAATCTGTTTTTATTAACTGCAATTATAGTCTTTTCAAATTAAGGAATCATGGATGCATTTGTAAAAATATGTATCTTTTATTATTAAGAACTTAAATATATAGTTATCACTACAAATACTATTGTTACAAATGTGAAACCTAAAAGATTCATTATGTTTCCATAAATTTATAAAAATTCCATTTTTTACCTGTTTCCAATATTATAAATATAAATTTCATTCATCATTTATTTAAATATTTTCTCTTTATCCTAAGACTGACTTTTTAATATTCAAAGGGAAAAACCTTAATTTTCTAAGGTAATTATCTATATTTAACTCATTATCTTCAGAATTTTTGTATACACTAAATAATTTTCCTCTATGAAATGACATTTGAAAAATTTCACATTCATAAATCTCAACAGATTTACAATAGCCAGTGCTCTTGGAATTGTGGCACTTGCTATTTCTACACAGACTAACATGATTTATAAAGAGTCTTAACAAAAGGCACTCCTTGCTGTCTGAAATATGCTAGCTCATGGAGAGTAGAATTGTTGCAAGTACATGAATACATACTAAATCCCCGTACTCCTGCTTCTTTCCCCTGTACTTCATGAACAATTAAAGAAAGGTCTAGTAAATCAGGAGTTTTGGAAACATATTATCTTCTTTTTCAACTGCCAAGAGATCAACTACATTTGAGAAGTTTAAGAGGTGATACCATTACACATGATGGCTAAAGAAAAATTCTATTTAAAAATATTTTTTATTTATTCATCTGTAAGTAAATAAAATTCAACCTCAAAATATAGTCTCCAGAATTCAGATGATGACATGAAGAATATCAAATATTTAATCTTATAATGTTAGGTTTACATTACACTTTTAGTTAAAGAGCAAAAAAATAATAGGAAATATATATTTCATTAGCAAAGATAATGTAGTAAGTGGGTTTTACAAAGGCACATTGACATTTCACTTACCAACCAGATTAGTAAGGACTTTCAGTTAGCGTCTTAATGATTTATAGCCTCAGGCTTTACATATGGAGTTAGAGAACATAAAGTTCATAATAATTAATCAAAATTTATTTTATTCTATACAATTTTTAGAGTACCTAGGTGCTTCATAAATATTTGCTGAATTACTAGATGATTTTAGTATTGGTAGTCAATTGCAGTAGGTATTGTAGAATAAATTCTGGATCTTAGTTCAATGTCTTTTTCATTATAACCTGCTGCCATTTAATCACAATCATAGTAGCTAATGTGTAGCCCCAAAGAAAAACAGAACTTGTAAATATTATTTATTTTAAGAAATATAAATATTGCCTTTTATATCTTCAGCCACTGTACATCACTACAGCTTATAAAATAAATTTACCCACCATGAATACAATTCACACCAGTCCAGTTGAAGATATACATGTCATCAACAGACAGTCCTCCATTTCTGTGTCCCTTAAGTGTCTTGGCTCTCTATTTTTCTTCTTGATTCCTTTCCTCTCACTATTCCCCTTTCTCCTACTCTATTCCCACACTGTCTCCAGTATCTGTAATGATTTTCTATGCTTCTATATCCTCTAATCTTTCAGCTTTTGCCATAGAGTGCAGACAGTTGGTGTATATTAAGTGGAGACATACAATGTCTCTCTTTCATATCCTGGCTTGCTTCACTCAGCAGTAAATTTTCTATACTCATCCACTTTCTATCAAATTCTAATGTCTTTTTTTAAATGGCTGAGTAGTATTCCATAGAGTGTACGTGCCACACTTTTTTAAATCTTTTCATCTGTTTATGGACATTTGGGTTGGTTCCATGTCTTAGTGATCATGAATAATGCTGTAACAAATGTAGATGTGTGTTAGAGAACAACAGAAATTCTATGCTTCTAGAACGCCATGGATCTATGAACGCTGAGTGAATGAATGAATGCATGCCTGGGAATTGTGTCTTTCCTGCTTTCAAACAACAAGAGGCTGAAACCTGTCTTCCTGTTTGCGAACAACAGGAGGTCATTAGATGGGTGTGTGATCTGATAAATGTATTTTTCCAGCTTCCAATGAGTTCTGTCTAACCTCTGGTGTCGTTTAGTCTTAGCCCCATAATTGACACCGAAACCAGCATTTTCTGGAAATCCCCCTTTTTGTCTGATTCTCTAAAAAAACAACTTTTTCCAAAAAATAACTTTTCTTCCTCCTTTACCCTAATAAATATGGTGGATGAGAGAGACTTAATGGGCCTCTCCCTCTCCCTCTTGACTCAGATCTCTGTGTCTAGAGTAGTTATTCTGTGCTAGCTTCATGTGATTCTCTGGCAGTCCAAAGAGTCACTGATGTGCAAGAGCTTTTCCAACTGAACATTCTCCTAACCTTGGGGAGACACCCAAGAGTGGAATTGCTGGATTATATGGTAGTTGTATTTGTAGAACTTTGAGGAAACTTCATATTGATTTCTCTAGTAGCTGTATAATTTACATTCTCACCAACAATGTAGGAAAGTTTCCTTTACACCATAGCCTTGCCAGAACTTTATAATTTTTATTTATTTATTTATTTATTTATTTATTTATTTATTTATTTATTTATTTATTTATTTATTTATTTATTTATTTATTTATTTATTTATTTATTTATTTATTTATTTATTTATTTATTTATTTATTTATTTATTTATTTATTTATTTTTAATCTTTGCTATTCTGACTGAGGTTAGATAATAATTTATTGTGATTTTGATCTACATCTCCCTTATGATGAGTGATGTTGAGCATTTTTTTTCATATGCTTTTTGGCTGTTCATACATCTTCCTTAGAGAGTTGTTTGTTCAGCTAATTTTCCCATATTTAAATTGGGTTGATCTTTTTGTCGTTGTTGTCAGGTAAGCCACTTGAGTTTCCTGTGTATTCTGGTTATCAGTCCCTTCGCTGAGACATAATTTACAAAAATACTCTGTCATTCTGATGGTTATCAATTCACAGTAACTACTGTGTCATTTCCTGTGCAGTAACTTCTTACTTTGTTGTAATCCCAATGATGTATTTTTGGGATTATTGCCTGGTCTTCGAGGGTCTTTTCAAAGAAGTCTTTGCCTACCCCAATATTTCCCAGAGTTTCCCCAGTGTTTTCCACCAGCAGTTTTATAGTTTGAGGTCTTGGGTTCCCATCTTTGATCCATTTTTGAGTTTACTTTTATTAATGGCAAGAGATAAGAGTCCAGATTCATCTTTCTGCAGATGGATACCCAGTTTTTCCAGCACTATTTGCTAAAGAGGTTTTCCTTTTCCCGATGGATTGACTAGTATCCTTTGTCAAAAGTGAGTTGGCTGCCCCATTATATACTGTCTCATTATCGTAACTATTTTTGCTGCTTTTATGCCCTCCAATATTTCCATCTCTACCATGGAGTGTGGATAGTCAGTATATATTAAGTGGATACATATAATATCTTTCTTTCATATCTTGACTTACTTCAGTCAGCATATGTTTTGGGGTTTGTTTCTGGTGTTTCTATTCTTTTCCATTGTTCCATATGTCTGTTTTCATGTTAATACAATACTGTTTTGATTATCACAGCCTTCTAATAAATTTTGGGGTCACGGAGTGAGATGCCTACTACTCCACTTTTCCAGTGTAGTATTGCTTTGACAATATGGAATCATTTATGATTACAGAAAAATTCTATGATTGTCTTTACTAGATCTGTGAGGATTATCTCTGGAAATTTGATTGGGATTGAGTTAAATATGTAGATTAATTTGGGTAGAATTGCCATTTCTATAATATTAAGTCTTCCAATCCAGGAACATGGGATATCTTTGTCCTTTTTTGTGTCATTTTTTATTTATTTATGCCACAGGGTATATATACACACATGGAGAGGTGGAGGCAGGAGAGAGCGAGAGAGAAGACCCTCCCAGTGAGGCCTGGTCACACAGAAATCCCTTTTCCCTCCATTCTTTCCATCAGGATCCTGGACATATGTGCTCACCCAGAAAGTTTTTCAAGCCAAGGGGACTGAACTTGAACCATAGTTGGCCATATGGGATCCTACTTTCCTCTGTGCAGTGCCTAGACACTGCATTATGGACAGACTCCTTAACTTTGTAAAAGAATAATAACTTTATTAATCATTTAAAAGTTATAAATGTTGGGACCAGCAGTTGGCATAACGGCAATGTCATTGGACTCCCACATAGTGACCGTGGTTCAAGTCCTGGACCCAGTGGCTTAAACTCATGCTGGGCATGTGTGTGTGCGTGCCCAAGATCCTGAGAGGAGAATGGAGGAGAAGAGATTGTGGCATGGCCATCCCTCTGGGGGGTGATTTCTCTCTTTCTATCTCTCTGTCTCTCTTTGTCTTTCTGGTGAGCACACATACCTTATAGCCAAAACCTCTCAAAAAACAAAACCCCAAACAAACAAACAAAAAGTTACAAATTTTTTATAACACTTAAGCAATATAAAAAAACATAAAAATATGTTCCTACAATCAGCTAAAACCCTATGCTGTAAAATTATTACTAGAAGATTATTAACTTTCTAGAGACCTTTCTAAGGATAAATCCATATTCCAAACCAGATGGTAATATGCATAAAACTCATTTCATATAAATATGATAGCATTTTTATATATTATTATGTAGTGATATATTCTTTAAAATTGTTATTAAATGTATTTAGATTTAACTTGAAAAATAAATGCATTTTAACCTAAAGAAATGATCAGAATATAGCCTAGCTTCTCAAACTTGAGTTCTCAATTTTGATTTAAGTCTTCATTAAGTAAGTTTTGTTGCTTTCATTATTTAACTTCTTGGTCACAAACATAGAAACCAACTAGATTACATAAGGAGACAGTGAATTTATTTCAAGGATATTGAGTAACTCAGATAATTTTGGAGTTGTTGGGGAACCAGGCTGAGGCAGAGATCAGGGGAGATAAGTTGAGAATAGGATGCTGATGTGTAATCAGTTTCCACATTGTTTAACCACTTGCCAGTTGGACACCTGCCATTGCTTTTATCATTGGTGATTAGATACCAACTAATTTTAATGTTGATAGACTTTGTTACCCTTGGAAGTTTATTGCCATTTGACAATACACTTCTCTTTCTACTCCATTGTTTATGAAGATATGTGTATGTGTATGTATGTATACACACACACACACACACACACACATCCCTATATCAGACACATTCAAAATTCATATAATCAGATAGGAGCATTTTGGCCACACTTACTGCACATGTCCATGGTCCAGCCATCAGAGATCAGAGGATGGGAAAACAGCCAGGACTCTTTATATTCTGCAAAGGAAATCATGGGCAGATACCTCCCAAGTATTTCTTTAAAATAGAAAGTGGGTTTGCATGTTGGACATCCAAAATGACAATTGATCCACTAAAACTGTTTTTTTTTTTTGGAACATTCAAAATTTCAGTATTTTCTTTTTTGCTTTCAGATTATACTTTACACCTTATAGTCTCAGTTGGCTATTTGTAAAATTCTTGATTTATACCTTTCCTTCAGATTTTGAAGACAGCGCAGCGCTCCATTATCATCTGTCATCAGCATGATACTAGTTCTTTTATCACAGTGTCTCTATTCAAGGTGACTTAGTTTTTCAAAGTATTCTTTACCCTTGAAAATCACTAACAGAATGAGAAAGTGTTTTTCATGCATTGTGATCAACATAATTTTTCCTAGAACACAGTGTATTTTTTAATATGCAGATTTTATTTATTTATTTTTCTTTAATTTAGGTAAATATTCTTTACTAGAGGTGTACAGCATTTGTTGAGAGGTGTTGTGTTTTGATGGAAGTTCATGAGATAACCTGTATTAGAATTCAATACACCAAGTTACACCTACTTACCTTACACCCATTCTTTTCTATAATTAGTTTATTCTCAAAGTTCATAATGGAGAAAGCATGGTACATTTATTTCTCTGTAATATTCTAAGAATTTTGTCAATGCTAGATCTATATCTGAATAGATTCCTACTCTATACTAACTCTTGTGTTCTTTTTCTCTCTTTCTTGGAGGTATTATAGAGAATTTTGTCTTTCTCTAGTTAAGTTCCTGAAAGGTATGAATAGGTTAAGAACGTGTACCTCTGTTTAATTTATTTTTAAACTTCCATTTATTTTTCAAGTTTAGGTCAAAAAGTTTATCCCTTTTTGTATCTTATTCTTGCAGATATATTTTGAGTGTTTGACTCTTACTCTCTCTTCCAATTATATCAAGTATTGAGAAAGCTTATGATTTGTTTCCATACTGGTATTTTTTACTAATAATATAGATCTTTCAAGCATTATATACGTACATGTGTGTATTGCATTTACTTTGTTATTATGATCATAAGTTAATTTTGCTTTATAATACTTTAAAGGTTTCATTGTTCAGTGAGGTCTTGATATAATTTTTGTATTAAGTACATATTTAAGTGTTGGTACTTTCTTTTGGAAGAGTGTGCAATGGCATATTTTCCTGAGTATATTCTAAAACACTGAGAATATCAGTTATTGCTTTCTTTCATAAATGAGAAGTGTTGTAGATTACATGCTATGTATCAGGTCTGTTCTGATGTGTAGGTAGTCCTTCAGTATCTTTAAGAATCCTTCTACTTGACCAGCAAGTGTTGGTGGTTAGGTGCTGGACTCCCACAAGGTCGACCATGGTTCAAGTCCTGGACCCAGTGGCTTACTTTCTCACTTTCTCTCTCTCTCTCTGGTGAAGACAGATGCCCTATAACAAATAAAAAGAAAAATAATAATGATAAATAAAATTAAATAAGTCTAAAAAATATTTCTACCATTTGTGATAAGTCTTTAGTCTTTGTTTATATACTTGTTCAAAATTTCCTTTAAAGATAATTTTTAATCACATTATTTTAAAAATAGATTTATTTCCCTTATTATACTCTGAAAAATGCTGTCTGCTTTCTAACCCACTCCAAGAAGGCTCTATCAGCTTGTAACTTTAGTATTCCATAGAAACACTATCTTGCCTTACACTGACCTACAAATTCCCCTCCAAGTAAGGCTGTGCTTTCAAAGGTCATTTTAAAGAAGTTTTAAATCACTTTAATATGCAAATTAACAATTTTTAGGTTTTAAATTTTTTTCTCACTTAGAAACTAATTATATTTATTATGGTGGATTTTTAAAATGTGTTTCCTTGGCTAGTCTACAGCTCCCAGTTATTCAATCAAAAACAATCTAAGACTTTCTGTGACAGTATTTTGCAGATATAACTAGAATTGCTAATTATCTGACTTTAAGTAAACAAGCAAGATTACCCTTTATAGAATGGGTGAGCATGGAGAGATGAGAGAGAGAGAGACAGACAGACAGACAGACATATAGGCCTTCACTGCCTGTGGATAATAGTGCTGGTCTATGCCTGAGGAGCTCCACTCTGCTGATGACCTTTCTTTTCTGACTTCTACGGGTTTTGGACTTAGCCAGCTCCCACCGGTGCACAATGTAATTCCTTATAATCATTTTTAAAAAGCTTTTTTAGGCTTCTGCCATAAGAAGCATGCACTTTCTAGAAAGAGACTGAAGGAGACAGAGAGAGAGAGGGAAAGTGAGAAGTCACTCCCCCAGAGGGAACGGACACACCACAATCTCTTCTCCATTCTCCCCGTGGGATTTTGGGCATGCATGTACATACAAACAGTGTGATTTTCAAACTTCCAGGTCTGGGACTCAAACTGTAATCAGTCATGTGGGAGTCTAAACAAGAAATGGAAAATTATTTTTGTTGATGACTATACATTGTATGCTATGATGATATTCAGTAAATGAATATAAAATAAATTAAATTAATTAATTTTAAAAAATCAGTACAGAGTGCAAGGCTTCATGGATAAGACTGAAAGATGTTTTTGCTCTAGCCCCCATGTGCTCGCTGCAGAGACAGAGTGAGACAGAGAGACAGAAAGTGAGAAATCACCCACCAGGAGGGGATGGCTGCACAGCAATTCTGTTTCCTCCATTCTCCTCTAGGGATTCTGGGCACACATGAACATGTGCCTGTCATGAGTTCCAAGCCACCATGTCCAGGACTTGAACTGTGGTTGGCCTTGTGAAAGTCCAGCGACATAACCATTATACCATCTGCTGGTCCTCAGTTTTGCTAGCATTTTAATATGCTGTGATTAAGAGCTAGGTAGTTATTCAAAGAGAATACTGTAAAACGTAGTGGAAGAAATGCATATATTCTGTTTAATGAAGGTCAGTATAGTACTTCATGTGCCAGGTGTTGTTCATGGCATAGAACACAATGGCTGAAAAAAAAAAAACAAAAGCAAACAAACAAACAAAAAAACACATTGCCATAGGAGGCTTCCATCCTAAAGGTGAACTTAGTATGCAGACAAACTTACTGCGTTAGAGGATTGGAATAAAGGAGCAAAAGCAATATCGATAGAAAAATGGCTAAATCTTACATCTTAAAGAGTCTGAAATATTACGCTGACAATGAGACAGGGACAGAGATAAACTGAAAGTCACTGCAGTGTTGTAAAGGTGAAATGATTAGGAAAATGATTAGTAAAAAAGTGGGTCAAGGAGTATATTAGTGTTCTACTCTGCGGTAACAAATTTCCATAAATGTAGTATCTCGAAGCAACTCAAATTTATTATCTTAGAGTTCTGTAGGTCAGGAGTCTGACGTAGTCTCTCTGGGCTAAAATCAAAAGTAAGGCTTCCAGACTTTCCGGAGGCCTTGGGGAAGAATCTCTCTCCTTGTTTTTTTCTAACTTCTTGGGACCAATGAGGATCAATGTCTTTTCTCTCCACAGGACATCACTTGCTCCACACATTTGGCTCCATATAATTTCCAAGCAGGTTCCCATACCTCAGTATTATAGAAGACCAGGACAAGAAAGAATTGCAAATTTCAGGCCTGATGTAAGGTACCGTAAAGTTGTACCTGGGTAAAGTTAGTAGAAGTCTGTGCAAAATACATTGCTATAGAACTGCTTATTTCTAGGGTACAAGAATTTATTTTGAAGTTATTCATAAAAGGTGTGCAATACAGTCTGCATATTGCACGGTATAGATCCATTCGTGCTCTTCTTTAGTTTTATCTGTCACTTAGAGTTCACTACAAGTGGTTGCCAGCAATGATATTTTCAAATGGTTACTGAAGGAAAATTAGTAAAACTAACCACAGCCCCCATTGCTATGGCTGGTCCTGAGGTTGTTAATTTCTTTGAATGTCTGCCTTTGCCATCGCTGATTCTGGAGAGTTCTTACCTTCACATAAACTTGAGCCAGTAAGTGTTGCTGCTCTTGTATGGTGCCTGGATCCTAAGCCCTCAATGCTCTGGGTTCTTAGCTGATGTACCTTTTTTTGTGTGCCTTGATTTTCCAAATAACTCTTATGACCTCTGGGTATAGAAGCATGAAGAATTACTCTGATGAAGCTCCTGGATGTTACATGTAGCCCTGCTGTCTTTTAGCAACAATTGTGTGTTCTCTTGGTCATCAGCTTAATAATTCCTTTCTTTGCCTGTGAAGGATCCAGTTGGTCCAAAGTCTAGGACAAAGTTAAATTAAATAAAAGTCTGCAAGGACAAAGTAGTTCATATTCATATTTCTTTTGAATATAAAATGTTGCCACCTTGGCTTTCGCTTCCTAGAATTCTGTAATTCTTCTTAATATTAGGGAGCAGATTCTTTGATGATAATTCCCTTTGTTAGCCCTCGTTTTGGGGGGGGAGTCACAACTGAATTTCCTAAAAATGTTGAGGCTCCTTTCATTAGTATTCTGTATTGTCTTAGTTAAGAAATGGTCCTATTGGTCCCTCTGAAAAACTCTGAAGATGAATGCATGCCTCTGATCTCTTTTAATAGTCAGTTCCAATTTTTTCTACCTACTGAGACTTCTGTTTTTTCAGTGCCAGGTTAATGAAGTTTTAGTGTATCCACATTATCTATTGAGGTTCTCTACTTATTGTTGAATTAATCCACTTGGGCTGGTGTAACACAGTAGCACAGACTGGGTGGTTTAGACCACGGAATTCTTGCTGTGTCCTCTCGTGGCTTTCTGTGTTCATTCAGAAAGACAGAAAGAGAGTCAACGTTTCTTCCTTTTCTTAAAAGGACAAGAGTCTTAACAGATTAGGGTCCCATCCTTATGACCTTATTTAATCTACATTCTCTATCAAAAGATTCTTTCCTCAAATAAAGTCACAATGGGGTTCAAGGCTTCAGCATAAAAATTTGTGGGAGACACAGCTCAGTCCATAGGAAGTCTCATATTAGGATTAACAAATGTCTTCTCTAGAGCCTTGAGCTGTAAGTCAGAATAAGTACCTTAATGTCCATGAACTCCCCTCCATCTTGCTCTTTACATATTACCAGTACCTCCTCCCAAAATGAGTACATCAAATATTCATCCATGCCTTTCTTCCCAGGAAATATATCTTGATGAGTAGAGATAGAATAAGTGGAAAATAGAGCCAAGTGATTGGAGAAACAATCTCCACCTCCAAAGCAATAAAATAGTAAAAGCTGGTAGAATTCTGGATATGCTGGGAGTGGCTTAAGGATGACCAGTAAGGTTTGGCAATAATTTTGAGTTGATATAAAAAATGGTACCAAACAAGACTAAGTCCTGGAATATACAGATAGAAAAGTAAAAATTGAAACCCAGATGCTATACTTCAATTTATTAATTTTGTACTTTTTTAAAAAAAGAGTTAATTATTAATTAATTAATTAATTAATTTTAATTTGACTAGAGAGGGACTGGGGGAGAGAGACAGAGAAGGAAAGTGGAAAGCACACTGCCAGGTCTGGGACTCAAACCATGGTCAGCCACGTGGGAGTCCAGTGCCCTTAACCACCACTCCATCTTTCTCTTTTACTCTTTTTAACTTAAGTGAAATACTTGCTTATTGCAACAAGTTATCAGTGAAGAACTTCATAAAAACGTAAAAACGGTTCATAATTCTTCCTCACTAGGCCTTTTCAGCCTACCTCGATAAATACTTATGTGAACAATTCCATATATCTCATCTTTTACCTTTCCTCAGCCTATGAAACATGTATACATGTGTACACATATATTTACATATATTTGTACATATTTATTTACATCTTCAACTCTTTTTAACAAAACCAATCTGCACAAAGAAATTTATATTTTACTAGGTCATTACTTTTAGATGTAGTTTATGCTTTTAAAATAGTTTCATGATAGTCTATATCTTTGATGTACCAAATAACTTTAAGGTTGTTATTTCTAAAATAATAAACCATATCTCCAGTGAACTTGTTTGTGCATGTTTTATAATACAATAATACTTAAAAAATAAGTATTTTTACTTATTATTATTATTTTTAATTTGCTTAGGACGTATGTACTTGCCAGAGAGAGACAGAGAAAGAAAGAAGGAAAAAGCAAGCCACCAGATCTGGGACTTGAAACCACAGTTGACCATGTGAGAGTCTAGTGCCTTAACCACCATGCCACCTACTGGCCCTAATACATTTATACTTTTATTTCTGAAGGATTTATTTCTAAAAGTGGAATTTTTAGGTCCAAAGAAATGCCTATTTTAAAATGTAATGTCAAATCATTTCTAAAAATGTTACTGTAATTTACTCTTCTATCTGGGTAAAAATAATAATTATGATATTAATACATGAATTACATTAATAATAAATTAAAAATAAATAAGAATTTTAAAATATCTATTTCTACACAATTTTTCCCAGTTATGTATACAACTGATACTAGGTTGACATAAAAGTAATTACTACCAATTAGAAGTTGATATTTGAACAATGATTAATGATAAAAGTATTTTTCATTCCATCTCGAAATTTGTTAATATTACGACTTTAGAGCTAAAGAAAGAGAAGTGCATGCTGTTTAAAAAAAAAAAAAAGTATATGGGAGCCAGAGTTTGGATCCTGTGGACATGCCCGTGAAACTGCCTGGAGATTTGAGGCTGGACTGTGGACTGTGGCATGGGAGACCCTATCATGGGTTCTCTCTCTCTCTCTCTTTTCTTTTATCACTTTCTCTATCTCTACTCATCAGAGGTTGCTATTTTTACAGTCTAATGTTAGAAAGTAAAATTTTAAACATCTAAACAGTTTTAGAACTTTTGGTTAGTCTTTGCATAAAAATTGTTAGGTCTGCATAAAATTATTTAAATAATTTCACTAAAGTATTTAATGAAATTATTTAAAGTTGTGATATAGTTCTCATTTCTTCACTATGTGTGCTTATTAAAAAGTATGACTCAATGCAAAAAAACTATCCTCCTAAATTTTCCTTTTTATATGCTTGCATATTTTAAACCATTTTTCTTTATTTAAAAACATACTGGGCCAGGGACTAGCAGTTAGCATAATGGCTATGTTGCTGGACTCCCATGTAGTCGACCGCGGTTTGAGTCCTGGACCCGGTGGCTTAAACTCACGCCGGGCGCGTGTGCGTGTGTGCGTGCCCAAGACCCCGAGAGGAGAATGGAGGAGAAGGGATTGCAGCGTGGTCATCCCCCCTGGGGGGTGATTTCTCACTTTTTGTCTCTCTGTCTCTCTCTGTCTGGCGAGCACACACGCCCTATAGCAAAAAAATCTCTCAAAAAAAAATATATATACTGGACCAGCTGATGATATTGTGGTTAAGGTGGCTGGATCCCATATGGCCAACTACAACTGGAGGCTTGAAAAACATGCCTGGCACATTGCATGCAAGCCCCAAATCCTGAGAGGAGAATGGTAGAGAAGGGATTCTTACTTTCTCTCTCTTTGTTTCTCTCTGGCAAGTACATCTACTCTGAAGCAGACATTTTTTAAATTAAAAAATAAAATCATCTGCTAGATACACACATACACACCTGATTCATGGTTAATTATATATTGTAATTTTATGATAATTTAAGATAATTGAAGTTAAACCTTTAACATATGAAATCAACTATCTGCCAAGACAACCATCAGCAATCCCCTGCTAATATGTAGTTAACAGCCATCCATCGGCAATTTCCTAAATGAAATCAGAAGAGAAAGATATTTCTGAAATTTAGCCAAGGAACTCATTGTATGAACTTCAGAAGGGGTAGCTAAAATACAATTGATATGCAAGGAAGACATAGGATAATCCATATTGTTCTAGCATTTTGAAAGAGAAGTAAGAATATGTTAAGTGAAGGTAGAAGTTCTGTAGAATGCACAAAACAGAATAATAAAAGAGCAAGAATATATAAGCATAATTTTTCACCAAGCAATATTCTGATATGTCTGCTTCTCATGAAGACTTTATTATTGAGGCGTGGATATGTTGACCAGCTGACAAGAATATTCTTGACCTTTGGGTGTTCTTTCTCATTTGAATTAATATACTAGCAACCTGTTTTATAGGTTAATCCTTTGTAAGCTTGATTAATGTGAGGTTGTCACTGAGCCCAATATACTCTGGGTGTCCTGAACTGGGAACATGGAACTCTATTCCTTTCTAGGAATCTTTCTTCTGTGGCCAGATAGCCACCCATGTAGTCTTCTTTCTCCTCTTAAATGTCACTTTCTTTAGACACAAAGTATCTATTTATCATTTTAATATTAGAAATAAAAAACTCAGAAAATAGTAGAAAATAATTGCATTCATTTTGGAAAAAAATATTAGGTATAGCTATAAATCTGAACTGTGCTATACAGTGGAAGTCCAGCAGAAGGAACCAGCAGTTACTCTTGTCCTAGGGTCTTGGACTGCACCAGATGTTTCAGACTGAAGTTTTAGTGCTAAGTTTTAAACCATGGATATAGCTCTAGACTGATTATTTTGATTAAATGAAGCATCACATAAGATGGTTAATATGTTTTAGTCTCTTTCAGGAAGCTTATCCATTTTATCTAGAGGTATTAATACTTATTAATTTATTGTCAGAGGTATTAATAATTTTCTTTTTGAAACTGATTTTTTTAAACATTTAATTGTTGCACATCTCCATAACACAAAATGTAGTTTTTCAAAAACATGCATTACCTTATCATCAAGTCAAGGATATTACCATATTCATCTTTTCCATCAGAGAACTTTACATTCTTATAAGCCCCTCACACCCACCTGGCTATCCATCCCCTCCTGTCATAGTGTCTGGTATCCACACCTGTCTTCCCTACCATTCATTATCTTTTCAGACCTATTCATGCAGACACTTGCTGTCTACTGAGTAGGAACATACAGTGTCTTCCATAGTAGCTCATTTTCTTTTTATTATTTTTTCCCCATAAGTGAGAAAGACAGAGACAGCACTATCAAGAGGATCTGGATGTGCCCCCAGATTTTATCCAGCTTCCCATCATGGGCAAACATATGCCAGTGTATTCAGGGAGTCAAACCAGGTGTACTCAGGGAAGTTTCCCATGTGGATTGCCCCGCAAAGCTTTGTATTTCGCCATTTCTTTAACCTTCCTGCTCCACTATTTCTTTATTACCCTTTCGATACAGGTGAAACCCGTAATTATGTTACTGTTTTCATTTCTGATACTGGCAATTTGTTTCCTCTCTCCTTTTTCCTAGGTAATTAGTCCATAGATTATGGTTTTTATTGATTCTCTTGGATATACAGTGTTTTCTTTCAATTATTTATTATATATTCTCCTGCTTTCTAATTTATTGACATCTACCACTGTGTTATGTTTTTTTCTTCCACTTTCTTTGAATTGGATTTATTCTTCTTTCTCCAATATCCAAAGTTGGAGGCAGAGTTTTTTTTAGTTAAATGATTTCTTTTGAAAACAGGCTTCCTTTAAATACTGCTATATCTAATTTCATACTACGATTTTTTTTTTTTGAGAAGTTTTTGCTATAGGGCGCATGTGCTCGCCAGAAAGACAGAGACAGAGAGACAGAAAGCGAGAAATCACCTCCAGGGAGAATGGCCATGCCACAGTCCCTTCTCCTCCATTCTCCTCTCGGAATCTTGGACACGCACACACACACACCTGGGGTGAGTTTAAGTCACCAGGTCCCAGACTCGAATCACAGTCGACTACATGGAGTTCAGTAACATAGCCATTACACTAACGGCTGGTCTCCATACTAATAATTTTTTAAAAATTTATTTCATTTCAGAGAAATATGTATTCTTCATCATCACTTGAAATTTTTTATAAATGTCAGGTCATTTGGTTTAAGTGTTTTCAAATTTTTTATGTTCTTAATGATATCCCCACTATTTGTTTTATCAATTATTGACAGACAGAGAGAGAGAAAAAGAGAGAGGGGTGAAAATCTTAGATTAAATTTGTGGATTTATGAATTTGTTTTCATTGTTCTATTAATTTTTCTTTCCCATATTTTGAGGCTCTATTACATGTAGAATTGTTTAAGATTGTTATGTCTTTTTGATAAATTTACTGCTTTATTATTATGTAATGACTCTTTAATCCTGGTAATATTTGTTGCAACAAAATCTATTTTGATCTTACTGTAGTTATTATATGATAATATATTAATATAGCCACAACAACTTGCTTTTGATTAGTGTTAATATATTTTTTTGTTTTTAGAGGTTTTTGCTATAGGGCGTGTGCGCTTGCCAGACAGACAGAGAGAGACATTAGAGACAGGAAGCGAGAAATCACCCCCCAGGGGGGATGGCAATGCCACAACCCCTTCTCCATTCTCCTCTCAGAATCTTGGGCATGCACACACACGTGCCTGGCGTGAGTTTCAGCCACCAGGTACGGGACTCTAACTGCAGTCGACTACGTGGGAGCCCAGCAACATAGCCATTATGCTAACTGCTGGTCCCAATATGATATATTTTTGACCCATCCTTTTACTTTAAAGCTATTTTTATCTTTATTTTTAAATTTTTTTTTTTGTAAGTAGCATATGGCTTTTACCTAATCTATAATCTCCTTTTTAAAAAATTGAAGTATGTTATTTAAATTTAATTGAATTATTATTTTGGTTGGGTTTAAAGCTACTATCATAGTGTTTGCTTTCTATTTCTATTTATTTTATCTTTTTTTAGCTACTTTTCTTGTTTTCTTTTATATTTATGAAGTATTTTTTAAGGGTCTTATTTATTTTATTTTATTTTTTTTTTGGAGAGATTTTCACTGTAGGGCGTGTGCGCTCGCCAGACATAGAGACAGAAAGCGAGAAATCACCCCCCAGGGGGTATGGTCACGCCGCAATCCCTTCTCCTCCATTCTCCTCTCGGGATCTTGGGCACGCACGCACACGCGCCCGGCGTGAGTTTTAAGCCACCGGGTCCGGGACATGAACCGCGGTCGACCACGTGGGAGTCCAGTGACATAGCCATTACGCTAACTGCTGGTTCCCAAGGGTCTTATTTATTTTTAGCTATTACTTGGTGTTGTGATTTTAGTGATTGTATCTGAGTTTATAATATACATCTTTAGTTTATTCTGGTGTATTCTTAAGTATCTCAGAATACCCTCAAGATATAAAATTTACAACAGTATTTTATATTTCCTTCTTCTCATTCTACCTATTTACTATTTTATCATATATTTAAACATTTGTTGCAAACACCATAATGCATTATTATTACTTCTGCCTTAAGCAGTCGTTTATATTGTAAATGAATATTTAAAATGAGAGGAAAAATCTTTTCCATTTATTCATCCTTTCATGTTTTTTGGCTTATTCCTTTATTCACATGCAGATTTTTTTAGATATTATTTTCCTGTGAAAAAACTTCTTTTATCATTTATTACAGTGTAGATCTATAATACTTTGTAAAAATGTCTATTGTCTCTAGATTCTTGTTGCTATACATAAAATGTTTTCCCATTGTCTGGATGCTTTTAAGTAGTGGGATTTTTATTTTTCATTATTGATTTTAAGCAATTTTATTACTAGGTTCCTCGGTGTAATTGTTTCTTGTACCTGGGTTTTGTTGAGTTTCTTGGATTTACTGGTCTGTAGTTTTCACCAAATTTGGAAAATAATTGGCCACAATTTCTTCAGATGTTTCTCCTCATTCTGTTCTCTCAGTATTTATGTCCCACTCTTATGATCTGCACATTAGTTACTTCAACTATTTTCCCCCTGTGTGTTTCTTTGGGTAGCTCCTGTTGTTATGTCTTCAGGAAAACAATAGCTTTTTTCTGTTGTGCTTCATAGACTATTAATAATATCCTGAATATTTTATTTCTTGTTTTGAGAATACAACCTACAAATGGAAGTGTACTAAATTCAGTAATCTCACTACTCGGTACATATCCAAAGGAAAGAAAATCTGCATGCTTAAGAGATATGTACACTCTCATGTTTATTGCAGCACTATTTCCAACAACCACGGTATAGTATCAACCTAAGTATTTATCAGTGGATGAGTGAATGAATAAATGTGGCATATGTACACAATGGAATATGATCCAGCAATACAAAGAATGAAATCCTGTCATTTGTGACAAGAGATAATTGTAGAGAAAATTATACTAGGTTAAATAACTCAGGAAGAAGAGGACAAAATACTCAAAGATAAACACTGCATGTTCCCATTCATCTTTGAAGTTAAAAGATTTGGGAGCACGTAAGTGAAAATGGCATGGTGGATATCAGAATCTGGGAGGGGGAAAGGAGAGGGGAGGGTAAAGAGAACACAGTCAACAGGTACAAAAGTGCAGTTAGATAAGAAGAATAAATTCTAAGTACTATAGCACAGAAGAGTAACTATAGTTAAGAATATTTTAATAATTTTAATATGTAATTTGCAATAGCTACAAGAGAGGGTTTTGAATTTCCACAACACAAAGTAATGATATATGTTTGAGGTAATGATATGCTATATGATATTACCCTGATTTGGTTATTATACATTGTATTCATGTTTTTGAAAAATCATGGGATAGCCCATGGCCTGCTGGTTGAAGTAGCTGTAACCCACATGGTTGACCGTGTAGTTAGAGTCCCAGACCCAGCTGCTCGAGAAACACACAAGGTGTGTGTGTGTGTGTGAGTTTATGTACCCAAAATTCTAAAAGGAGAGGGAATGGAGATGAAGGGATTGCAGTATGCCCATATACTATGGGAGTGTACATTCTTGTTTTCTTTCTCTCTCTCTGTATCCCTCTCTGACAAGCACACCTGCTATCTGAAAAATTAAAACAAAATCACACAGTATTCTATAATTATGACAGCTATTATGTCAGTTAAAGCTTATATTTTAAAAAAATCAAGACTTGAGTGTGGATCTTTTTTATGTCATACAAATCTTCCCCACCCCCCTTTTGCAACAGGGTGTGTGTGCTTGCCAGAAAGGCAGAGAGAGACAGAGAAACATAAAGCATGAAATCAACCCCCAGGGGGGATGGCCATGCCGCAATCCTTTCTCCTCCATTCTCCTCTCGGGATCTTGGGCATTCACGCACACTCGCCCAACATGAGTTTAAGCCACTAGGTCCGGGACTCAAACTATGGTTGATTACATGGGAGTCCAGTGACATCGCCATTATGCCAACTGCTGGTACCCTCTTTTTAATATTCTCTTTTGTTATGTTATAGAACATGTGGAACATAATTACAATAACTTTTAATGTCCTGGGCTAGTACTTCTATGAATTATTCCATTTCAGCATTTAATTCTATTGGTTGGTGTAGTCTCATTATTTTCAATAATTTTGTTTTATTTTTGCATTCAATTACTGTATATCATTATCTCATGCAAAATAAATTTTCCCAGTTGAATACACAGCACATTATTCCAAAGGTATTACCATACCCATTATTATCAACAGGTAATTTTCCATTTTTGTGTCCCTTCAATGTTTGGCTTCTTTCTTTTTCCCCTTGATTTCCTTTCTCTCACCCTCCCCCACTTACCACTTCCCTCTCACACCGTCTCTAGTATTCACAGTTGCTCTTCATGCCTTTATACCTTCAAATCTTTTAGTTTCTGCTGTAGAGGGCCAACATTCAGTATGCTGACTGGTGACATACGATGCTTCTCTTTCATAGTCTGGCTCGTTTCAATTAGCAGTAAATCTTTCATTTGCTTCTACTTTCTATTAAATGCCATGGTATATATGCCACACATTTTAAATGCATTAATCTGTGAACATTTGGATTGGTTCCATATCTTAGCAATTGTAAATAAATGCCACAGTAAACATGGATGTGCAAGTGTTTTTCTAACCAACTGTATTCTTAACCTTTGGGTAGATACCAAGGAATACAATTGTTGGATTGTAATATAATGTAATTGTACTTGTGCTGGGTTAAGGAGCTTCCATATTGTTCTCTACAGTGTCTGTACTAATTTACATTTTCAGCAACAGTGTAGGAGAGTTCTCTTTTCACTATAGCTTTGACAGCACTTACTGTTCTTTATTTTTTTTTTAATGCTTAACCATTCTGACTGGGGTTTGGTGGTATCTCATTGTCATTTTGATTTGCATCTCCCATATGATAAGGGATACTAAGGATTTTTTCATATGCTTTTTGACTGTTAGGATGTCTTCCTTAGAGAATTATCTGTTTAGCTCATTTGCTCATCTTTTAATTGGATAGTTTTTTGTTTGTTTGTCTATTTTTCAGGTTAGCTGCTTGAGTTCCCTGTGTATTTTTGTTATTAGTCCCTTATTCGAGGCATAGTTTGCAAATATATTCTCCCATTCTGAGAGTTGTCTCTCTTCACTTTAATTATTGTTCTTTTTGCCATCCAGAAGTTTTTTAACCTGATGTAATCCCACTTTTCTATTTTAGAGATTATTGCCTCTATTTTGGGGGTCTTATTTAAGAAATCTTTGCATTCTATGAATGTCCCTAAGAGTTTCTCCTGTATTTTCCACTGGTAGTGTTATAGTTTACAGTCTTAGATTTGGATCTTTGATCTGTTTTGTGTTGATTTTTGTTAGCGGTGAGAGATAGGGGTCAATTTTTATCTTTTTGGAGGTGAATACCCAGTTTTTCCAGGATCATTTGCTAAAGAGATAGTCTTTTTACACACTGGATTTTCTGGTGCCCTATGTCAAAAACAGATTGGTTATATGTTTTTGGGTTTAGTTTTAGTATTTTCCAAAATGTTGTCAGAGAGTATGGGCACTTGCTGGAGAGAGACAGAGAGGAGAAAAAAGAAAAGGGAGAAAGCACCTCCCATGGGGGCTACTCATGCTGCAATTTCTTCTTCATTCTCCCTCTTCTTCAGATTGTGAGCGTGCACACACAGATATCTGTCATGGTTTTAAACCACTGAGTCCAGGACTTAACTACATAGTCAGCTATGTGGGATTCAGCAGCCTCATCCACCAAGCCATGGCCAGTCCTATTCTCATTATTATGGAAGGTTTTTTTTTTTTTTTTCCTGCATGCCTGGTAACTTTTTATTGGATGCCAAACCTCATAAGTTTCTTAAAGTAACTTGCAAGATACTTTGGGATTCCTGAAAATATCCTTGAGTTTTGTTTTGAGATGGAGTTGATGTTATTGGGAAATAATTTGAAAAAAATCTAGTGTTTGAAGATTTCTCAGAAGAGTAGACTAGGTTTTACTAGGTCTACTTTTTACCAGTAATCAGGCAGTAACTTTTAGAGTATACTCAGTGATGCCCTTAGATGATGAGGTTTTATATTCTGCCCTAGGTAAGCTTTTTTATTTTTTTATTTAAAAAATTTTACATTTAATCACTATAAATCTTTACAGTGCAAAACATTTGTTTCCCAGCATGAAGACAGTGCATTGAAGTCAAAGACGGAGAGATTATCACATGCATTATTATCACTGAACATCTTTTCATTTTTATGTCAATTCAATGTATTTTCCACCCTGTTTCCCTATTTCCCTCCTCCTATTGGCTGCCCTCATATTACCCCTATGCTTACTATCTCTAGTATCTACAATTGCCCTCCCTGTACTATACCTTCTAAACTTTCAATTTCTGCTATAGAGCACAGACATTTGGTATATAGTGAGTGGGAACATACAAAATCTGTCTTTCATACTCTTACTCACTTCACTTAGCATTAAGTCTTCCATAGCCATCCATTTTGTATCAAATGTCAGGGTCTCATTTTTCATGGTTGAGTAATATTCCATAGAGTACATATGCTACATTTTTTTCAGTTTGGGTTGATTCCATGTCCGAGCAATAGTAAGTAATGCTGCAATAAACATGAATGTGCAAGTGTTTTTCCAACTGAGGGCTTTTCTATCATTTCAATAAATACCCAAGAGTGGAATTACTGTGTCATTTGGAAGTTCTACTTGTAGGTTTCTGAGGAAACTCCATATTGTTCTTCACAGTGGTTGTACAAGTTTACATTCCCACCAACAGTGTAGGAGAGTTTCTTTTTCACCACAGCCTCACCTGCACTTATCATTATGTCCTAGGTAAGCTTTGAGGACACCTTTAACATGCTTCTTTCCCCAGGCCTTGGTGGTTTCCTCACATGACTGTGCTGATTAATCAGTGGACAGAAGAGTCAGGGTTCTCCAAGCTTCCTCTGTATTCTTCAGTATTCTTTCCTAGAAACTCTATCTGCCTGGAACTACTTGACTGTCCAGCCTTATCTCCTCAAATTATGGATTTGCAGGGTTCCAATTGAGTCCAAAACCTCAACTGTAGCTAGAAACTATCTATAGGCAGTGAGCTGGTGTTAAAGGAAAAATTATTTATGATGATCTTTAAGAGTGATAATTCTTTAAGAATGATCATCTAGACTTTATTTGAGGGAACTAATGTATTAGATATAGGAACTACCACAGTGGGATTTTGCAGCAGGGGACAGATTTCTTCTCAACTCCAGATATAACAAAGGAAACATGAGGATTTATAACCAAGGAACAGAGTATAAAGGTCAAGGGATGTAGAATTACCAGGAAGAAACATCAGTGATAAGAGAAGATTTTGAGGGCCCGGCAAATGGTGTAATAGTTACATCTACATTGGTGGACTTCAACGTAGTTAACTGCAGTTTGAGTCCTGGACCTAGTGGCTTAAAGCTCAAACTGTGTGTGCATGTGTGTGTGTGTGTGGCTAAAATCTCAAGAGGAGAATGACGGAGAAGGGATTGTAGCACAGCCATCTCCCCTGGGGAGGATGATTTTTTATTTTCCATCTCTTTGTCTCTGTCTCTCCAGAGAGCACACATACCCTATAGCAAAAACTTCTAGATAAAATAAAAGATTTTGACTAAACCAACCTAACAGGATGTTTGCTAAAGACAGGCTACAGTGCTCAGACATCACCTGGCAGATGGTGGAGAATGAGGGACTTCTTCAGCTATTGAAGATGGAAAGATTATAGCTAAATTGATGCTTTAGTTTGAATATGTTCTCCCAAAACTTACCCATTAGACATGGCCCCTGCACTTTGGCTCTTTAAATCATTAGCTGAATAAACCTATATTTTTATAAATTACTCAGATTCAAGTAATTTTCATTATAGAAAACAAACTGGCTTAGAAAATGACTTTGTAGAATTCCTGCTAAAATTGGACAATGCAGATACAAACATGGAAACTCAAAAGTCAGGATTTAGTTGACAAGACAAGCCAGAGAAGCTGACTAAAGTTTGATCAAGGAAAAAAATCTCTGTCACTGCAAGATCATAGGACTCTATGTTCTATCTCTTATAGAACACTGTCCTGTACTACTGGATATCTAAAGCAGAAAGCTATAATTCTATATTTTTTTGTCTTTTTTTTTTTTTTTTTTAGTTGCTTCAGGTCAGGAGAACCGTCCTGTCCTCTAACTTCATCTTGGATGGGAAACCAAGTTCGTGCTTTATTTATTATGTATCATAATAAATAAGAAAATAACTGCATTATGACTTAACATTGAACAAATGCTTTTATTTTTATACTGTATTTTAAGAATGGAGCTGATAGAGAGTATTCGTGTTTGTTACAGCACTACCTAATTATTTATGTCAACTCTTCAAATAAACTTTCTATTTGTATTAAAGCAATCAGGAAACAAAATCAGAATAAAACTTTCACTTCGAAGCAAAAAAATACTCAGGAGGCATAGTTTTATGTTATTATGATAAAGTTAGGAGTAGCTTGAACATAATCTTAAGTAGTTTTCCCTATAAAGAAGACAGTTAATAATTTGCCAATATTCATTCTCTAGGTTTTTTGGGTCTTGACATATGCAATTTACTACGAAGGAACAACAGATACTTCAGAAACTGTTATACTATTTCTAAGCAAACCAAAAGGAGTAAATGATGATAAAAATGTAAGGGTCAAGGTAAATGTTAGAAAAATCCTCCGACTTGCATAAGCAATTGCCTACTTGAACATCCAAACACAGTGCTTAGGCTTATGCAAGTTTTATGATCACAGCTTAAGAAACAACCTTGAAAAGCCTGGGCTGATGTCCTTCAAAGAAATTCTACTTGTGAATTCTAGTCAAAGCAGTGGTAATAATTACAGTCTTCTCAGTGCATATAGTATGAATCAGATGCAGGGTCGATTGAATTTTCCTTTTTATGTGTATGAGTGTGTGTATTAAAGTTTTTCTTTCACTAATGAGAGAGAGAGAGATGGGACGTACCCCACAGGGCTTACACACTGCAATCCATCCCTAGCTTTAGCCAGAGGCAGATAATGGGGATACACATATCTGGCTTGTTCAGCGAGGTTTCTGGACCCAAACCTGAAACCTTCCCATGCAGCCTCACACAGCATTGTGTTACAGCGGAGTAACCATCTGGCCCCTTATTTACTTATTTATTCATTCATTCTGTCTATTAGTGTCTTGGTTGCAACAACACATTTTCTCTTATTTATCTTTAGGAAAAATATCAATATTATGCATCATTAATTTGAAATTGTCACTTTCTGTGTATCTACATGAAACCTTTTTGTTTAGTTGAATCAAGATACATTTTACATGAAACAGTTAGCAACATTAAACAACTTCTATTACTACTTGGAAGCCAAACCTGGCTTAGGTTTTCTTTCTCCTTTAATTTTAAAACTTGTATTTAAACCTTCGGAAACCTTTATAAAACAGGTTCACAGTAGACACTTGGGTTTCCTTCTAGCATCCACTTTCTCTTCACTTTTTTTTTTTAAAAGATTTTTATATAGTTTTTCTTTTTTCTTTTTATATTTTATCACTGTACATCTCCACTATAAAAATGAATCTTCCCAGTATGAATACACTGAATATCAGTCCAGTCAAAGATATTACCATACACATTATAGTCAACAGGCAATTAATTACCTGTTTTGTTTCTGCTACATGTTTTGCTTTATTTTTTCTTCTTGGTTCTGTCCCTCTCACCCCACATTGTCTACCTTCGTCTTACACTTTCTTTAGTATCCACAGTAGCTCTCCATGGTTTTATATATTACAGTCTTTCAGTTTCTGCCACAGAGTACAAATGTTCAGCATGTATCAAGCAGGAACATACAATAACTCTTTTTCATAGTCTGGCTTACTTCAGTTAGCAGTAAATCTTCCATATCCATCCACTTTCTATCAAATGTGTGGTTCTCATTGTTTTATTTTTTATGCCTGAGTAATATTCCATAATGTATATGTTGCACACTTTTTCTTAACAAGACAGGACAATTATATCAGTAACTACTGTGTGTCTCAGTTGAGGCGAGAGCCACACAGATGATTGCCTGAATCCTGAGAAAGAAGTGCTTTCCATTACGCTGAAGTCTCAGAAAAACAAGTTTTCCACTTTATGGATCACTGGTTCTCTGTCTTTAGCATGCACTAGAATCACCGTTCACCCGAGGGCTTGCTAAATGAACACAAATGACTAGTCACAACTCTCAGCTCTGTGGCAACCAGGATAACACATTTCTACTAGATCATGTCACTGATCTTGATGCACCACATTTTGCAAACTGCTGTTCTGATGGGTGATTCTCAACTTTTTCAGCACTTTTGAGATTCCCGAGGAGTTTATAAAGACAGTCAGTTCTTGCTTTGCATGATAGTACAAGATTGTTGAAATGACAGTACAACTTGAAATCATCTGACATACTCTTTTTATAAAAAGAAGTTTTTGCCTTAGGATGCATACAATCATTATAGGGAGAGATAGAGACAGTGAGAGGGAAAGTGAGAAATCACTCCCCAGTGGGGATAACCATGCCACAATCCTCTACTCCATTCTCCTCCTGGGATCTTGGGCACACATATACACGCACCAGACATGGGTTTCAAGTCACTAGGTCTGGGACTCCAACTGTGGTCAGTCATGTGGGAGTCTAGCGACATAACTGCTATGCCATCTGCTGATCCCATGAAATTCTCTTAATAATCAATCCTTAATAAGATGACAACTGTTTCCTGACTTTTATGTATTTTTTGTGAAAATATTAATAATTTTTTTACTGTCTCTAATGTAAAAATTTTCAGTCAAATTGATATTTACCACATTGCAATGTAAAACATTACATTGAGAATGATTTTTTTGTAGCAAACAAATGATTTGAACAGTGCTTGCCTTCCTGTGTAACTTATGATAGTGAGTGAGCATCTTATTCCTATGCATTGGCAAGTTGTCATACTCCTCTCTAAGTTTTTGCAAGCATTGAACATTTCATTCTTTGTGCTTTCAATGTTGTGATATATCTTCAGAGTTTCTTTAATGTGAATTTTTTTTGCTGATGTCACTGCTTCATCCTCTTCTTCACTGGCACTTTGCTGATAAGTTCGCCTGCCGTAAGTTCCTCTCTTCCTATCTAGACCTTATCAAGTCTTATCAAGCAGCCGTCGTGTTAACATTCCCATGGTCAGCAGTTTATTTTATAATTCCATTTACATTTGATTTTAATTTTACTTCCAGCATTATCATTTTTCCTTTCTTTGCTTCCCTTTATCTTTGTTGGCCAGTTTCCTTGTTTGATTATCCAGGTTTATAATATGTTACGTGAGTTTATCACTGAGAGACACATTTTGCTATGTGCAAATTGAATAACAGATGTGCATTGACCAATAACTGGTATGTTTTAAAAAATTATGGGGTTGGTGACTAGTACCAATCTATATCTGTTATTTACATAGCAATTCATGGACTGAAAACCTAGCAGTGCAGTCTGTGCTTTAGGCACTGCTTTTCTGATAATATGATAGGACTTTGAAAAGTGTGGGATAATACAATTAAAGTTACAGTTTATCTGGTGCGAAAAAAAAATTTTTTTGAGAGGTTTTCGCTATAGGGCGTGTGCGCTTGCCAGACAGACAGAGAGAGACATAGAGACAGAAAGTGAGAAATCACCCCCCCCCCTCCAGGGGGAATGGTCACACCGCAATCCCTTCTCCTCCATTCTCTTCTCAGGATCTTGGGCATGCACGCACACGTGCCCGGCGTGAGTTCTAAGCCACTGGGTCTGGGATGCAAACCACGGTCAACTATGTGGGAGTCCAGCGACATAGCCATTACGCTAACTGCTGGTTCCCTGGTGCAAAAAAATTTTTAAATTCTTGGGGTTGGCAGGTGGTGTGGTGGTTAAGGGCGATGGACTCCCACATGGCTGACCACAGTCCAAGTCCTAGAGCTGGTGGCTTTCTTTCTCACTTTCCCTTTCTCTCTCTCTCGCTCAAATTAAAAAATAAATGAATAAATAAAGTTAAATAAAATAAACTTAACATTTGAAATTCTTTAATAGATTTAAAAAAAATTTTAGAAAGATTTTTGCTATAGAACATGTGTGCCTGCTGGAGAGACAGAGAGGGACAAAGAGACAAAAAACGAGAAATCAACCTCTAGGACAGATGGCCATGCAGAAATCCCTTTTCTTCCATTCTCCTCTCAGGATTTTGGGCATGTGCACATGCTCTCAGTGTGAATTTTATGCCCCCGGGTTGGAGCTCAAACCATGGTCAACTATGTGGGAGTCTAGTAACATAACCATGATACCATTTGCTGATCCAAAATCGATTTTTTTTAATATGCATTTTTCCATTAATTTTTTGAAGACCCCATTACAATTGAAATTTCAATGGTGGGTGTTGGGAGACTGGAGTTCAAACCATGATAACAGATATTTGTCTATAGGAACTATGCAACGTCAGGCCCATCTGTAGTAGCACTACCTGGTCCTGACATAAGACCAAACCTGTTGTGCTCTCTGAGACAGGACTCAGGTTGTGATAGTTTACAACCTCCCTCAGGTGACACTAATATGCAACCTGGTTTGAAATTATTGCTGTAAAAGGACACAGTAACAAGTTTGAATAGACAATCCTCAGAATGGGAGGATATTTTTGTCAAATATGCCTCAGACAAGGGACTGATAACCAGAATACACAGGGAACTCAAGCAGCTTATTTGGAAAAAAGCTTATTAACCTAATTAAAAGATGAGAAAATGATTTGAAGAAAAATCTCTCTAAGGAAGGCATACAAACAGACAAAAAGCATACGAGGGAATGTTCAATATCCTTCATCATAAGGGAGATGCAGATTAAAACCACAATGAGATACCACCTAACCCCTGTCAGAATGGCAAAGATTAAAACTATAAAAAGTGGTAAGTGTTGGAGAGGATGTGGTGAAAGGCGAATTCTCATACAATGTTGGTGGGGATGTAAACTGGTTTGGCCATTGGGGAGAGCAATATGGAAGTTCCTCAAAGACCTACAAATAGAAGTACCATTTCATTCAGCAATCCCACTTCTGGGTATCTGCCCAAAGGACTGGAGAATGCTCAGTTGGAAAAGCACTTGCATATCAATGTTTATTGCAGTATTATTCACGATTGCTAAGATGAGATTATTTACATCGCTATTCATGATGGAACCTACCCAAATGTCCACAAACAGATGAATGAATTGAAAAAGTGTGGCACATATACTCTATGGAATACTACTCAGCCATAAAAAAAATAAAAAATAAAAAATAAAAAAAACAAGACTGTGGCATTTGACAGAAAGTGGTCAGATATGGAAGATCTGTTATTTTTGCTATAGGGTGCATGCACTCGCCAGAAAGACAGAGAGAGACAGGAGAGACAGAGAGATAGAAAGTGAGAAATCACCCCCTGGGGTGATGGCCATGCCACAATCCCTTCTCCTCCATTCTCCTCTCAGGATCTTGGGCACGCATGCACACGAGCCCAGTGTGAGTTTTAAGCCACTGGGTCTGGGACTCGAACCACAGTGGACTACATGAGAGTCCAGCGACATAGCCATTACACTAACTGCTGGTCCCTGGAGCATCTATTGTTGAGTGAAACAAGCCAGGATATGAAAGAAAGATATTGTATATATCAACTTAATATATACTCACTATATGCCCTTTATGGTAGAGATAGACATTTTGGAGGACATAAAAGCAGTGAAAACAGTTAGTGATGCTGAAGACAGTGTAGAATGGGGCAGGAAAAGAAAAGAATATAGAGAAGGATAGCAAGGGAACAAATAGAGAGGCATGACATCAGTGGGACACAGAAATGATTTAATACCTGTTGATGATAACATGTATGTATTCTCAACTGGACTAGTCTGAGAAGTATTTCATGTTGGGTAAAGTCTTTTTACAAGCAAAATGATAAATAGTGATTGAATGTTAAAAAATAATGAGAATAATAATGCTAATAATCTTGAAGGCAAGGGAACAAATAGAGAGGCATGACATCAGTGGGACACAGAAATGATTTAATACCTGTTGATGATAACATGTATGTATTCTCAACTGGACTAGTCTGAGAAGTATTTCATGTTGGGTAAAGTCTTTTTACAAGCAAAATGATAAATAGTGATTGAATGTTAAAAAATAATGAGAATAATAATACTAATAATCTTGAAATAAATAATGAAAATCTATTTGATGATGATGATGTGGATAGTAATGTCTTTGTCTTGACTGATATGCATGGTATTCCTTCTGGAAAAACAAATCTAAGATATTGTAAAGTTATATGTGATTCAATGTAATATAAACAAGATTATGATAATAATAAATAAATAAATAAATTTTAAAAAAGAAATCACTGCTGTAGACCAATAGTTCTCAAAATTTAGTGTTCATAAAAATCATTTGGAGGGCTTATTATATAACTGGTTTTTAAGCCCCATCCCAGAAATTCTAGCTCAGAAGTCTGACAAACAGACAAATGAGCTAGAATTTGAACATTTCACAAACTTCCAGGTGATGCTCTTGCTACTGTTCCCTGGGGTACACTTGGAGTAGCTATTTCAATGTAATGATAGTACGTCATCCGACAAAAAGCCTGTAACTGTGGCAACTACTTTTGTTACCACATAGAAAGGCACGGGAATACATATTTGACCCATGAAGGAGAGCAAGGATGAAAGAATTTTGTGAACTCAGGTTGAAAATCCAATGACTTACAGTAAACCCCAGACTCAAACTACATGTAACTTTTGCCCTTTCTTAGACTTTTCAGTTACATTAAACCAATAAATTCTCTCGAGTATAACAAAAATTTTAGCTAGATCTTAACATTGATCACTCCAAGAATTGGGCCTTATAAATGATTTGCTTCTCTGTTGTGTACATTTTTCCTTTATTTCTTCAGTTCGGTGTTATTTTTTATTATGGAAGAAGTGGGCCGAGTGTGATAGATCTCCAGGTGTTTTCAGGACCACTCCAGGTAGGAACTGAGAACAGCCTATTCAGTTTTTCAGCATGATAAAGCCTTTATTAAGTTAGGGTTTTATATTTTCACAGGTAATATTCATAAATTTGTCCATAAATTTGTTCAGTAACACTCCTTGATTATTTGAGTCATTATTTGTCATTATTTTAATGATGGCAATTTATTTTTTGTTATGAGATTGATATCAACTTTTATTAGTGAAAAATTTTTAAAGTGTTAGTTTAATTAATTACAATTAAATCACAGCAAAATATCTAGAAAGCCTATCTGTTTGCCCTTTCTATTTCATTTAATTTTGTGCTCACAATAAATTGAATAAAAACTATATAATTACTAAGCTTTCTCATAATTAAACATATTTATTAAATTGAGACTCAGTATTCTTTCTATTGCTCAGTGTATTAATTGTGAACTAACAACCCTCGGAATGGAAGAATATTTTTGTAAACTGTGTCTCAGTTAAGAAACTGATAATCAGAATACACAGGAAACTCAAGCAGCTTACCCGAAAAAAAGTGATCATTCCCAATTAAAAGATTGGAAAATGAGCTGAAAGAACAACTCCTTAAGGAAGACTTATGAACAGCCAAAAAGCATATAAAAACATGCTCAACATCCCTCATAATAAGGTAGATGCAGATCAAAACCAATGAAGTACCACCCAACCCCAGTCAGAATGTTTAAGATTAAATGCTAAGCGATGGTGGGGCTGTGGTGAAAGGGAAACTCTTCTACACTGTTAGAGAATGTAAACTGGTCCAGCAACTGTGAAGAATAATATAGAGATTCCTCAAAGGTCTACAGATAGAACAAATTACCATATGATCCAGCAATTCTACTCTTGGATATTACCCAAAGGATAGGAGAATGCTTAGTTGGAAAAGTGCTTGCACATCTATGTTTGTTGTGACATTATTCACAATTGCTAAGACATGGAACTAACCCAAATGTCCATGAACAGATGAGTGGATTTTAAAAATGTGGTGCATATACTCTATGGAATACTACTCAATCATGAAAAAAAAACCCCAAGATCCTGGCATTTGATAGAAAGTAAATGAAAGTGGATGATTTACTGCCGAGTGAAGCAAGTCAGACCATAAAAGAGATACGTTGTATGTCTCCATTTAATATATACTAACTGTCTGCACTTTATGGCAGAAAATCAAAGTTCAGAGGATGTAAAAGGATGGAAAATGGTTATGGTTACTGGAGACAGTGTGAGAAAAGAGTGGGAGGAGGGGAAAAGTGTGAGGAAAGAAATTAAGAAGAAAAATAGAGAAGCAAGACATTTATAGAACACAGAAATGGATTATTCTCTATTGATGATAGTGCATACAAGTATCCTCAACTGGACTGGTGTGAAGTGTATTCATGTTGGGTAAATTAACTTTACAAGCTAAATGATGTATAGTGATTGTATGTATAAAATAAATTAAAATATAAAATAAAAAATATAGTCTGACAAAACAAAGTACTCCAGGTTGGGTATGGTTGAAGCAAAATTAATTTCTTAGCTTATAATTCTGAATGGTAAAAGTGTCAGATAAAGATCCTGACAGGTTTGGTTTCTCCTGAAGCCTCTTATTTCGGTTTATAGATGGTTGTTTTCTACCTCAGTTTTTCCATAGTCTTCCTTTCATGTGTCTGTATCCTAATCTCCTTATAAAGAGATCAGTTATTTGGAACAGGGCCCCTCCTAACAACCTCAGTTTAACTTAATTACCCTTTTCTTTCCTTTATGAATTTGTTTGGTTAAGACCATTGACAGGGTCTTGTCAATCCAAGATCCCCCTTTCCCAGTTCTCTAGCTTATCAGGGTATTGGATGCTCATGCACTCAGTGTGTTTTCAGGGGGACCTGGGGATCCCAAGCCATGGTCAAACATGTGGTTTCTAGTACCACAATTCAATACACTGTAGATTGTTTCACCCACGGTGGGTCTTAATTATCTATTTAAAGACCTTATGTCCACACAAATTTATATTCTGGAGTACTGAGAGGTGGGATGTCAGCATATTAATTAAATCGGACATAGTTTAGCTCACAACCCCAGGCAATTTTAACCTGCTAATCAGTCATGTTAGGTTCTATTTTCTAACTCCTTTCTACCCTCTCTCTCTTTTCTCTTCTTTTATAAATTGTCTCTTTTTTTTCTCCTTTTTTTTTTCTTCTACAAATGATCTTCACTTTCTGTGTTTACTTTTAATACGTAGAATTGGACGTTGGGTATGATAATGCAATGCCTAATAATGAGGGTTTTGCTGTACAAATTACTAGAACATTTACTTCTTCCTAAATGGCACTGCGCTCAGTGAGGTCTCAGTAAAGGTTAAAAATGTATCACAGCCTATAATCAAACCTCCAAAAACCATTTTCTTTTTCCTCAGAGGAATGACAAATTACCTGTTCATAAAATAAAGGTAAATTTATACCAAGTCTTACTACAAACTTTTCAAAGGTGATGTGGGAATGTACAGTTTGACCTTGGCTGAATGTGAAACTAGTGAGTAATATGGCAACGGTGCTTGCGCTGGACATAAAATGACTTATTTTTGTTCTTGGCAAATAAGCATTTCCTGTGCTTGGAGATTTTTTCCACCTTTAAGATAAAGTTCTTGAAAATGTAGCTATGTTATGTCACTACATAACTTGGACTGAGTTTGCCAGATAACACTATTAAAACTTTAAAATCAGTTAACTATATAAATGATTTACAAGGTAATACATACCAGACTAACTTATTGTTTATATATACATTAAAACCCATCATAAGAATGCCATCGACAGTGATTCTGTCATAACAGAAAAATTATAATTAAGGCGATAGAAAGGACTTGTAATTTCCCTATTTTGTTGAGAAGTAATAAGAAAACTTCTGATATATGTATTTTGCATTTTGAACCAATCTGTTCACATCTTTAAACATTTGTCTTTTAGAAGGGATACCCAGTTTGTTTCTCGGATTTCAGTCTATTTATTGCAACTTCATGCTTTTCTTCTTTTCCTCAAACATTTCTATTCCAATTCTAAGTGATTTTTGCAGTATCGACAATGAAACACATTCTTCTGTTTATTCTCTGATATTGAAACTATAGTTAAAAACAAGATACATTTGAAAAGATAATATTTCACAGGGCATCTTGGTGGCACAGTGACAACATGATGCTCAAGCAATGCTAGATCCGTGAAGGTTACAGATTCAGTTCCCCAGTCAACCTGTACATGCCAGGTGCTCTTGCCTATAGTTTTATCAGCTGCGAAGGCCTGGGGGTGGAGGGAGATCGTGACATGAGATCGATGGAAATTTGCAGGTTCACAGACAAACAAAAATACATAACAAAACAGGCAAAGTAGGAAAAGTGATCGTCAGGGTCTGTATCTCCAACTGCCTGTTTTCTACCTAATTTCTCTCTGAGCCAGATTCAATTTTATAAGTGCCATTGCTATCAATCCTTCAACTATTATTACTTTGTATCCTATTGTAATGGTCCTTGTAGCTGTATTAGTCCTCTGCTTTCTTTCTGAATATCCCTCCTTTACATTGTCATCTGCAGACCAGACTTGCTTTCTCTACCTTCTTTACCCCAGGTAGTTTCCTGAGATGGTCTTCTGACGTCATTGGCACCCCTGCAACAGCAGCTGTGCTCATCTTGTCAACTTTTTATTTCATGGGTGCTCACAAAGATATATTTGACGAAGAAAATGAAGGTAAAAAGTGAGCCACATCATAATTTTTTCCCAAGCAACATATATTTCCTTAAAAGGTTGTTGAGCTTAGGGAACAGCAGTTCACGTAATGGCTATGTCACTGGACTCTCACGCAGTCAACCATGGTTTGAGTCCCGGACCCGGTGGCTTAAACTCACACCAGACGCGTGTGCGTGCGTGCCCAAGATCCCGAGAGGAGAATGGAGGAGAAGGGATTGCGGCGTGGCCATCCACCCTGGGGGGGTGTTTCTTGCTTTCTAGCTCTCTGTCTCTCCCTGTCTGGCGAGCGCAGGTGCCCTTTTGTGAAACCTCCAAAAAAAAAAAAGAAAAAAAAAACTTTGTTGAGTTTATATTTATCAGATAATGCGACAGCTTAGTCTTTTGTTAAAATCTTCCCATTTGGGTGTCTTAACTTATACTCAACTAAGTAATGATTCATTTTTTAAAAAAAGCCTTATTTATAACAACAGCTGTGGCAGAATCTTTAAAAGCAGCACGGGCAGTATCTACTCTGATGAATATAAAGGAAACCTTCCTCATCTATCCAGTGACCTTCAGATTAAGTGATTTTTTTCATAAAGGTTAGGCTGTAAATATGTTAGTTAGCTGGCAACTTAGTTGACGCAAGAGATTATGCTATTTAAATGTAAAAATCTATAGAGAACCAGTAACTAGAAATACATATAATCGTGTAGAGTATTTATTTATCAATACACTGAGAGCTTTTGCCTAAAATCTTTGTGTAGGAGGAAAAAAAAATTATGGAACCAAATTCTAGCAATTTAGAAGTATATCTTTATATAAACTTTATAAAGTTTTATATGGTCTTTAAATTAACATCCTAGAGTTAAATACTTCATACCAGACTGTTCTCAATTATCACCTAAGTCCTAACAATGCTACCAGCCAGAGGTTAGTACAGGGCAGAGATGAGGGTACTCTGAGGGAGAAGGCTTGGGCCCTCATTCAGTATTCCCATGACCTTGGATTAATTCTTTTATCTTTTACTTCTTGTGTGTTTGTAAAACGAAGACAATACTTTTGTCTGCCTGAAAGCATTGCAAAAACAAATGGAATCACATATTTTATAATATTCTTATAAATGGAAGGAGTTATTATTAACACCTACAGTTCATTATGAATTTATTAAGGTATTTGAAGCAGGAATTTACCACCTACTATCTCATATAATAAGCATAGCATTCAGAGATTCAAATTTATAATTGGCTATTAGGAAAATATGACATTTTAATGTGTCCTAGAAGAATAAAGAGAATCATCATTTTTTTTTTTTTAACTTTTGTTCAATTTAAAGAGACAAAATCTACTCAATGACAAATTCTTGTAACAGTTGGCTCTTGATGAATAGTGATGAGACAGTAAATAATTAGTGGAGAAAATAAGTGCAACTAAGTATCAAACTTGCAGGAAGGCAAATGCAATATGACGGGAAGAAGACAATAAATTGAGAATATTTTCATTGAGTCATTCAATCTAAATTTTTTGAATTTTAAAATAGGCATATTAATTTACACAAAGACTACAGTTCTCTCCATTTGTGTTATCTAGGATTTAAAGTATACTGCTTTGCTAAATCTGAGATTGATCTCACTCAGAATCATGTAACCATTATGCCATCTGCTGGTCTCTATTTATTTCAGAGAGAGAGAGAGAGCCTGGTACCCTGGATAGGATCATCCACTCCACAATCCTTCCACCAGCCTCCCAGTAAGCTGGGATCATAGGCATGTGCAGGTTAAGTCTGACCTGTTCAGGTCAATCCGGGATCTGAACCTGGTCGTCCCACTGGCATCCAGTGTCATGTAGCAGCACCCTACCACCTGTCCCATTGCAGCTGGGCCAACAATGAATGTTTCTAATGCCCACATTAACCCTGAAAACAAACAAAACAAAATAAAATAAAACACACAAACACCCCAAGGTTTTTAAAATAATTATTTTGAGTCAAATGTAAGATATTTACTAGTATAAGATGAATACTACATTAAAATCTGAATCTTATTGGAGAGAGGATATAAACTGAAAAGTTTGAATAAGGAGAATAAAATTTCTCTTTTTCTGTATCTCTGCAGTTTTAAGCATTTTAACATTAATACTTTATGAAAAAGCACACCAAAAATACTTGAGGCTGGAAATGGAATATAACCTGATAGCTGCAATCTAATGGTGTTAAGACAATGAAAAGTAAAACTGATACTTCATTGCACACGAGGCAGTTATTGTATTGCTTCAGTGGTGCAGAAATCGTTAAGCCACACTATTTAGTATACAATTTTACCTAGAGCACACTTTAGTTCCCTCCATAAATTCTAAGATTTTCCAGGTATCATGCTTCCCTCTGCATCATCCAGCATGCACTGTTTGTTCTTTTCTACAACCAACTCTCTGCTTCATTTTCAAACATTTAAAAAATTTATTTTCCATCTTTTCTTCTAGATAGGATTAGAAATGAACTATTTCCATAGTCAACTACTACAGAAAGTCTAAACTAATTTCCCTTCAACATCAAGTCATATATAACACACGTGAGCATGTTAAAATGAAGATTTCTGTCCCTATTCCCAAAGATCATTCCATAGTCAGAGCTCATGAATCTTCTTCTTCTTCTTTTTTTTTTCCTTCACCAGCACAGTTTCAGGCAGTTGATATCTGGATATATTAAAAAAAACAACAAACTTGATACATGTGAACATAGACAAGATGAATTTGGAGTTTGGTCTTTCAGAAATTTAAAACTTGTCTCAAGGGAAAAAAGAAAGGATTTCCATTAATTGAGCATATGCAGTCATTGTTCTAAATGCTTTAAACATAATGTCTCAATTAATCTTACCAGTACCATCTGAAGGGTGAATGTTATCGTAACAGTTTTAGCATCATACATTGTTAAGTATCATAAATGGTATTGCTGGATATTCAATTTACACACAATTTACACAATTTACATATAAATATGTGTATCTCTCTCTCTCTCTCTCTATATATATATATATATATATATTTCTTTATATTTTTTTCACATCAAGTGGGTTTCCCCTCCACAGTGCACTTCAATACTTTGAGTTCCCACTTCAGAATATATAGTTTTTTTTCTAATATTGATATTAATGTGCTGATGTGGGCTAATTCATGCAGTCTGCAAAGGATATAATTCCATTTCTGTTCGTTTATCCTGATATAATAGTACCCTGTTATCTGCCATTTTGTTTCCTGCTGTTTTTCTTGGTTCCCTGTGGTCAACCATGGTCCAAAATAGGTGAGTGCAATATAGTAAGATATTTTGAGAGAGAGAGAAGCCACATTCACATAACTTTTACTACAATTACTAGTATAGTTGTTTCATTTTATTATTATTGTCTAATTGTGCCTAATTACGAACTAAGCTTTATCATAAAATTATATTAATTATCTTTTCATGTGCCTAATTTATAAACTAAGCTTTAAAATAGGATGTGTGTATAGGCAAACACATAGTTTATACAGGGTTCAACACTATCTGCAATTTTCAGAGTCTACTGGGAGTCTAGGAACATGTTCCTCATAGATAAGAAGACACTTCTATATTGCAACGTCTTTGATGTTTGCTTTATTCTAGTTTCCTTTCTCTTTCTTTTTCTTTTTTTTTTTCCTGAGAGCTTTTTGCTATAGGATGTGTGCATTTGCAGGAAATGCAGAGAGAGACAGAGATTCAGAAACCAAGAAATCACCCTCTCCAGGGGGTATGGCTATGTCGTAATCCCTTCTCACTCATTCTCCTCTTGGGGGTCTTGGGATCACATGCACACGTGCCCACCATGAGTTTTAAGTCACTGAATCAGGCACTTGAATTATGGTCAAATGTGTGGAAGTCTAGCGACTAACCATTCTGCCATCTGCTGGTCCCTATATATTTCTTGAGAGAGTGAGAGAAAGAGAGCTTGGTACCCTGGATAGGATCTTCCACTCCACAATCCTTCCACCAGCCTCCCAGTAAGCTGGGATCACAGGCATGTGTAGGTAAATCTGACCTGTTCAAGTCAACCCAGGATCTGAACCTGGTCGTCCCACTGGAAACCAGTGTCATGCAGTAACACCTTACCACCTGCACCATTGCAGCTGGGCCAACAATGTATGTTCCTAATACCCACATTAACCCTGCAAACAAAGCAAAACAAATCAAAACACATAAATGAGGTTTTTAAAATAAAAAATTATTTTGAGTCTAAATCTAAGACGTTTACTAATGTAAGATGAATACTACATTTTTTTGGGTCATGTTTGACAGTTCTATTTGAATTTTTTTTAATGTAAGTTCTGAACTAAATTTGAATGACTATATTAAATGAATATGTATCAGTAAAATTGTTTTAGATGCTGGGAACCAGCAGTTGGCGTAAAGGCTATGTCGCTGGACTCCTACGTAGTCGACCGCAGTTTGCGTCCTGGACCCAGTGGCTTAAAACTCACGCTGGGCACGTGTGCGTGCGTGCCCAAGATCCCAAGAGGAGAATGGAGGAGAAGGGATTGCGGCATGACCATCCCCCCTGGGGGGTGATTTCTCACTTTCTGTCTCTACGTCTCTCTCTGTCTGGCGAGCACATGCACCCTATAGTGAAAAAAACAAAAAAAACTCTCCAAAATAGAGCACATGCACCCTAAAGTGAAAAAAACAAAAAAAAACTCTCCAAAATTAAAAAAAAGTTTTAGCTGCAAAAAATAGATTTTATATGCAAGCATGATAGTTTAAAAATATCTTGCAATTTACCCTAATCCTTTTGTTTCTAATTTGTTTGCAGCTGAGTTTTAAAGACTTTGCACACACTCTACACCATTTTCTCTTCTTAATCTATTTTATATGCAAGTTGATGGTCTACAGAACATGAAAATAATGCATTTAAAATAAAACAATTATTTTTTTTACTAGAATCTACTTTTTGTAGTTCAGAATCTGTAGATTTGGAGGCTGGATTTCTGAAACTGGTAAGTAGCTACCCATTGTTTTGGTTTCTCTTATTCCTTTGAATCTATATATTTGAACTTATTTTCCTGTGTCTTCGGTGATAATTTCATGAATACATTTATGTTTTTACTCATGGCAAATTGAAAAATTTTGAACAACGTTTTATAAAGGAAAATGAGAAAAGATGAGGAACATGTACCTGAGGGCATGAAAAGTCAACTGGACAAAGAATAAGGTTTATGTTAGAAGAAAAGAAGTGCCCCAATATTGTGGCTGCTTTTACCCAAAGGATTTCTGCAAACTTCAGACAATGTTACTGAGTGCTTGAGAAAGTGAAGGGGCTTATTAAATCTTATGAATCTGGAGGCCCAAATATTCAAGTTTGTTCACTCTAAAAGAGGACTTATTAAATGTTCTCTATTTGTTTGGGGGTCCCAAAGGGAGGTACTCTGCATATAGAAGTGCAATCAAAATAAGTCAACCTTGTGCAGATTGAAACCCAACTTTGAGTTATGTCAAACCTTCACATTGGATGAAGATTTTCCCCAAATGCTAGTATCTGTGGCTATGTACCAGAAGCAAATGTAAATCCTTCATTAAGGATTATAGCATCATTCTAAACCATATATTATTTCTATAATTTTAGATTTATAATGCTTGGCATTCATTCAAAAATAATAAGCTCATGGTGATTAGAACAACAAAGTACTAAATAAAGAAAAAGAAGTAGACAATATAAATACACTTTGGGAGCTTCTAGTAAAGAACTTACCAGATATAGACTTTAAAATAACCATGGTTAAAAAGGATAAAAGATGAGATTGGAGACTTTAGCAGAAAATTGGAAGTTATAAAAAAATCAAATGGAAGTTTTAGAACTGAAAAAAAATACAGTATTCAAAATTGAGAAATCAATGAGTAGGTTTAACGGCAGATTGGATACAGTTGAAGAGAGAATTAATTAGCTGAGATATGACTTTGCAACAAGATCAATGAAGGCTAACAGACAAAGGAATGGTATAAGGTGCCAAAAAAAAAATACCCGCCAGTGAAAGTGCTAAGCCCAAGTGATTTTCTTTTAAAACTGGAGATAAGATGATTTTGGAGTGAAAACGAGAATTCTGAATTTATCACTGCAGATGAGATAAACTAAACTAAAAAAAAAAAAAAAAAAATTCCGGCAATAAGAAACAAACCCCAAGTGAAAACCTAAAGAAGCCAAAGGGCATAAAAACACAGTAAGATTAATTTGAAGAAAATGTAAATAAACATTTACTGTATACAAGAATAATAATCATTTCTAGGATTTAAAGTATATGTAGAATGAAAATATGATGGCAGTAACACTAGACAGAAAGTGTGCTAAAGAATTAAATTATTCTACCACTTTTCTGGCATTGTCTGATAACAGAATATATATATATATAAATTAAATTCACCCCTAACTCAAAATGCCTTGCCCCATCCCCTTTACTTCTCTGCCACAGCTTTATCAGCACACAGATAGCTATACGTGTTAGTTATATTTACTGTCTCCATTCATTCACTGCATTAAGGACACCTGGCATCAGCAACTAGAATATTTCTAATAGTGAATACAATGGTAAAATATATGAAAACTTGCTTCTTTATACAATGTAGTAACTTACAAGTAGTTGCTAATATACAAGAAGTACTGTTAAAAATAATAGTCTGAAAGGGGTTATTTGGGGAAGACTTGCCTGTCATGATCTGTGTTTTAACTTCGACTTGTCAAAATCAGCTAGGTTGATAATGTGATATACCGACATAATCCAAGTCAACATGACATTTTAATAATAGAAAAAGTGTGAAAAAATGAAGGTAAAAGGATCATCTCAATGTTAATTTATTTTATTCTTTAGACTATCAGAACTATATATTTGCAAATTAATGTAACTATAGAAAGAAGTAGGTTGTCATCTTGTCTCTGTGAGTAAAAATACTTCATTGGTATTTTAAAATGATGCAGATTTCTTAAATAGAATTGAAATCTTCTTCTCCATAGCTATGTAGAAAGGTGACAAAAAAGTTTACTGAGTTAAGATGTTTGATAATGTCTAAGTCTCCACACAATTTAAAAAGTTTACTGAGTTAAGATGTTTGATAATATCTAAGTTTTCACACAATTATTTTTTCCCCAGTTATCAAATCTATGTCCGTGGAGAGTCATCTTTTTGAAAAAGAGAACACATAAATAGCATTTCCAAATGAACCATATGGATAAAGTGAAAAAAGTTCAAAGCACAAACTGCTTAATAAAATGCAATGCATCAGAGTCCAGGCAGAGGAAAAAGTCCCACCTAAGTGAGCAAATTGCAGAGAGTTTAGTGAAAGTGCTGTTTATGACCTGTAGAGAGGATACGGGCACCTGTAAGGGATAGTGGAGCACCACCACGGCAGGGATCTATTTCCAGTCCTGGCCTACAGGATCGAAGCATAGAGCGTTACTGGTATTAGAGAGGGTGAGACTTGGGGGCGATGATTCTAGGGAAGAGAAACCCAACAGGAGATCAGGATTTCTATGCAGGTGTACAGTCCAGCAGACAGTGAGTTGGGGAAATTAGTGTCCAACCTCATTCTCCTTCCTAAGAACTCTTCTTATGTCCCTTATTGTCTAAACACAACTCAGAATACAGACTGAAAAGGAACTTGGGATATTCTGTCTATAAAATGCAGTTTCCTGGGGAACTGAACAGAGTGAAGAAAAGCAGTAAGTGTAGTTGGAGGGATAAAGGCGTGATTTACAGCACATACCTTCAAATAATTTAAAGATAAAGATGAGCTAAATAGATAAAGGTGAAGTAAAACATCAAGTTATAAGCAACGCGCTGTAATTTTACCTGGTGCAACAGGACTCTTAAGGTATCCTGTATGATTGTGTAATAGGAAGTCATAATATTTTAGTGAATGCATAAGTTTATAATGTAAAGGAAACTGTTTCAGAGAAAACACATACCAAAAGCTTGAAGTCAAAGCATTTTTCACATAACTATATTAAAACCTGGGTAGATAAACCCTAATAATGTAACCACTAATCATGTAAGTTAAGGCTTTGGGAAAGTTAATAGATGGTAAAGCAAAGAACAAAATACATTAAATGAAATGGAATCATTTTCAGTAATATATACTTAAAAAGATTTGGGCTTTTTTTTAAAACAAATAATAACTTTTAGTCTTGTTTTTATTAATCAGGGTTTTGAAGATATTTCAAACCCAAAGGTCATTCACTTATTTAAGCATTTATTTAGCTCCTACTATATTCTAGGCGCTATACCCAGGCTACAAATTAGTAAAAAATGGACATGATTGTATCAGAAAATGATCAGTTTCCTGGGGACCAGCAGATGGTGTAATGGTTACATCACTGGATTTCCAGGTTGCTGACTACGGTTCAAGTCCTGGACATGGTGGCTTAAAACTCACGTCAGGCACATGTATGTGCGTGCTCAAATTCCTGAGATATAACTGGAGGAGAAGGGATTGCAGTGTGGCCATCCCTCTGGGGGTCATTTTTTGCTTTCTGTCTCTCTCTGTCTCTCTCTGTCTCCCTAGCAAGCACACGCACCCTATAGCAAAAATCTCTTTAAAAAAAGTAGAAGTCATTAGTGTCTTACTTGAACTGATGTTCTACATAAAGAATGCTAGATAATTAAAATAATTCTTATAGCTTTGCATATAGGAGACATCACACACTGCTGGCACTTACTAAATATTAATATTGGAAGTGATAGTCTCATAGCTGCCCATGGATATATCTCCAAATATTACCATACCCAATGGTATGGTAAATGACTCATTTTTTACATGGTAAATGATACCAAAAGTAAATCCACTAATGGGACCAGCAGATGGCATAATGGTTATGTCACTAGATTCCCACATGGCTGACCAGTTTGATTCCTGGACCTGGCGGCTTTGAATTCAGTCTGGGCTCATATGCGTGTGCCCAAAATTCTAAGAGGAGAATGGAGAAGAAGGGATTGCAGTGTGACCATCTCCCCTAGGGGGTGATTCCTCACTTTCTGTCTCTCTGTCTCTCTCTATTTCTCTGGGAAGTGCATGTGCCTTTAGAAAAAAATCTCTCTCTCTCTCAAAAAAAAAAAAAAAAAAGGAATTCTACCACTACCAATACTACACTCCAAGGGAAGATGATAGAAATTTTTTTTAACTTTATTCATTTTTAATCAACTTCAGAATTAACATAAAATATTGCACCAACACTAAAATCACTAAAGGAATGCAATTTGAAAGTATATTAAAATATAAATACTTAGATAAGTTCAGTGGACTCTTACAGGGCTTTAGGTTGCAAATGATTATTTCTTAAATTACAATCATTCCAATGTATTGATGTAAATTACTAAGAATGTCTTGATTATTATGTACACGAGTAATAAAATTGACCTAATCTATCAAAAGATTTGGATATGACATCATTTCTTTAATGTATTACCTCATAATGGAGACTAATATACTTTTAAATTCTCATGCAATATTGTTTCCAGGTCATGAGACAGATTCTAGCAAAGAAAAGATGCTTTTCTTTTCTTTTTTTTTGTTATGGTTTTATTTTTATTTTATTTTTAAAGTTTATTTATTTATTTTTATTTACTTTTTTAATACATTCAATCACATTATTTAGCTTACAAGGTGATCATTTCAATATGTGAACATTTCTCCCCAGTCGAGTTGATCAAAAAGCTCCATAGAAGGAGGTGATTTTATCTCAAGAAAAACTTTATATAAAATTCTTAATGTGCTGAATTTCATCTTTATTTCTGTACCTGTTCTCATAGAATGATATAAGAAAATAGTACAGAAATTAGTCCATGATTCCAAAATAGACCCATAATGTATTAACTTTATATTAGTAAGTACCTCAGAGAAAGCAGAATCCATGGAAATGGCTTTACAAGAACACCTTTCATTGAGATATATGCGTAGATCTGAGGACAAGACCCAATAAGCGACTTTGTAGCAACACTAGGAAATCATCTCCACCTCTGGGAAGAGCTGAGTAGGTACTGAAAAGAGCCGCAAAAGGACGGATACAGGTGCTATCCTAGTGGGAGCCCCGACATGGGGGGAGAGCAAAAAGAAACATTCAAACTTCTTCCGTTCCACCTTTAACCTCCTGTTCTTGCTTACTGTTTGGTCAAAAGAACTCAAAACCAGAGGGCAAAGGAACTTTGGATACTGTCTGTTGGGTCACTGAGAAAGGCAGAAAAAGATGTTAAGGAATGATGTAGAAGTGGACTAGCAGGTGGCACAGTGGTTAAGGTCCTGGATCCCATATGGCTGACTGCTGATCAAGTCCCCGATCCAGTGGCCTGAAAAGCACACCAGGTGCATGTGCATGTGTGCCCAAAATCCTGAGAGGAAAATGGAGACGTAGGGACTGTGGTATGGCCAGTTCCCCAGGGGCGGGGGGCGGATTTCTTACTTTTCCTTTCTGTCTCTCTCTAGCAAGCACATATGCCCTATGGGGAAAAAAATCTAAAAAAAAAAAAAAGTAGAAGTAAAGCAGGAGAAGCAAGAAGGTTTATCATATCCAATATTCATCTCTACAAGAGTACTAATTAAATTTATGGACTTTTTTTTCCTTATTGGTTGATGATTCAAAATATTATTATCTTTATTGAAATAATATTTGGAAAATCTGACTTCATTCATCCATTCTTTCTGAAATATATTTCTAATTTCACCAATAAGTCTCAAAGCACTTCACTGGTGTAAAAGCAAGAAAATTTAATGAACTCAGTTTCAAAGTACCTTTGATTAACTAGTGCCAAGAACATTGAAAGGCAAATTTCTTTTCATTAATGATTCTTTTCATTGTTTCTATTATTAAATGTCTCTAATTGACAGCACAGATTTTCTAGTCTGTATTAGGTTAGAAACCTGATGCTATTCACATCTGGGTACATGAACAAAAAATAATTAAATCTAATAATAATGAAAAGAACCCACTGTAATCCATCATGCTACTTCTGTAGTGTGGTCAATGAAGTTGAGTGGGTGCCAAGTTAGAAAATGAATCTTTAAGAATATGCCAATGGCTGTAGCCATAATAAAATTCCTGTCCCAGCTCAAGTTAATGCAAACCATCATATCATCTGAAGTTCCTTCAGTTTCCATTGTTCCTAAAGTTTAGGTTTTTTCCTAAAGCATATTAGAAGAAAAAATGTTATGAAACCTTAATGGGAACAAAGATTTTTAAGCAATTTTAACCAATAATAATTCCATTGGGTTCTATAACTCAGCCATTAAAACTTATTTCTCTATCTGAATATCTATAATACATCTTTGAGTTACTTGTTATAAGTGTCTCTCTAAATCTTAATTGGACAAATAAAGGAATATAATCACCACAGAACGTTGAGAGGGTCATCTGTCATTCACTTTATTTTCACAGTAACATATTTCTACCAAGATATGAGGTTATTACCATTTCATTAAGTAAAATGTTAAAAATAATCTTTAGGGGACAGCAAGTGGCATGGCAGTTAAGGCACTGGACTCTCATACGGCTGACCATGGTTTGAGTCCTGGACCTAGGAGCTTGAAAATCACATCAGGCTCATGTGCATGGGTGCCCCAAATCCTGAAAAGACAAGGGATTGTGGTGTGGTATGACCCTGGGGTGTGATTTCTCACTTTCCCTCTCTGTCTCTCTTTGGAAAGCACATATGCCCTATGGTGAAAACCTAAAAACAAAACAAAACAAAACAAAATAGAACGAAGCTTTAAATTGAAAACTGCTATCATTAACAGTCTTAAATTTTAAGAAAAGAAGGCATCGCTTGACTCTAATTCCTGAACTGCATGCATTTGTATTATGTTATTCAAAGTGTAGTGAGAATTTAACTCAAACATATTTTCCTATATCTTTGTAGGCACAAAAAAATTAAAATGAACTTATAGGCAAGTTCTATTGAAGGGCAGGAGTAGCAAGGAGTGGGAGAGAGAAGAGACTAACTGAACTGATTTCCATAGGGCCAATATTTTGAAGCCTGTGTTGCTGACTCTGTAAGTGCCTGTCTATTCTGTGAGTTTCTATCTTTTCTATTTTCTTAAGAGTTTTCTCTTAAAGCAAAACACCAAATTAATCTAGGAAAATTTGCTATTTAGTTTCTAGTAAAATATGTAAGTCAAGAAGTGAATTAGGACTTCTAAATATTTAATTTGTAGAAAGAGAAAAATATATCAGAGAATCTGTTATGGGAAAAATTGCTGGTCTGAAAATAGAAATATGTTTATATTTCTTAAAAGCAAACAAACAAAAAGCAAACAAACAAAAAAACAAACAAAAAAACCACTCACAGGCAGTACATTGATTCCAGGGACTTGAGACTCAAGAAACTCAATGTAACTCAGTAAGACTCACTATAACTTCCTTCTTTTTTACTTTCTTAATTTCTTTCTGCTTCTTTCTTTCTTTCTTTTCTTTTTTTCTTTTTTTTATTTTTCCAGACAGTGTATGCACTTCCTGGGGAGAGAGAGAGGGAGAGAGAATGTACCTACCATAAGAAACTGTTTTGCTATAATCCTTTCTCCTCCATCTCATCCTCCTTTTGGGATATTTTGGACACACATTATGCATACACACGCTGCGTGTTTTCCCACCTGTGGGTATAGAATTTGAACTATGTTGCTGGCCATGTGGGATCCAGCCACCTTAATCACCATGCCACCATCTGCCTCCAACTTTTCTACTCTGAATTATATTCTAAGTATGCTGTGAATGTTGCATTGTGTTTTTTCCAGAGTAATCTTTGTGAAGAAAGAGGGGAGGGCCAGCTAGCTGGTGGCATGGTGGCTAAGGTGTCTAGATTCCACATTATTGACTTCGCAAGTCTAATCTGGATCCAGTGGCTTGAAAAACATATCGGTTGGGGAACCAGCAGTTAGCTTAATAGCTATGTTGTTGGACTCCCACATAGTTGACCGTGGTTCGCGTCCCGGACCTGGTGGCTTAAAACTCACGC
>NW_006202392.1:230844-248230 GCF_000334495.1 Tupaia belangeri chinensis | reverse complement strand
GGGCGCATGTGTGTGCGTGCCCAAGATCCCGAGAGGAGAATGGAGGAGAAGGGATTGAGGCATGACCATCCCCTCTGGGGGGTGATTTCTCGCTTTCTGTCTCTCCATCTCTCTCTGTCTGTCTGGCGAGCGCCGTGCCCTATAGCGAAAACCTCTCAAAAAAAATTGTATAAATTGTACAAAGAAAAACATGTCGGCCATGTGTGTGTGTGTGTGTGTGTGTGATCTTGATGCCACACGAGCGCACGCGCCCTACAGTGAAAATCTCTCCAAAAAAAAAAAGAAATTTTTAAAGAAGCCATAATGAGGGAACCAGCAGTTAGCGTAATGACTATGTCGCTGGACTCCCACGTAGTCGACCGCGGTTCGCGACCCGGACCCAGTGGCTTAAAACTCACGTCGGGTGCGTGTGCGTGCGTGCCCAAGATCCCCAGAGCAGAATGGAGGAGAAGGGATTTCTGCATGGACATCCCCCCTGGGGAGTGATTTCTCGCTTTCTGTCTCTCTGTCTCTATCTGTCTGGCGAGCGCATGCACCAAAAACCTCAACAACAGCAACAAAAAAAGTGATACATTTATTTTACAATTCCTAGCAGTACCAGCCTAGAGATGTTCCAGATCTTTAGTAGCATTCGGATCACCACAGAGGATCTTTCAAAACAAGATAGATTCAATGGTGAACTGGTTTTTAAGTGAATTATTAAATCTTTATTTTTGCTAAATACAGTATGTCCTTTGTAATACTATACATTATATGTCTAATTCTTGAAATATCCATTTTAAAGAAGAATATAATCTCTTGATTATTTATTCTCATGTGGTGAGAATAAATACACTTTATTTGGGCTGGGTAATAATTTAAGGCATTATTTCCTTTTTTCATATTTACACTCATCCAATTTTTGTTTCTGTTCAAGGTCTCCTTTTTCTTCTTTTGTTTCTGAATGCTTTCCTCTCAGAACAGGGAGAAAATAGGTAGGGATAATAAAATGAACAATATTAGGCCACAAAGCTTTGTATGGGTTCCAAATCGGGGCGGGGGGGGGAATGATGACGTGTAAGGTTGTTTCAGTTTGGTTCACTATCAAGTCACGACAAGCATTTGGTGGAAATAAAAAACTTAAGATTAGGTTATAAGTGAATGGATGTCACTATCCAAAGATATCTACTTCCACACACAGTCACTGAGTTCCAAGGTCTCAGTACCTGCATGATGTGAGAATCTGTCAAAGAACCAGAATTGTGGACTCTCTTTTTCACTTCTCTTCAGTCCATGGGATGGTGGGAGGGCATGGGACACGGTAGCACTCTAGTTCCCACCAAATATTATTATATAAGGTGATTTTTCCTTGACCACGACTGTGTACATTCAAATTCTCTTTCCTAGTACATCGCTAAGCCTATCTGAAAATTTCATTCAGAAGTCCTAGTCATTGCCTAGCATGCAAGATTTAAAAAGGTACTTTCCCAGGAAGAGGAAGAAAGAAAAGAGGAGGGGGGAGAAAGAGATCAAGAGCCCCATGAATTTTTAGGTTTGTCCTGGAGGCAGCTAAATGAGAATGTAATATGATCAAAGAAAAAAGACTGTCAAAAATCTAGTTGATAGAAGTAAAAAGCCCTGTGTCTCAAAGACCAGCAGGGATTGTGCACATTTGGAAAGGCCAAGCTGGCCAGATGAATGGAGTTTCAATGCTAGGTTATGTGGAGGAAATACAGCTTTGGCATAGCTTGTATTCAGATCTGAGAATCATGGCATGGAAGATCAGATGTGTACAGGATGTGCAAGAAGGGTAGATACTATTTGTTTTTCTTTTTGGAACCTGCCCTCAAAAGTAGAGGTTCAGAGGGAACCAGCAGTTAGCGTAATGGCTATGTCGCTGGACTCCCACGTAGTCGACCGCGGTTCGCGTCCCGGACCCAGTGGCTTAAAACTCACGCCAGGCGCGCGTGCATGCATGCCCAAGATCCCGAGAGGAGAATAGAGGAGAAGGGATTGCAGCGTGACCATCTCCCCTGGGGGGTGATTTCTCGCTTTCTGTCTCTATGTCTCTCTCTGTCTGTCTGGCGAGCGCACGCACCCTATAGCGAAAACCTCTCCAAAAAAAAAAAAAAAATAGAGGTTCAGAGACCAAAACAAAATAAAATCATATTGTTATTTACAGAAAATAAAATTAAGTTTTGAATTGAGCTCATCTTTATACTCAATTATTTTTTGTACTGTATTTGCAGAGTTAATAAGTTTGACCTTGAGAATTGGCCTATCCTTGAATTTATTCCTCTTCATTTTTTTTTCCTCATTGATTCTTCAAGATACTCTCTATTTGATCTTGTTTTTTCCAAAAGCCATGCTGCTATGCTCTATTTGTTGCTAACCAGGTTGTTATGAACTGAAAGTTTCTGTTTCCCCAAAGTTCAAATGTCAAAATCTAATTTCCAATGTGGTGGTATTTAGAGGCAGATAGCATATAAAGGTAGCACTGTCATGAATGGTATTAGTGCCCATAGAAGAGACCAGAGAGCTGCCCAGCTGTCTTTCTAACACATGTTCTTTCAGTGAGAAGTCAACAGTCTGAAAATGGAAGAGGGCCCTCACTGGAACTTGACCATGCTAAGACTCTGGTTTTGGACTTCTCAGCCTCCAGAACTGTGAACAATGTATGTCCAGTCCATGGTAAATTTTTATGAGTCAGAACTGATCAAGACACAGGTTAGTCTAGCTCCTCTTCTGTCATTCAGACACATGATAATTCAAGCACACACATAACTGTACTAATTTCTTGTAATGAATAAAGCTGAATGCATAGAGTATACCTTTGTTCTTTTATAAATTCACTTTGATAACCTATATGATAAATTTACTCAGAAAAAATAAATATTTTAGTGCTATATATATTGGGTCATATAAAAATCTTTCCATGAGGCTCTATCACTTGTTAGCGTCAAAGAATGAGTAGAAAAACAAAAGGTAGAAGTTAGAGCATGAGGCCTTTTCAGTCATATTGTGTCATACTATGGAAAAACTTTCTTTTTTTGTAAGAGAAAATGGATTGCTATTTTTTACTAGCAAGAGCAGTATTGTGTAAATGTCATCTTAAAAATATTGTCCTTTAAAAAAAAAACCTTCTCCCTCCCAAAAAAAAAAAAAAAAAAAGGAATTCTACCACTACCAATACTACACTCCAAGGGAAGATGATAGAAATTTTTTTTAACTTTATTCATTTTTAATCAACTTCAGAATTAACATAAAATATTGCACCAACACTAAAATCACTAAAGGAATGCAATTTGAAAGTATATTAAAATATAAATACTTAGATAAGTTCAGTGGACTCTTACAGGGCTTTAGGTTGCAAATGATTATTTCTTAAATTACAATCATTCCAATGTATTGATGTAAATTACTAAGAATGTCTTGATTATTATGTACACGAGTAATAAAATTGACCTAATCTATCAAAAGATTTGGATATGACATCATTTCTTTAATGTATTACCTCATAATGGAGACTAATATACTTTTAAATTCTCATGCAATATTGTTTCCAGGTCATGAGACAGATTCTAGCAAAGAAAAGATGCTTTTCTTTTCTTTTTTTTTGTTATGGTTTTATTTTTATTTTATTTTTAAAGTTTATTTATTTATTTTTATTTACTTTTTTAATACATTCAATCACATTATTTAGCTTACAAGGTGATCATTTCAATATGTGAACATTTCTCCCCAGTCGAGTTGATCAAAAAGCTCCATAGAAGGAGGTGATTTTATCTCAAGAAAAACTTTATATAAAATTCTTAATGTGCTGAATTTCATCTTTATTTCTGTACCTGTTCTCATAGAATGATATAAGAAAATAGTACAGAAATTAGTCCATGATTCCAAAATAGACCCATAATGTATTAACTTTATATTAGTAAGTACCTCAGAGAAAGCAGAATCCATGGAAATGGCTTTACAAGAACACCTTTCATTGAGATATATGCGTAGATCTGAGGACAAGACCCAATAAGCGGCTTTGTAGCAACACTAGGAAATCATCTCCACCTCTGGGAAGAGCTGAGTAGGTACTGAAAAGAGCCGCAAAAGGACGGATACAGGTGCTATCCTAGTGGGAGCCCCGACATAGGGGGAGAGCAAAAAGAAACATTCAAACTTCTTCCGTTCCACCTTTAACCTCCTGTTCTTGCTTATTGTTTGGTCAAAAGAACTCAAAACCAGAGGGCAAAGGAACTTTGGATACTGTCTGTTGGGTCACTGAGAAAGGCAGAAGAAGATGTTAAGGAATGATGTAGAAGTGGACTAGCAGGTGGCACAGTGGTTAAGGTCCTGGATCCCATATGGCTGACTGCTGATCAAGTCCCCGATCCAGTGGCCTGAAAAGCACACCAGGTGCATGTGCATGTGTGCCCAAAATCCTGAGAGGAAAATGGAGACGTAGGGACTGTGGTATGGCCAGTTCCCCAGGGGCGGGGGGCGGATTTCTTACTTTTCCTTTCTGTCTCTCTCTAGCAAGCACATATGCCCTATGGGGAAAAAAATCTAAAAAAAAAAAAAAGTAGAAGTAAAGCAGGAGAAGCAAGAAGGTTTATCATATCCAATATTCATCTCTACAAGAGTACTAATTAAATTTATGGACTTTTTTTTCCTTATTGGTTGATGATTCAAAATATTATTATCTTTATTGAAATAATATTTGGAAAATCTGACTTCATTCATCCATTCTTTCTGAAATATATTTCTAATTTCACCAATAAGTCTCAAAGCACTTCACTGGTGTAAAAGCAAGAAAATTTAATGAACTCAGTTTCAAAGTACCTTTGATTAACTAGTGCCAAGAACATTGAAAGGCAAATTTCTTTTCATTAATGATTCTTTTCATTGTTTCTATTATTAAATGTCTCTAATTGACAGCACAGATTTTCTAGTCTGTATTAGGTTAGAAACCTGATGCTATTCACATCTGGGTACATGAACAAAAAATAATTAAATCTAATAATAATGAAAAGAACCCACTGTAATCCATCATGCTACTTCTGTAGTGTGGTCAATGAAGTTGAGTGGGTGCCAAGTTAGAAAATGAATCTTTAAGAATATGCCAATGGCTGTAGCCATAATAAAATTCCTGTCCCAGCTCAAGTTAATGCAAACCATCATATCATCTGAAGTTCCTTCAGTTTCCATTGTTCCTAAAGTTTAGGTTTTTTCCTAAAGCATATTAGAAGAAAAAATGTTATGAAACCTTAATGGGAACAAAGATTTTTAAGCAATTTTAACCAATAATAATTCCATTGGGTTCTATAACTCAGCCATTAAAACTTATTTCTCTATCTGAATATCTATAATACATCTTTGAGTTACTTGTTATAAGTGTCTCTCTAAATCTTAATTGGACAAATAAAGGAATATAATCACCACAGAACGTTGAGAGGGTCATCTGTCATTCACTTTATTTTCACAGTAACATATTTCTACCAAGATATGAGGTTATTACCATTTCATTAAGTAAAATGTTAAAAATAATCTTTAGGGGACAGCAAGTGGCATGGCAGTTAAGGCACTGGACTCTCATACGGCTGACCATGGTTTGAGTCCTGGACCTAGGAGCTTGAAAATCACATCAGGCTCATGTGCATGGGTGCCCCAAATCCTGAAAAGACAAGGGATTGTGGTGTGGTATGACCCTGGGGTGTGATTTCTCACTTTCCCTCTCTGTCTCTCTTTGGAAAGCACATATGCCCTATGGTGAAAACCTAAAAACAAAACAAAACAAAACAAAATAGAACGAAGCTTTAAATTGAAAACTGCTATCATTAACAGTCTTAAATTTTAAGAAAAGAAGGCATCGCTTGACTCTAATTCCTGAACTGCATGCATTTGTATTATGTTATTCAAAGTGTAGTGAGAATTTAACTCAAACATATTTTCCTATATCTTTGTAGGCACAAAAAAATTAAAATGAACTTATAGGCAAGTTCTATTGAAGGGCAGGAGTAGCAAGGAGTGGGAGAGAGAAGAGACTAACTGAACTGATTTCCATAGGGCCAATATTTTGAAGCCTGTGTTGCTGACTCTGTAAGTGCCTGTCTATTCTGTGAGTTTCTATCTTTTCTATTTTCTTAAGAGTTTTCTCTTAAAGCAAAACACCAAATTAATCTAGGAAAATTTGCTATTTAGTTTCTAGTAAAATATGTAAGTCAAGAAGTGAATTAGGACTTCTAAATATTTAATTTGTAGAAAGAGAAAAATATATCAGAGAATCTGTTATGGGAAAAATTGCTGGTCTGAAAATAGAAATATGTTTATATTTCTTAAAAGCAAACAAACAAAAAGCAAACAAACAAAAAAACAAACAAAAAAACCACTCACAGGCAGTACATTGATTCCAGGGACTTGAGACTCAAGAAACTCAATGTAACTCAGTAAGACTCACTATAACTTCCTTCTTTTTTACTTTCTTAATTTCTTTCTGCTTCTTTCTTTCTTTCTTTTCTTTTTTTCTTTTTTTTATTTTTCCAGACAGTGTATGCACTTCCTGGGGAGAGAGAGAGGGAGAGAGAATGTACCTACCATAAGAAACTGTTTTGCTATAATCCTTTCTCCTCCATCTCATCCTCCTTTTGGGATATTTTGGACACACATTATGCATACACACGCTGCGTGTTTTCCCACCTGTGGGTATAGAATTTGAACTATGTTGCTGGCCATGTGGGATCCAGCCACCTTAATCACCATGCCACCATCTGCCTCCAACTTTTCTACTCTGAATTATATTCTAAGTATGCTGTGAATGTTGCATTGTGTTTTTTCCAGAGTAATCTTTGTGAAGAAAGAGGGGAGGGCCAGCTCACAGTATTGCCTTCGCAAGTCTAATCTGGATCCAGTGGCTTGAAAAACATATCGGTTGGGGAACCAGCAGTTAGCTTAATAGCTATGTTGTTGGACTCCCACATAGTTGACCGTGGTTCGCGTCCCGGACCTGGTGGCTTAAAACTCACGCCGGGCGCATGTGTGTGCGTGCCCAAGATCCCGAGAGGAGAATGGAGGAGAAGGGATTGAGGCATGACCATCCCCTCTGGGGGGTGATTTCTCGCTTTCTGTCTCTCCATCTCTCTCTGTCTGTCTGGCGAGCGCCGTGCCCTATAGCGAAAACCTCTCAAAAAAAATTGTATAAATTGTATAAAGAAAAACATGTCGGCCATGTGTGTGTGTGTGTGTGTGTGTGATCTTGATGCCACAATCCACCTCCACCTTTACACAGCCCTGAATCACGGGCACAGGCATGCCTGAAATGGGAACTAGGCACCTTTTCCTGTGGGCTAGCTTTGAAGAGCATTGTATTTTACTCCTGTGCCATTGTCTCATTCCCAAGAATTACTCTTCAAAGAAGAGGAATGTTGTAGGATTAAAAAGTGATACACTTGGGGCCAGCAGTTAGGGTAATGGCTATGTAGCTGGACTCCCACGTAGTCGACCGCGGTTCGCGACCCGGACCCAGTGGCTTAAAACTCACGTCGGGTGCGTGTGCGTGCGTGCCCAAGATCCCCAGAGCAGAATGGGGGAGAAGGGATTTCTGCATGGACATCCCCCCTGGGGAGTGATTTCTCGCTTTCTGTCTCTCTGTCTCTATCTGTCTGGCGAGCGCATGCACCAAAAACCTCAACAACAGCAACAAAAAAAGTGATACATTTATTTTACAATTCCTAGCAGTACCAGCCTAGAGATGTTCCAGATCTTTAGTAGCATTCGGATCACCACAGAGGATCTTTCAAAACAAGATAGATTCAATGGTGAACTGGTTTTTAAGTGAATTATTAAATCTTTATTTTTGCTAAATACAGTATGTCCTTTGTAATACTATACATTATATGTCTAATTCTTGAAATATCCATTTTAAAGAAGAATATAATCTCTTGATTATTTATTCTCATGTGGTGAGAATAAATACACTTTATTTGGGCTGGGTAATAATTTAAGGCATTATTTCCTTTTTTCATATTTACACTCATCCAATTTTTGTTTCTGTTCAAGGTCTCCTTTTTCTTCTTTTGTTTCTGAATGCTTTCCTCTCAGAACAGGGAGAAAATAGGTAGGGATAATAAAATGAACAATATTAGGCCACAAAGCTTTGTATGGGTTCCAAATCGGGGCGGGGGGGGGAATGATGACGTGTAAGGTTGTTTCAGTTTGGTTCACTATCAAGTCACGACAAGCATTTGGTGGAAATAAAAAACTTAAGATTAGGTTATAAGTGAATGGATGTCACTATCCAAAGATATCTACTTCCACACACAGTCACTGAGTTCCAAGGTCTCAGTACCTGCATGATGTGAGAATCTGTCAAAGAACCAGAATTGTGGACTCTCTTTTTCACTTCTCTTCAGTCCATGGGATGGTGGGAGGGCATGGGACACGGTAGCACTCTAGTTCCCACCAAATATTATTATATAAGGTGATTTTTCCTTGACCACGACTGTGTACATTCAAATTCTCTTTCCTAGTACATCGCTAAGCCTATCTGAAAATTTCATTCAGAAGTCCTAGTCATTGCCTAGCATGCAAGATTTAAAAAGGTACTTTCCCAGGAAGAGGAAGAAAGAAAAGAGGAGGGGGGAGAAAGAGATCAAGAGCCCCATGAATTTTTAGGTTTGTCCTGGAGGCAGCTAAATGAGAATGTAATATGATCAAAGAAAAAAGACTGTCAAAAATCTAGTTGATAGAAGTAAAAAGCCCTGTGTCTCAAAGACCAGCAGGGATTGTGCACATTTGGAAAGGCCAAGCTGGCCAGATGAATGGAGTTTCAATGCTAGGTTATGTGGAGGAAATACAGCTTTGGCATAGCTTGTATTCAGATCTGAGAATCATGGCATGGAAGATCAGATGTGTACAGGATGTGCAAGAAGGGTAGATACTATTTGTTTTTCTTTTTGGAACCTGCCCTCAAAAGTAGAGGTTCAGAGGGAACCAGCAGTTAGCGTAATGGCTATGTCGCTGGACTCCCACGTAGTCGACCGCGGTTCGCGTCCCGGACCCAGTGGCTTAAAACTCACGCCAGGCGCGCGTGCATGCATGCCCAAGATCCCGAGAGGAGAATAGAGGAGAAGGGATTGCAGCGTGACCATCTCCCCTGGGGGGTGATTTCTCGCTTTCTGTCTCTATGTCTCTCTCTGTCTGTCTGGCGAGCACACGCACCCTATAGCGAAAACCTCTCCAAAAAAAAAAAAATAGAGGTTCAGAGACCAAAACAAAATAAAATCATATTGTTATTTACAGAAAATAAAATTAAGTTTTGAATTGAGCTCATCTTTATACTCAATTATTTTTTGTACTGTATTTGCAGAGTTAATAAGTTTGACCTTGAGAATTGGCCTATCCTTGAATTTATTCCTCTTCATTTTTTTTTCCTCATTGATTCTTCAAGATACTCTCTATTTGATCTTGTTTTTTCCAAAAGCCATGCTGCTATGCTCTATTTGTTGCTAACCAGGTTGTTATGAACTGAAAGTTTCTGTTTCCCCAAAGTTCAAATGTCAAAATCTAATTTCCAATGTGGTGGTATTTAGAGGCAGATAGCATATAAAGGTAGCACTGTCATGAATGGTATTAGTGCCCATAGAAGAGACCAGAGAGCTGCCCAGCTGTCTTTCTAACACATGTTCTTTCAGTGAGAAGTCAACAGTCTGAAAATGGAAGAGGGCCCTCACTGGAACTTGACCATGCTAAGACTCTGGTTTTGGACTTCTCAGCCTCCAGAACTGTGAACAATGTATGTCCAGTCCATGGTAAATTTTTATGAGTCAGAACTGATCAAGACACAGGTTAGTCTAGCTCCTCTTCTGTCATTCAGACACATGATAATTCAAGCACACACATAACTGTACTAATTTCTTGTAATGAATAAAGCTGAATGCATAGAGTATACCTTTGTTCTTTTATAAATTCACTTTGATAACCTATATGATAAATTTACTCAGAAAAAATAAATATTTTAGTGCTATATATATTGGGTCATATAAAAATCTTTCCATGAGGCTCTATCACTTGTTAGCGTCAAAGAATGAGTAGAAAAACAAAAGGTAGAAGTTAGAGCATGAGGCCTTTTCAGTCATATTGTGTCATACTATGGAAAAACTTTCTTTTTTTGTAAGAGAAAATGGATTGCTATTTTTTACTAGCAAGAGCAGTATTGTGTAAATGTCATCTTAAAAATACATTGCATACATCAATGTCAAGGGTGTATTATTTTGTTCCATACGGAAGAGGATATGCCTCACAAGAGTTACTTCATTATAGATTCTCCAAGAGGACTTGCTGCTGTCCACATGGACCCTTAAAACCTCTGTGGAACTGAACATGTATTACTTGACATGCCTTTACTGGCACTTATACTGAGAAATTCTTGCCTTAATTGTAACAATTGCTTTCTATGCCACTTGAAAACTTTTTAAAAAGCGATACAAAAAATATACTGAAAAAATTGATCTATAATTTTAAAGTCATATAAATATGTAAATGTATATGCATGTGTAGAGGTGTGTGAGTGTGTGTGTGCATATGTGTATAATATTTAAAAAATAAAGGTGCCAGAGCTTAATGACTTTTGTATTTACTGTATATTAAATATATATGTAATATACCATATGATCCTCTTTATGTTACTCACAAGTTCAGCACACTTTTCCTCTACTCTCCTATTGAATAACGTAAACACTATCCACCAGATAGATTTGAGTGTTAGAAAATTAAAATGAAATCCCAATGGCTTCGAGTTCCTGTGCCTTTTTTTTTTTTAAGTTTGCTATAGGGTGCTGTTCTTGCTGGAGAGAGACAGATTATATATACTTATATAGATTATATGTATCTATCTATGTATCTATACAGAGAGAGAGAGAGAGAGGTGAAAAAGCACACTTCTGAGTTGGGGGAGATGACCGCACTGCAATCCCTTCTTCTACACCTTCCTTTCAGGATTTTGGACACACACATGCTTAGCTGCTGGGTTTGGGACTTGAATTGTGAAGATGGCCATGTGGAATCAGTCTGCCTTAACCTCCATGCCACCTGCTGGCCCCAAATTTTCATTAGCTATAAAATTAGTGATCTGTTACATATTTAGTCTCACTGTCTCAGAAAATATCTCTAATGTTTAATTGCATTTTTTGAGTTTTTAAACTGTAAATTAATGTGACTGAAATGGGACATGCACATTATTTATAGATATATTTATAGTAAATAAACTTGGAAACTAACCAGTGGTCAATGGCAATTTCCCCCGGGGGAATGAGATACATATGCTTTTAATATGTATATGTGTGCTTACATCTCTATACTTACTATCTTGAATTTTTCTGTACTATCGTATTTAAAATATTATCATCCATATATAACTACACATATATATAGTTAACAGCAACCTACTATATCTACTATGTATCTCAGAGTAAATAAAAAAAGAGTATCTTAAATATTCCATCACAAAGTAATGACAAATGGTTGACATGATGAGTATACTGGTTACTGTGATTTCATCATTACACATTCTATTATTGTGCTGAAATTCAAATTGCACACATACACACACACAGAAATATATATATATATATATGTATACACACACACACACACACACACACACACACACACACACATATAATTATTGCATGTTACCTTTAACAAAGGCAAAACATTATTTCCTTCAGGCTCTAGGGGGTGGCACAGCAATAACAAAACTGGACCTATATGAGAAATCCACAGTTCGTAGCTGAAGAACTCCCTGAAGAGACCAGGTGCTTGGGTGCCACGGATCCAGGCCAGTGTAAATTGTGCTGTGAGAAACCTGTTGGGGGTGCTTATTTCTCTGTGTCTCTCTTGCATAAGAACAAACAAACTTTAAAAAATACATGATATCTCTTTTCATGCCAAGTTAATCATGCTTGTAACCAATGTGTCTCAATTTTTGGTTAAGAAAATGGTTGCCACGGCTTACAACCTGAAGGTAAAATTTGAGCCATCCTCTCTTCTAGTGTTACACATCTGGTTAACACCTAGCATACAAATTAGGTTCCAGACACTCCCAAAGTGAGGACTGTCACTGCAAAGACACGTGAGGTCAAATAAACATTTGATACTAGGGTCACGAGCACATGCTGTGCACCAGAGGGCAGAGAATCAATCACTGCCTTCCTAGACGTGACTCTGGATCTAATCCAAACCCGACAGAACCTCAGAGGACATCATATGGAGAGAGGTTTTAGGAATACTTTAATCCAAGAGCATCTATAAGTAAGCATATGATTGGTGTTTTGATTTTTTAAATAGAACACTTTTGGTAGCAGACTTCAAAGTAGCACAATGACAATACAGTATTTTTGTCACTTTGAAAAATAGCCTTCTTTAACAATGAACACAAATTTTCAGGTAAACAAAGATAAGGCTAATGAGGCATTCAGTGAAGAAGAAAACATGTAAAAATTATCAAGAGCCGGAAAGAAAAGGTCTTTCATTCTTATGTTTAAGATATCCAGAGTAACGCATAATGCTGTAAAGATTAGCTTCCTGGTCTTTCATTGTCATCATCTTCTATTGTGTGTCTGTCCTCAGGTGCGTATCATGCATTCACAGAGTAAATTATTGGTGGAAGGTAGAAATAAACAAATGGGAGATCATATTCTACTTTGAAAAATGATATCTGGAATCTACACATAGACTCTTAGAAAATAAGTTCCATTGAAATGTGAAAGGCATTCTGAAATCCTTAAAAGAAATACTTATTGTATAAGAAGCGTTCAGCTTCTCTGAAGCATTGTGGCACATCTATAGAGTGTAAGCAATTGTCTGTGGCTCTTTAATAATTACAGTAATTTACTTTTCAGAGCATCTTTCTAAAATGCGAAGCCATCAAGGCAACTTGAGAATTGGCGATAAGTTAGAATCATCTCTATTTAAGAATTTCAGGCAAGGAGAAAAACTGCCTAGTGCACACAGATGAAATATATATTTTTAAAAACGCCCTAAAAGCTGGAGATGGTAAAATAAAGTTTCAAACAAATAGTGCCCTTTACTCTAAAGCCAAGTTCCAGTACTGAGTTGGCTGTAGAGACTAATGAAAATCAACTTCCTCTTAGAGAAAATGTCCTGAAAAAGGGACTAGCAGATGGCGTAATGGTTTCATCACTGGACTCCCATACAGTTGGCTGCAGTTCGAGTTCTGGACCTGGTGACTTAAAAATTATGCCGGGCATGTGTGAGTAAATTCCTGAGAGGAGAATGGAAGAGAAGGCATTGCGGTGTGGCCATTCGCCCTGGAGGGTGATTCCTCACTTTCTGTCTCTCTTTTTCCTATGAGTGCACATGCTCTATAGCAAAAATCTCTCTAGAAAAAAGGAAACATCCTGAAAAAAATAATCGCAATCCTTTCTCTGATCCAGGGTTACATGGTAGTGAAACTCTTAGTTCTCGGCACATTGTGCTCATTTTGGGTTGGTTGCAATAACAACTGACTTAGAAATTTCCCAAAATAGAATTCATTAACTTTAAATATTAGTAGGACTAAAAATGATGTTTCTAGATTTAAATAAATTTACTATGTATTGATACATCTAAAGGCCATATTTGTAAACAGCTGTTGGATTGTCAGAATTGTCATGATGCAAGTTTGCATAGAAAAACGGAAAAAATAACATCATGATTTTTCCGACAACCTGATAGATCGGATAGAAAAGAAGAAAGGTTACTGCTTAATTGTTTTTTGTTTGTCACTTTTGCTTCTGTATTTACTTTAAGTTTTTGCCATAGAGTGCATGTGCTCACTAGAGACAAAGACAGAGAGAGGGAAAGTGAGACAGCACTCTTCAGAGGGTATGGTCACGCCACAAGTTCTTGTCCTCCATTCTCTTAAGATTTTAGGCAGGCATACAGACACTTGGGGCATAATTTTCAAGCCCCTGCGTCAAGGACTCAAACTTCTGTCAGTTGCATGAGAATCCAGCACCTTAACTGCCATGCTTCCTGCTGGACCATGTTTATCACTTTTACTTATACATTTCACAAAACCAATAGATTATCTTTCATTTTATTATCAAAGTTTCAAAAGCATAAGCATAAAATGATGCCAAATTTTAATATTTTGAGTTAAAGTCTATATGTAATACGGTAAAGAACTTTCGTACTGAGATAGGACTTGGTTTGCTGATGATGAATTGATTGCTCATTATGTAAAAAAATTTTCAACACTTTAGTAAACAACTCATTGCTATGGGTTGGACGTCTCCCTAAATTCAAGTATTAGAACTTGGCTGTACTGTGGATGTATGAAGAGGAAACTTAGTATCTTGATGTTGAAAGGTGAGGCCTTTGGGAGTGATTAACTGATTAGGCTAGGGCTTGGTTGATGCCGGGTGAGACTCTAAGGAGAGAGTGTGAGACCAGAACAGACACACGGATGAACACAAAGATGCACACTCCTGTTCTTGCACAATGTGATGCCCTTCAGGACCCCACTCACAGGACCCTTTACCAGATGTGACTCTTGACCTTGGACCTCCAAACCTCACGGTTGGCATAAATCTCTGTTCTCTTAAATTACCCAAACTCAGATATATTGTTATTACTAAGAGAAGAGATCAGAACAGTCACTTAAATAATATACAGGAGAGCCCATGTAATACTAAATTTCATTTTACAAGTATTTTCACTGCAAAATTATGAGTATGGAACCAATGAAATTACTGTACATGTCAGCATAGTGAAAAGTATCAAATGTTGTCCATAATGAAATAATCTTAGGTGGTAACATTTGTGTTGTCTCTATACATTTCCCCTCTCTGCCTATTGCCAAAGATTCATTAATAGCAACCTATATTTACATATTTGGTATAGTTTTCTCAAATTTTTTAAGAAAAATTCTTTGAACTATAGGTCACACAATTCATGGTTTATAGATTATAGGTTTCCCAAACTTGCAGAATCTCTTGCAAAATGAATAAAAGGAAACAGTATGTACTAAAATGATAGGAAAAGAGATCAGATTTTAGGATAATAACGAATTCAAGATAACAAAGAGAATGACTACCTACAGATACCTCGTTTAGTAACAAAGAGAAGAAGTAGCCTACACATAGCTCGAGTATTTATATTTTTAAGTGAAAATAACTTAGTTCTGATGTCAGCTCTGGTCTGCCCCAGTCCGCTAATGTGTTGGTTTAATGTTTGAACCTATGTCCTATACCTGCAGGTTCATTCCAGACACATGATGTTCTTGACAATTCCTTGGACCTGTCTGGCAATGTCTCCACCCAGTGCTGTTTCCTCCACCCCAGACTGCTTCTCCAGGTGTCCATGGAACTTGATACACGACTTTGTAAGGTCTCTTCTCTTTTTCCTGACCACTAGCATAACAGAAGGCACCAGCAACCCCAATACCACTGAAATTTCCTTCTGCATTTTACCAGTCATCTCATAGCTCCTCCTCAAATGTTCATATATATTTATTTATATATTCCCAGTGTGCTTCATTTCCTCCAACAATGCTGTGTTTACTGCTTTATTTCCTGAGTCTAGAACTGTCTGCTTTACACTGGCAGTTTAAAAATTATGTTTTAATAAAAGGAAGACTTTTAATAGGTATTTCCTTTATTTTTTTTCTTTAATTTTGCCAGAGGACATATGTTCTTGACAGAGAGAGGGAGAGAATGAGTGAGAAAGCACTCCACCATGGGAAATAATCATACCACAACCCCTTCTCCTTCATTTCTGCTTCCGTTTGGGATTTCTGCCATGCACACACCCATACCTATGTCTTTTTAAAACTGCCAAACTCCAGACTTGAACCACATAATTGGTCATGTGGAGTCCCAGAGCCTTACCACTGCACCATAGACTGACCCTCAATGGCAGTTTCTTAATGTCCTGACATAAGATAAAGGTAATTAAGAAGCCTTTTAACATTTTTCACAGTATGGGGAAAATCGGCTTTTTCAACAGAGTACAGAATGATTTCTCCTTCACAGTTTCAGGAAAACAAACTCTTCTTCAGTAAACAAAAGTTTCCCAAAAGAATTAATTCATCAATCTCTGTACTTTTTGTATCTATATTTTTTCCAGAATATATATGAGTGTTAAACAGCAAGAGCTTTATTTTTTTTCCATTTAGACTACTCATAAAATTATCCATTTCTTAAAACAAAAACGAGGTTAAATGGACAAGCTGTTGGAAAAATTAAGCATGGCTACAGAAGCATAGAGCTATAATATTATTAATATATTGAGTCATCGGCAAAGTCATGACATATCTTTCTATGTCTTTCTATGCAAAAATGCGTGCTGACTTTTCCGACAACCCAATATTAATACTCCTCATCTATAAAGTGAACAGGAAAGTAACATAATTTGACCTCAACAAGATATTTTGTGAACTACAAAAATGTGAAGTTTATTTTAATAAAGTTATCTTGTGGTATAGTCTTACCAGATAGCCTAGTTAATTACATAAATTCACATTTTCTTTTATTATTTTTAGACAGATTTTTGCTATAGGGCGTGTGTGCTCACTGGAGAGAGAGAGACAGAAAGTGAGAAATCGCCTTCAAGGGAGGCCGGCCATGCTGTAATCCCTTCTCTTCCATTCTCTTCTCAGGATTTTGGGCATGCACACATATGTGCCTAGTGTGAGTTCCAAGCCACTGGGTCCAGGACTTGAACAGTCAGCCTGAGAGTCCAGCGACGTAAGCATTATGCCATCTACTGGTCCCTAAATTCACATGTATTTTGGTAAAAAAGTTAATGTGAGCAACAGATATCTCATCTATTTAATTTTTCCAATACTTAAATTTTTGCTTTAGTTTTTATAGAAAGTATTATGTTGTTTTAAGTCTTTCTAACTTGATAAATGGGCTAAGAAAACATTCTTCAGTGGACAAAGAAAAGTCTATGTACAAGTATTAATATAGTCAATGTTTTTATACCTTTAGGAGGGCTTTCATGGTTTCTTATTATTCTCTGCACTGCACCCCATCGTGAGTCTTTGCACGAGGTAAAATTCCACCATGGAATCTTTTTCCCGCCACTGCCCATGGTAGAACTATCTTTGCTAATGGCTCTCTTTTCAAAACGAGGGAAGAAGCTCGCTTCAGGCACAATGCTAATTCAAAGCCTACCCCTGGGAATGACAACAGCAAAACAGCAGTCTTGTCCTCATCCCTACATTGCCAGGATCGTGTATTGTGTTTAGCTCTGAATCAATTTGTGACGAATGAACGAATGAATAAAAGCAATCCGGTTTGTCTTTCATTCTGCCTTTTTATTGAGTGATATGATTTGGCTGATGCTATACTTCCATATGTTTAGAGGAAGCCTCACTCCAATAAGAAAAACATGTCTGTAACATAGCCTGCTG
>NW_006202392.1:228964-230827 GCF_000334495.1 Tupaia belangeri chinensis | reverse complement strand
TGCTGAACAATGGAGAAATGGATTGAACACAAGCCTTCTTAGATTATACACGGATCAGGGAGTACTTAACTGAGTAATATGTATGTTAGTTTTTCCCACAACAACTATAACATTTAAAGCTAGATTATTAGTCTATTTCAAACCTTGTCAACACAAAAGCATATATTTTAAAATAGATTTCCTTAAACATGACAATTTTCCCCTCTCCTTTCCAATTTACTAAGCAAAAGATATTAAACCATGGTCATTAACATTTAGTTTCTCACCATTTGGGGAAAATAACATAAGGTGGAAAGACCACATTAATCATTTGCAGAAAGAGTCTAGTGGGATAGAAATTCAAAAGAAAGATAATGAAGAACCAATTTAAAGTATTAAAGTTTTTTTTTTTTTTCACTGTTAAATTTAGGTGTATCACATAATGGTCAAGAGCATGAGTTTTACAAGAGATTTCTGTTGGTATTTCAAATTAGCATCCTGACTACTGCTAGCTAGATGGATAAATCTAAGCAAACAATTTCCCCTCAGCCTCTTTACCTGTCCTTCGGGTTTATAATCACACTGCTTATTCTAAGGGATAACTGTTCATAATGGAGCTTCATGTAATATACATTCAATAGCAATTTTTAGTAGTATTACTAATAAAATTATCTACTAGAGTAGAAAGCTCTAGCCTTTGAATGGAGAAGAGGTACATATTTCTAGCTAAACATCAATGATTTATTTTTAAGCTATGGTGAAGGGAAACAGCAAAGGCACATACAATGTAGAATGTGCACCAATGGTGAATTTGATATGTAGGGTACAGATGCCCTTAAAATGCTAGTCAGAAAGTAAAAACACAAAATAAGTCAGGAGCCATTACAGCAATTTCCTGCAGCCACAAACCTCATGAACTTTTAGTGAGGTTTCTTGACAAACATTTTTTTGCTTTGAATAATTTTCTAATCCTACAGGCTCAACTTCATTCAGAGCCCATATTAACTTTAAATCTAGGTTATAAAAATGTCCTTTAAAGTAGCATTTTATCTACAGAATCTGGACATCAAATCTATTACGCTTATCAATTTGGAAATTTGTTTTCAAAAAGCACTGTTTTGATGTTGTAAATCTCAGATTCCAAACCATTAATAGATGTTTCTATTGCCTATAGAATAAAGCTCAAGGTCTTTAATTCTCACTCAGAGAATCCTCTACATAATTTTTTTCTTATTTACTATCCTTTCTAAATAATCCTGTGTTTTATCTACTATGAAAATCTCTAGATGATCTTGTCATTATATCATATATATTGTATACTCCCATTTAGGTATCTGGCCACATTTAGATTGCGTGTTCCATAAACTGAATTGGTTAATATACTTTGTAAAATTTTGTTAATGCAGATTCTGATTCAGGAGATGTAGGATAGAGTCTAAGATTCTGATTTTTTTAAAATAATTATTTTATTTACTATTATTATTAAATTTTTAATTTGTTGTAGATTACATGTGCTCACCGGACAGAGAGACATAGAGACAGAGAATGAGAGAGGGAGAAAGTGGAAAACAAGTCGCTAGATCTGGGATTAAACCACTGTCAGCCATGTGGGAGTCCAGTGCTTTAACTGTCATACCACTTGCCTCTTATACTTAGTAAATATTTAAATCCCACAAAACACTAAAAGGCAATTTTTTATAAAATACATGCTCAATCAACCTTTTCAAAAATATAATGGCAGGGACCAGCAGTTAGCGTAATGGCTATGTCGCTCAACTCCCATGTAGTCAACCATGGTTTGAGTCCTGGACCCGGTGGCTTAAATTCATGGCAGGTGCGTGTGTGTACATGCCCAAGGTCCTGAGAGGAGAATGGAGGAGAAGG
>NW_006202392.1:226091-228852 GCF_000334495.1 Tupaia belangeri chinensis | reverse complement strand
ATATATATATACACAAAATGGCAAATCCTGGTTGAGTTTCCTGAACCAGACATTATAGCAAGTTTAGACAAAAATAAGTCTGCCTCTCTCCTCTCTCTTCCCCATCTTTAAGGTTCACGGTAATTCTTATTCTTTACTAACTCTCATACTTGATTTCTCTTTTTTCCAGTTTCATTGGTCTTACCATGACCCCTGTCCTCTTTTGTCTAGATTGTAAGCTATGGCATGTTAATTGGTTTTCCCAGTTTCACACTCAGTCTGATGCATTTCATTTTGCTCACTGCTTACAAGATGATTGTCCCTAAGCTCCACTCTGAAAATATCCTACAGTGGTTTCTCATTGCATGCAGCCAGAATCTAAACTCTTTTTTTTAAAAAAAATACCCAAAATGCATAGATTCTGACCTTCATCTACCTTAAACTGTGTTTTACATTCTATTTTTCAACTCTATAGAAAGCATGGGCACTTGCTTCATTGTAATACATGCTGTGTTTAATGAGCATTTATTCTCACTCATTAGAGCAGACTCTAGGGTTACTTCCACTAATTCTTTTTTTTTTAGATTTTTTTTTTCCATTGGGTGTGTGCGCTTGCCAGAGAGAGACAGATACAGTGAGGGAAAGTGAGAAATCATACCAAAGGAGGAATGACTATGTCACAATCTCTTCTCTTCCATTCTCCTCCTGGGGTCTTGGGCACTCATGCACATGAACTGAGGGTAAGTTTCAAGCCATGGGGTCCAGGACTAGAACCTCAGTCAGCCACGTGGGAGTCCAGCGACATAACCATTATGCCATCTTGCTGTCCCTGACTTCCAATAATTTTTATTCACTGGTAGCCTCATCTTTGCAAAATCCTGTCCGTTGAAGTCTGGACAGAACATCTGTTTGGCTTTTAACAATAGAATATGGTAAAGGTGATAGAATGCCACTCCTATCACAAAGTGTACATTTTATGGCAAAGATAAAGAGATTTTGCAGCTATGAGTAAGGTGCCGTATAAGCTGATACAGAGTCAAGAAGAAGGATTATCTCAGGTAAGCATGATCTAATCAACTGAAAACTCTTAAAAATGAGAACTTTTTCTGCTGCCCTTATACAGGTAAACATCAGTGTTTGAAACGCCCATGTAGAGAGCCTTGGTTAAGGGAGCTATGGATGACTTTCAGGATCTGGAAATTTCCAGCCAACAGTCAGTAAAAATTCAGGGCATCAATCATAAAACCATAGTGAAATTAATTCTGCCAATAACTTGAGTGAGCTTGGAAATAGATTCTTCCTTAGTTAATCTTCCAGGTGAGAAGGCAGACCAGGTTAATACCTTGATTCCAGTCATGGGAGACCTTGAGTAAATGACTCAGCTAGGCATGCCTAGATTTCTGACACATGAAGCTATGAGATAATAAATGGGCATTGTTTTCAGCCACTAAGTTGGGAGTACTTATTAGGTAGCAATAGATAACTAATCAATCATACTATTGTCTCTGCCTCCAATATGTTTATATCCCACTTTCAACTCAGTTGTATATCCTACTAAAATAATCCTTGGAAAATCAATATAAAATTCATCTCCTTCATGAATCACTTTCTTATTTATTATCACTGATTCATTGTACCTGGTCTTATACTACATATCTTTGTTACTACTAATTTCTTATGAGATTTTATTTGACATGTCTATCTTTCCCTTTGAACAATGCTGTTCTTGAGAAGAAACACAGCAAGCACTCAATATATGCCTTTGAATACATAAAATAATAAATGTTAAGGTTATGCTTATCAAACATAATTTGGGGTTCTTATTGTACTTTGAACTATCTGCTTGTACTACATTTGAAATGCCTTAGGAACATGAAGGGCTCTTTAAAAATTTCATGGAAAAATACACATTATGAAAAACCATGCATGGATTTTCATTTTTTATGCACCAAAATAAACTTGGAATTTAAATCCATTTGTCACAAATTTTTCAAAGTTTCCTTGTATATTTTATTATTTTCTACCGCATACAGGAATCATTCCTCAATATTTGATTTGATTACTCAGCAAAACTCTTTGAACTATGCTAAAAAAACAGTTGAAACTCTTACTTTTTTTCAATAACGTAGACCAGTCCATTTTATGCTTCACAAAATATTAATTTAATTTATTCTTGAAAGGATCAGGATTAATCAATAACAAAGAAAAATATGAAGTGCATATCTATGGTTTCCATCTCCATATGTAAGACCAGATGGCCCTCCTGTAGCTGATTATTCAAGCACAAATATTATTTTATAAAAGTTGTCTTTCAGTATTTAATATTTAAAAATATATAACTGATATATATATTTAAAGAAATATATATATTTTACATACACATGTAAAAACATGTATTTTTCTCCCTGTATATACATATAGTCTCTCTCTAATATATATTTGGTGTATACAATCCTGATGTCAAATATAAAGTATTTTATTTTATTTTATTTTTTATTTTTTTAGAGGTTTTTCACTATAGGGTGCGTGTGCTTGCCAGATAGAGAGAGATAGAGAGACAGAAAGTGAGAAATCAGCCCCCCAGAGGGCATGGTCATGCCGCAATCCCTTTTCCTCCATTCTCCTCTCAGGATCTTGGGCATGCACGCACACGCGCCCGGTGTGGGTTTTAAGCCACCGGGTCCGGGACATGAACCGTGGTCGACTACGTGGAAGTCCAGCAACATAGCCATTACGCTAACTGCTGGTTCCCAAATATAAAACATTTTATTTTTAAAGTAAC
>NW_006202392.1:222659-226071 GCF_000334495.1 Tupaia belangeri chinensis | reverse complement strand
TTCCCTACAAGTATTTATTAGTGAGAGACAGGTGCACTGCCCATCCAGTACATTCTGCAATCATTTTACTTATCAGAATAATTCATGGAAATGTACATATGCCCAATACAAAATATTTTTTTAAATACTGATTGCCAGAAGAATTTCTGATAATTATGTAAGCATATTTTACCACAAAACAACTAATGTAAATATTCTTCCTTACATAAATACATACAAAATATATTGAACATTTATTTTTTTTTCCAGAGGCTGTGGTCTAATAGAGAAATTAAATATGTACATAAATGTCAACATCACTAATTAAAAAGAAGTATATGCCATAAGAGATAAAAAGTGCTAATTGGGTTTAGGAGATATCTATTCATTTATCCATTCATTCACTCAAAAATTATTCATTATTTGTGTACTTCCATGGGAAGAGTATGTTTCAAAAAGGTTTCATTAGTAATAGAAATATAATGAGATAACTATTTCATCTTTATTAAGGAATAAATTTTTGACATAAGTCATTTTGTTTTGAAATTTACTTATGCAATTCTTTTGCTGATCAATTTTTCAAAAAATTTTTTTTGGGCATAAGACTTTTCCAGGATCTGTTTTTTCTCTAACCAGAGAGACAGAAAGAAACAGAAAGAGAGAAACTGACAAATCAGTGCTTCCTTCCCACCCCCCCAAGGAGAGATAGCAGTTCTTTTTTTTTTCTTTAAGAAGTTTTTGCTATAGGGTGTGTATGCTCGCTAGAAAGGCAGAGAGAGTGAGAGAGATAGAAAGCAAGAAGTCACCCCCCCACAGGGGGGATGGCCACGCCGCAATCCCTTCTCTTCCATTCTCCTCTCAGGATCTTGGGCACACAAGCACACACGTCCGGAATGAGTTTAAGCCACTGGGTCCGGAACTTGAACCATGGTAGGTTACATGGGAGTTCAGCGACATAGCCATTATTCTAAATGCTGGTCCCAAGAGAGCAGTTCTTCAATCCCTGTCTTCTATTTTTCTCTCAGGATCTTGGGTGCACACGCATGTACACCTGGTATAAATTTCAAGTTGCTGCGTCTGGGACTTGAACTGTGGTCTACCATGTGAGAGTCCAGTGCGTCAACTTTTATGCCACTTACTAGACCCACTGGGACGTATTTTGATAGACAAAATAATCACCTTGCAAAGAAAGTCGTGGCCTAGTGCCTGTTACCTACATAAGTATTTCTTTAATGGAAAAAGGAACTTTTGCAAATATAATTTGGTTAAGAATCTTGGGGTAGGAAGATTATTCTGAGTTATGTGAATGAGACCAATCTAATCACAAGAGTTCTTAAAAGTGGAAAATGAAGAGCCAGAAAGGTACTTCAGTGACATGAGATGTGAGATGGTCTCAACCTGTCTTTGCTGGCTTTCAAGATGAGGGAAGGTGGTCATGAACCAATGTATGTGAGGCCTTCTAGATTATGGAATGCCTTGGTTTATGGGCAGTAAGAAAAGAGGGACCTCAGTATTAAAGCTACAAGGAATTTTCTCTACCAACATGAATCAGCAAGAAAGGAATTTTCCAGTAGAGATGTCAGAAGTGTACACAGTCTGCTGACATCTTTATTTTAGTTCAATGAAAGCTGTAAAATATTTCTCTTCTTACAGAACTGTGAAATAATACGTTTATGTTTTATGCTGTCAAGTTTGGGATCTTTTGTTATGTCAGCAATACAAAATTAATACAACTCTGTTAGAGGGTATATATACAGTTAAACACAGAACATATCCATCCTTGAGGACTTCACAGTCTTGCAGTTACTAGGTAATGGCCTTTCAGAAAACATCTGGTTCTGTTAGCCATTAAAGCTGTTCAGAGATATTATGTTTCTTTTTCTAGCCATACAGTAAGTGTGAATGCCTCCACCTCCTTGAGTAAAGCCTACTCACGTGATTTGATTTGTCCAATGGACAGAAGAGACATGAACTATGTCCAGGTGGAATGCCATTTTTTTTATGACCTTTTCTCTGTTTAATTATAACTAGAGGAGTTCCAGATATAGTGGATTTCTAGTGATATGAAGCTCATATGGAGTTCCCTGATTAACTCCTGTTTTGCTTTAAGTCGCTAACTTTGGAATTAGTTTATTCATGTAGTGTAAGCAATCTAGTCTATATGTCATCGACAACAAAAAAAGTTCTTTCAGTAAAGTTCCTCTCAGTGTTCTGAACTTACTAATAGACAAAACAAATAATTTCATGGTATACTTAAATTAAGTCGCAAGTAGGAGGAGATGACTCAATTTTTTGGGTCTCCTTTACAAAATTACCTATAAATGTAATAGTACAGACAAGTATGATTGCATTATAAGAAAATCAAGCCAAAAAAGGAGTTCTACTTCTAGTGATAGTAGACCAGTTTAAGACAAACTCTAATACTAATACAACTAGAAAAACTGAACATATAAAAACCAGACACAAGAATGTAAAGTTCTCTGGTGAAAATGATGAACATGGTATGTCCTTGATTTGATTATCATGTATTGTACGCATACCTTGAAAAACCATATTGTGTGCTGCACAGATGTACAGTGACTAAATGTAAGTAAGAAATCATAAAGCAAAAAAAGAAGTGAGAAAATAGAAAATCCAAAACAGTGGACAAAAAATTTATTTCTGTTTCTTTAGAAATACATTTAAATTTAAATATATGTGACTTATATTTGGTGTAACTGTCATAACATCAATAAAGGAACAAATAAAAACCAGTGTGAAAGCACCAGAGCACTACCAAGGAAGTACAGATAGGCAGAACAAAGATTCAGGAGAGGATAACGGCCAAGACAGTGAGCTTATGTGACTTTGCTTCCCCACCAAAATCACAGCAGATATTTAGGAAGTGCATAGAGATTTTTCTCCATTTTTATGGGACTAGACAAAAATCTGTGTTCAGGATCTTCCAAACACATGGCCCTGGAAACTGCCTCAGGCTCTATTTGAACTTCCAGGGTTATACTTCAAGAGTATGCATAAACTGCACATTGGCCAACCCCTTACAGTGTTTGAAGCCCAACTTCAGATAATCTGAATTTCTGATTGAATTTAGGTAATGTGGATCTAGCTTAGACATCTGAAAGAAGTAAAATAAATTCTTTCAGGAGGAATAGATCATTCTTCATGACTCAAATGACCTCTAATATTTTTCATATATAACCTTCAACTTTCAGTCAATAATAATCATGCACCTTCTTCAAGACACAGCTTCATGGATCCTGCGAACTAGCCATTTTGGGGAAACAGAAATCAAGATTTCCCACTGATAATTCAGCCTCCAGCACACAAAACTCATATGGAAAGGCAAAGGGAACAGGCCTTCTTCAAGACATAGCTTCATGGCCTGCGAACTAGCCCCATTTTGAGGAAACAGAAAACAAGATTTCGCACTGAT
>NW_006202392.1:179760-221691 GCF_000334495.1 Tupaia belangeri chinensis | reverse complement strand
GAAGACAACTGTATATAGCAGAGATAGTGTAATAAGAGAGTGAGAAAGGGCAGAGGGTCAAACATGGAGTAAAAAACATATATATACATATACATATATATGAAAGTAGAAATGGAATATTATTGATGATAACATGCATGATTAAGCCACTATGCAGTTTATTCTAGATGGGAAACCACATTTAGTATGTTGTGATGATGCTCAGGGAATGAATGTCAAGTAATTTATAAAAAGTTTCAGGAGAGAAAAAAATGGTAAAACTGTTCGTATCAAAGTAAAAAAAAAATGCATATTTGATGACTGCAGTAAGCTATATAGTCCCAGCTAGGTACTAATTTATAGTATGTTCATTCTATTCACTGAGGTTTATGTCTAAAGTCAGATTTGGGTTCATGTATAGGTATATATCAGCTGCGCTAGCTATTGGAAATATTTAGACTAATTAAGTTCACTAACAAATCAATTAAATGGTGGGAAAAGGCATGGAAAGCAACCATGGATACCAGAGACAATGTGGGAGGAGGGTGGGACATGGCAGAGGGTGAGGGATAGGGAATCAAGGATGGCAAAACAAAAAAACGGAGTATACAAGACATAAGAAATAGAAAATTATTTGCTGATAACATGTATGTTGATGTGCTTGATTGATCCAATATACAGTGTATTTTGGATGGAAAATTCATTTGTATGCTGTAATGATGTATAGTGAATTAATGTAAAAAAATAAATAAATTTAAAGAGAAAAAAATTAAAATAAAAAAGTAATTGGCACTTTAAAAAAATAATAATCATGCAGATAGCAAGATAAGACTTGATCCCTCCCACCAAATCAAGAAAAAATAAAAGTAATAAAAAAAAAGATTCAGAGCTGATCCAGTTATGTGTCAAACAGAAACGATATAAAGTCGCCATGATTAATATTTCAAGGAGCACAAAAAGAAAATATTTTTGTCAGAGAACTCAAAGCTGGGAAATAGCAAGCATTCTAAGAAATACAAACTGTAAGAACTAAAATTAATAATTCAGTGAGTAGATTTAACAGCAAATTGCATGCAGCCAAAATGACAATTTGTGAGATGGAAGATAAAATAAAATTTGAAACATTGAGAGAATACATAGAGAATATACAGAGAAAGAAGAACATACATAAAAAGGAAAATGTGCAAAGGTCAAAGACACATGCATTTAAAGTTTCAAAATGAGAAAAGAAATAACAAGGCAGAAGCAATTTTTAAGGAAATATAGACATTAATTCATAGAATCAGCAGTCACTCCCAGGATAAATACAGAGATCAGCTATTTAGTATTTTTCTCATAATAATGTAGAAACTCAGAGACTTACAAAAAGATCTTGTAGCAAGAAAAGTAGACACGTTATACTTAAAGTACAATGACAAGACTGGCAACTAGCTTTATAATAGTATGATAACAGTAGAAGATATAAAACCATGGGCTGATATCTTCAAAGCACCTGCAGAACTTTGCTTTATTCACTATAGTGTACATGTGCATGAAAGAGAGAGAGTGAGGAGATGAGCACCCTCCATAGGGTCTGGTTGCACCACCATTTCCTTCCTCTAGTCCTCCAGCTCTTTGGATTCTGTGCACATATGCACATGCCCAGCTTGTTTCAGACTGACCAGGTCATGGATTCAAACTTCAGTTGTCATGTGGGCTCCTGATTCTCCTGTTCAGTACATTACCATGCACCACATGGTTGGTCCTAAAACTTCTTCTTTTTTTTTTTGCTATGGGGTATGTGTGCTCACTGGAGGGCAAGAGAAAGACAGAGAGATAGAAAACGAGAAATCACCAACCCAGAGGGGATGGTCATGTCACACCTTCTCCTCCATTCTCCTCTCGGGATCTTGGTCATGCATGCACATACTCTGGCATGAGTTGTAAGCCTCTGGGTCTGGAACTCCAACCTGGTCTGGAACTCCAACCTGGTCTGGAACTCAAACCAGGGTCAGCCCTGTAGGAGTCTAGCAACGTAACTATGACATCATCTGCTGGCCTCAAGAATTATTTTTTAATGGAGGTAAAACAAAGATACTTTGCAGTCCTACATTAACAGAAATCAGAAAGAATGCTCTTAAACTAAAAGAAAATTAATCTTATATTGAAGTTCAAAAATACAGGGAAAAAGAAAGGAATAATAGAAAGAGAAAATATGGGCATCAATCTAAAAAGATATATTAGGTTTCACTTATCTATTCCATAAGTGACAGAGACAGAGCAACACAGCACTCTTGACAGGGTCTTGTTGCAATCCACCCTGAGCCTTTGCCAGTCCAGACCATGGGTATGGTGTGCTCAGCATACTCAAAAAGATCTCAAGATGCAAACCAGCTACCTTTGTGTATGGATCTGCTTCACAGAGCATCACATTTTACCACTGTTCCACTGTTCTGGCCTTGTAGATTTTAAAAATAATGTTTAAAGTAATAAATATACATGTTAAATACTTATACTTTGCAAATTATGCCATATAGTTCACATAAATATAAAATTTGATGAGTTATACTATATGAACAATAATGAATCTTTTCATTATTCAACTTATTCTACTTAAAATATATGCAAAATTAAAATACACAATAATAGCATAAAGGATGGTATAACATTTATGATGTTAAAGTAGTACAGCTGGAGAGTGGCACAGCAGTAAAATGTGATGCTCTTCAAGGCTGACCTTCAAGGACAAATTTCCAGTTCATACCCAGAGATGTCCGTGAGTGTGTCAGGCATACTGGTGCCCATGACCTGGGCCTGGCTGAGGCTACGGGTCTATTGCAGCATCAAGACCCTGTTGAGTATGCTCTTTCTCTATCTCTGTCTCTCTTGGTCATGGAAAAAATAAATAAGCTTTTACAAAATATCTATTTTATAACTTATTTTGCAATGTTAGTGTAATCATTAAAAGAGTAGTAAAATAATTTAAAACTATTAGGATAATATAGGCGGATGTTGAATAATAAAAATACCTGTACAATTCAAAATAGTGAAGAGAAGAAAAAAGAATATATCGAGTGGATGACAAAAAGAAAACAATATTTTAATAAAGTAGTGTACTACTTTCAGGAGACATAACTTAGATATAAAGGATTCAGAAGTATACATAGTAAAAGGATTTTAAAAACACACTTCACAATGACAACAATAAAACTGGTATAGGTCTACTAATATCAGTACGGACTTTAAGGCATAGAGAAATACTGGAGTAATGGAGCAACATTTTCTTGATCAATCCATCAATAAATGTGAGGGGACTTTAAAAAGTTCACAATAGGGGCCAGTAGGTAGTGTGGTGGTTAGGGTGCTGGACTCCACGTAGTTAAACATGGTTTGAGTCTCAGACTTGGTGACTTGAAAAGCGTGTTGGGAATGATGCATATGCATGCATATACATATGTAAAACCTTAGGAGGAGACTAGAAGAGAAGGAATGGTTTCATGGCCATCCTCCTTGGGAGGTGATTTCTTACTTTCCCCCTCATTGTCTTTGTCTCTCTCTGGTGAGTACATGTGTCTATGGCAAAAACCTTAAAAAGAAAGAAAGTTCACAATAAATGCATGCTAAGAGAAAAAAAAAAAAGAACAACAACAACAAAACTACTCATGGATTTCAGAATGATTGCACTAAAATAAACTTTTACTATAATTCCATTATTTCATGAACTAATTAATGTTTTTTAAACAAAGTGCCTGTGTTTTACTTTCAAAACTGTTGTCGTTCAGTTTGCTACCAAGCACAACACTAGGCTGCACCTCCAAATACTTTTTGTAGTCTTCTGATACAATTTAAATTTGTGCACATCCAAATCTGTATGTTTCTAAATAAATAAAATGAAAATTTATATCATTGAAAGGAGACCAGAAATTCACAATTTCAATGAGAGATTTTAATATCTGTATCAATAACTGATAGGACAGATTAAACCTGTGGAAGGTGATTGCCGATTTACCAGAAATAACAAATTTGAACTCATTGTCACATACACACTGTATTGACTTCCTAGGACTGTTGTAACCATGTATAGCAGGATTTAAAAAACATACTACACAGATAAGTCACAAAATAAGAATTGATTAGAAATACAGTTCTGGAGGCTAGAATCTATAGAAGTCTGAGAGCAAGAGGTTGGCAGAGCCATGATCCCTCAGCGGGTACTGGGAAAGGGTCTTTTCCAGGGCTGTCCTCTACATTCTGGTAATCCTTGGCTTGTGGAAGCATAACTCTGGTCTTCACATGGTGTTTCCTCTGGGTTTGTGTGGCTCACTTCCCTTGGCATTCTCTTTATAGATACACTAGACATTTCATTTAGGAACCCTTTCTATTCTGGTATGCACTCATCTTAAAACAACTGATTTGATCTTCAATGACCCTATTTTTAATTAATGTCACATTGTAAGTTATAGGAGGTTAGAGTTTCAACATAGGGATGTGGGAGACAAATGATTCAGTCCATAACAATGTGACTAACCCAACTGTGGACTTGAGATGCTTACCAAGATTGACATACACTGGGCCTTAAGCTAGCCTTTCTAAAGTTAAAAAAAAAAAAATTGGGAATATGAATGAGTTAAGGTAAATATTTCTTAAATACCAAATAAAAGCCATCATTTCTCAGAATTTGCTGCAGTTATATTCTAAAAAGTCTTTGTGAACACAGAATTAGCGAATTCTGAACTGTTGCTCCTGGAGAAAATATAAAGGAACTTCAAAAAGCTTGTGGCAAAATGGAATCAAAGTACAACTTTATTGTGGTACAAAAAATTTGCAAATCTATGTAGGTTTTTTAATATCTATTTCCATGAATTTTTTGAAGACTCTATATGTACACATATGTATTTATATATGTATGCACATAGGTAAGTATAAATATCTACATATACACACACACATTTTTGGATATTAGAAAAATAGAGAATACTTTCCAACTCATCTTGTGAGTCAGTAGAAATCTTGATACCAAACCTAAAAAGAATAGTATAAAAAAAAAAATACAGGGACCAGCAGTTAGCATAATGGCTATGTTGCTGGACTCCCATGTAGTCGACCATGGCTTGAGTCCCAGACCAGGCGGCTTAAACTCATGCCAGGCACATGTGCGTGGTGCATGCCCAAGATCCCGAGAGGAGAATGAAGGAGAAGGAATTGCGGTGTGGCCATCCCCCTTGGGGGGTGATTTCTCGCTCTCTATCTCTCTGACTCTCTCTGTCTTTCTGACTAGTGCACACGCCCTATAGCAAAAAAAAAAAAAAAAAAAAAACCCAAAAAAAAAAAAAAAAAAAAAGCCTCTCAAAAAAAAAGAAAGAAAGAAAATAAAAAGAAATACAGGCAAGTATTTTTCATTAAAATACAGACATATAATAAAGACGAGCGTCTATAAACTGAATCACAATGAAATTGGCTTATAGAAAAAGGCATCACTGAACAGAGGTTGAGAATGATCTTTTTCATAACTTGTGACAGGTAAATTAGAGATTTTATATACACACATACACACACACACATGTATATACACACACACATACATATACTCACCCCTAGGTAACATAGAATATCTTCATTACCTTGGGGGAGACAAATATTTCTTAAATACAAAAAGGTTAACTATAATTTATGAAAAGTGTTAGTACATTGAATAGTTAAAATTAAGCACTTCATTTTTCTACAGACAGAAGTAAGATAGCAATAAGGCAAGGCATAGAGTTAGAAAACGCATTTAGAGCATTTTAATCTGAATGCACAATATATCTAAAACACATGAAAAAATCTTTCAAATAAATAGAAAAATAGAGCCATTTTAATGGGAAAATGGGTAAAAATCTTGAAATCAAAAGTTCAATAAAAACATAAACAGATTCTCAGTTTTCTTACTCTTGTGGGAAAGGCTAATAAAAACTATAATGAGCTATCATTTTATATCTGTATCTGTTGAAAAAGACTGTACTGTTAATACCAATTGCTGGGAAGACTGTAATAATGGAGAATTTCTTAGATGCTCTTGGGAGTGTAGATTACATTGTGCTCTTCTGAGTTTTCTTTTTCTTTTCTTTCTTTTTTTTGGCTTTTTAATTTTTTTATCTTTTTCCAGAGGGCATATGCACTTACAAGTCAGAGACAGACAGAGGGAGAGGAAAAGGAGTAAAGCAGCCTGCAATGCGGAATGGTCATATCACGATCCCTTCTCCTCCATCTCTCTCTCTCTCTTTTACGTTTGGACATGCACACACATCTAATGTGTTTCTGAAACTCAAATCACTGGGTTGGCCACATGGAATATGACTGGCCATAACCAACAGGCTAGCCCAAGAAATTGTTTGACAGCCTTTAGTAACATTAGATTTATTTGTATTCAGTAAGTCAGCAATTCAGCTCCTTGTTACATTCAACTAGAAGACATGAAATAGAATAATACCACCAGCATTGTTTAATAAAAATACTTCTATATAAATCTGAAGACAAATAAGTAGATAAATAAATTAGATGAATGAATAAAGTGAAGAATATGTTTTACTTCTTTTTTTTTTTTTGCCATAGGGTATGTGTGCTCACTGAAGAGAGATACAGAGAGACAGAGAGCGGGAGGTGAGGAAAAAAATGACATATTACACATCATGGAATGAACTGTTACATGCATCCTGATAATCTCATAAACAAAATGTTCAGTGAAGAAGGCCAAACAAAAGAACACTTATCTAATAATTTCACTTATTTAAGTTTTAAAAAATTGATAAAATCATTTTTAAGGTGTTAAAAGTCAGAAGATAATTTGATTTGGATTGAGAGGAAGCACAGAGACTTATACTATCCCTTATCATGTGCCATTTCTTTACTTCTCAGTTTGCTATATTTGTAACTTTATATGTGGCAAATAATTAAACTATTAACTTGTGGCTTATGGATCCTTCTGGGCATATGTGGGACTGGCAACCATAATACACAGGGAACTGAAAAGGCTTACCTGGAAGAAAATGATTAACCTAATTTTAAAAGATGGGAAAAGGAGCTGAATAAACAACTCTCTAAGGAAGACATATAAACAGTCAAAAAGCATAAGAAAAAATGCTCAACATCCCTTATCATAAAGGAGATGCGGAACCACATTGAGTTACCACCTAAGCCCAGTCAGAATGGCAAAGATTGAGAAAAACAACAAAAAAATGGTAAGTGCTGGCAGGGATGTGGTGAAAGGGGAACTCTCCTACACTGCTGGTGGGAATGTAAATTGGTCCAACCACTGAGGAGAACACTATGGATGTTCCTCATATTGTTAAAAAATAAAACTACCATATGATCCAGCATTTCCGCTTCCGGGTATCTACCCAAAAGGCAGGAGAATGCTCAGCTGGAAAAGCACTTGCACATCTGTATTTATTGCAGCATTATTCACAATTGCTAAGACATGGAATCAACCCAGATATTCACAAACCGATGAATAGATTGAAAAAGTGTGGCACATATACTCCATATACTAGTGAGCCATAAAAAAACAAGATCTTGGCATTTGATAGAAAGTGGATGAATATGGAAGATTTATTGCTGAGTGAAGCAAGTCAGGCTATGAAACAGAGAAATTCTGTCTCCACTTCACATATACTGACTGTATGCACTCTATGATAGAGAAGGAAAGACTGGAAGACATAAAAGCATTGAAAATTGTTATGAACACTAGGGAGAGTGGGAGGGGGAAGAATGTAGAAAAGGAAATTTGGGGGGAAATAGAGAAGGAAGACATTTGTGGGATACAGATATGGTTTATTACCTGTTGATGACGTGTATAGTACTCTCAACTGGACTGGACTAAGGTGTATATCATGCTGGATAAAGTCTCTTTACAATCTAAATGATGTATAGCAATTGGATGTATAATAATAATAAAATAATAAAAAAATTAAAGAAAAAAGAATTCAATAAACTTTAAAAATAATTTTGAAATACTGGTCATATTTAAACTTTTTAAAAATAAAAAGCTAGTTTAAAAATATGTAGTAATTTTTGGTGAGAACCTTCAAAAATTACTTGTGGAACTGTTTTAGAATACCCATACTACATTTTTTGGACTTAAAAAGTGAACAAAAAAAAAAAGAAAAAAGAAAACCTCTTAATTATTTCAATGAGTGATGCAGCAGAAAAAAGTCAACATAAACATTATAATACCTAACTTCAGCCTATTATCCTGGACAATTAATTTTAAAATTAAAAATCTAAAAATACAGCAGAAACCCTCAACCATACTGGTCTGAGGTGTAATCATGTTGAGTGAATTCTCTCTGTGACCTAAATTATGTATAGCAGTTGAATGCATAAAATAATAATAATAATAGTATAAATTTAAAAATATATACATGTAACAGAAACTACTGCTAGAATTGATTTAATTTGTAAACCTTACCAAGGATGTTTTAATAAGATAAAGTAAATTTTGCTAGAAAACTGTCACATGTCAAATTGAGTAGCACCCTATTTCACATATCTTTAGTTATGACTATGAATTACCTGAAAAAACCATCTTTTATTGAGGCATTTTTATATACTCTCAATAATGAAACCCTTATCAATGTAAATGCATTATGAATAACTAGTTTTGGAAATAAATTTGAGGATAAGAGTTTGTTTACTGTGCAAAAAGAAAACAAAATTATTGAGGTTGCTTCCATAGAAAGAAATTGGTAATAATACTTTTATATTATTCTGTACGCTAGTTTACATGCTGAAGAATCAGATGAATCTAATTATGAAGCTCTAAAATAGTGCTACTCTATAAATAGGCATGTAGTCATTTCTCTTCAAAACTTTACAGTTCTTAGAATTGGCTCATGCTGAATGATTTTTTGCCCTTAAGGTAAATACTTAAGTATGGAGTTATTGAGTCATATGGTATTTCTATATGTAAAACGTTGAAGAACTTCCATATCATTTTCCACAGTGGCTGTACTAATTTACATTCTCACCAAATGTGCAGTAGAGTTCCTCTTTTTTTTTTTTTTTTTGAGGGGTTTTTGCTATAGGGTGCCAGACAGATAGAGACAGAGAGACAGAAAGCGAGAAATCACCCCCCTGGGGGATGGCCACGTCGCAATCCCTTCTCCTCCATTCTCCTCTCGGGATCTTGGACACACAGGCACATGCTCCAGGTATAAGTTTTAAGCCACCAGGTCCGGGACGTGAACTGTGGTCGACTACGTGGGAGTCCAGTGACATAGCCATTACGATAACTGCTGGTCCCTAGAGTTCCTCTTTACCACAACCTCAACAGCACTTGTTCTTTGTCTTTTGAGTATGGCCATTCTGATTGAAGCTAGGTGATACTTCCTTGTGGTTTTGATTTGCACTTCCCTTATGATAAGAGTTATTGCAGTGTTATTTGCAATAGCTATGACATAGAATCAACCTGAGTGTCCAACAAATGATGCCTGGATTTATAAAATGTGGCAAGTATACACAGTGGAATATTACTGAGCCATAAAGGACAGCGAGACTCTGTCATTTGATATAAAATGGGTGAATTTAGAAGATTTAATGCCAAGTAAAATAAGCCAGACTGTGAAAGACAAATATTACATGTCCCTGCTCAATATATATGGAATATCTTCACTTTGGCAGAAATTGAAACATTCAAAGACATAAAAGTAGAGAGGAAAACAGTAGTTTCGAGAGACTGTATGTAAGAGGGGGTAAAAAGTCAGAGGTGGGTGAGGGAGTTCAAGAAGAAAGCATTTTATAGATAGAAGAGTGTAAGCTTCCTTGTTGGAAATGATGTATGTGGTAATATCTTTGATTTGATTATTACAGATAGGATGATTGCTTTGAAAAACTACATTGCATGTCATAAAGATCTACAATTAAATGTAATAATTACTAAAAAATTGTCATATACTAAAAAATAAGGGATTAAAGGAACATTGAGAAGATTGTCATCTCTTTCATTGTATTGAGCTGCTTCACAATAGTTCACCAACCATGTATCATAGAACAAAACAATTGAAAATTATATTTTTATGTATCTGATTGCAATTATGAAATCCATTTGGATAAATACGATAAATATTCACTAGCTAATGTCAAGATGATTTACATCAAGGACTTCAAAAGTTAATGATCTTTTTTTTTTTTTTTTTTTGGAGAGATTTTCACTGTAGGGCGTGTGCGCTTGCCAGACAGACAGAGACATAGAGACAGAAAGCGAGAAATCACCCCCCAGGGGGGATGGTCACGCCGCAATCCCTTCTCCTCCATTCTCCTCTTGGGATCTTGGGCACGCATGCACACGCGCCCGGCGTGAGTTTTAAGCCACCGGGTCCGGGACACGAACCGCAGTCGACTACGTGGGAGTCCAGCGACATAGCCATTACGCTAACTGCTGGTTCCCCAAAAGTTAATGATCTTATCATCCCTATTTATTCCCAATTACTTTATGTGCATCTGCATGCACACACACACACACACACACACACAATTCTGTTTCCATTTAGCTCTTAGCAGATTGTATACACTGGAATAAAGTACAGAGACAAAAGAGAAGTATGTATTAAATATTATGTTTTTAAAGCCAAAGTGAACAACTAATGAACAGAATTGTATTTATTTTTTTATTGATAAAACAACTAATCTGAGCTATATGCATTCTCAGCTTTTGCAGTTTCAGCAATAGATATTCAAAAGAAAAACTAGCCATTAAAATGAGAAAGCTTCATTTTTAATAATAACTTAGAGGATATAAAGCTCTTTCATATTCCCAATATGACTGTATTCTTACAACAATATCAGGCAGTTGTCAGGCCAGGGAATATTGGTCCAGTTCTATAGATGAGTAAACAATGCCTCAGAGAAGTGAAGGGAACAATTCAAAGTTATATGACTAGTGAACATAAATTGTAGCTTGAATCTTTTGATAACCAAGTCGATGCTTTCTCAATATATTAACCACTTTCCGCATTTTTCTTACTATCTTAATAATAAAGACAAAAAACAAGTTCAGATTCTCCTTTCTTTCAAGCATAAAGTACTTTCTTAATATCTTCAGAAAATAAATGCTAAGAATCCTTTGGTTCTGATTTTTGTGTCCCTTTCTAAACTCCCTTGTCGTCTTATTCAAGAGTTTCCAACATCGTAGATGACTAGATATTAAAAATTGAATCTTGGAAAGCATCTTAATTAGTTGGAACTTAACAGTGGATAAGTAATAAAACTACTTGGAAATTATAGGGCTTGTACTTTGTGAATATTTCCCTAGAAGAGGTATAATTCCATCAGAATATCTAAAACCAAACTGCAGTCCTGAACACTGGCACCGCAAAGTATGTGTGTCGACTTAAGATAAACTTAGCTATGGTATACTAATATATTACACCAATTTTTTTTTAAGTTTTATAGGATAAAAAATATATTTAGCTGATAAAAGTGAAAATTCTAATTCTTTTAAAGGTTAGCTGTAGATAAATAAGAGTACATGAGAATCTCAAAAAAAAAAAAACACACAGATGAATAGTAAGTTAAAATAAGAGTACATGAGAATCTCAAAAAAAAAACCACACAGATGAATAGTAAGTTATTGTTTCCATAAAAATATATACTTTTTACTTTAGAATATATATGCATGCAGCAATACAGCCAATGTCAGATACTTTTAAACATTAAAGTGATTCTGGATTTAGAAAATTCAGTTGTAAGTTGCTATTTAGTAGGGCATCTATCTTGTAAAATATGGTGTACCACATAGTACTCACTGAATTCTGGCTTTAAAAATGATGATCCTATCCAAAATGAAATGGACTCTTACACTGATATGGGATCTAGAGCCTGAGAAAACTCTTCTATTATCAACTCCAACCCCCATTATTCCAAGGAGGATGACAATTAATACTTTATAGAGTCTAGAGAAATCAGACATGTAAATGCTGGACATGGAAAGTTCTATTTTCAACTGCTATGTTATGTTGGACCAATGTATAAAAATCTCTGGGTCTCAGTTTTTGCATCTATATCATCTATATGTTGAGAATAATAGTGACACCCACCTTAAAGGAATGTTGGGAGAAATAAATACAAGGGAAGACATTAAGTTGATAAAGTACTTAATATACAACACAATAGCAACTATTACTGTCATTATTGTTAATGTTTCTTTTAGTTTTTAATAAAACAAGTGTAAGACCACAATCCTTTTTTTTTTTCAAAATTATGCCTATCTTGCAGTTTTGGACAAATTTAGTGATCTATAAGTAACCTCAATATTGTCTCCATTCTTACCTTTTCCTATAGTTCTCATAGAAAAGAATGATTAAACCAGCTGGACTTTCATACCTTGAGACACAAGTATCTCATGACCAGAGCTGGACAATTCGGAATTTTAACAGGTTTCTATCTCCACTGTCTACTTAGTAATTTCTAGGGATAGAAAATTTCGCAATCACACATCACATCATCGCATTTTATGTGTTGAAAAGGGGGAAAGTGTATTCTGGTTTGTGAAAGGGTTGTTGTTTTTGAGGAGTTGTTTAGGGAGTTTATTTGGGACATGAAGAATTTAGAATAATGACAGCACATTTATTTAAGTTTTCTGGTATACTCTGATAGATTACTGGAAGCTTTCGAAATTTCTCAGTTAAAAGTGATTAAAAGGACATATCTTGCCTCTTTAGGAAAACATGTGGCCATCAATTTCAATGTCAGCTTGATATATGAAGAAACATATGAAATGTGTCTAAAATACTGAGATGGAATATGTAGTAAGTGCTAGAAGATAGATAAATTTCAGGTTGCAGAGCCTTTGAGGGAGATTGGTTTAGTAGGTAAAGAAGGGCAGATATAAAAGGCAAGGCTGAGATTAAGAAGTTGCTAAAATATGTTAAACTCTCTTATTTTATTTCTTGTTTTTATTATTATAGGGCATGCACTTTGTGAATATTTGCCTAGAACATGTATAATACCATCAGAATATCTAAAACCAACCTGAAGTCTTGAACACTGGCACTGCAAAGTATGCATGTCTATCAATTAAGATAAACTTAGTTCTGGTATACTAATATTCTACACCAAATCCCAAGGGCTTAAAGCAAAAAGACATTTATATTCATTTGTGTTATACATTTATCACATAACCCGGGCTTAAAGCAAAAAGACATTTATATTCATTGTGATATATGTTTATCACATAACCAAAGGAGACCCTCCCCACATACATCTTCCACACTCTGTCATCTGGAAATTACAGGTTGAAAATAGAAGAGATCGTTACGAAGACTTACATTATATATAAATGCTCTTACCTGAAAATGGCACTGTAGCCCAGGATGACTGGCCAGATTTTCACATGGCCTTACCTAAGGCTAGAAGCTAGAGGTAGGTAGTAAAGAAAACTCCTTATATGTGCTGGAAGCAAAAAATAAAGCAGATACAGATGAGCACTGAAAAAATAAATTACTATAGTATCAAGAGAAAAAATATATCTAACAAAGGGTAATGGAAAATAGCAATGCTTCTGCAAAGTTAATAATGATAAGCTATAATGAATAGCCTTACCTAAAGTTAAATACCCTGCTGTGTGTCATGATTTGATTTTCAGGACAAACCCATTTAGGTATCAGCACAAGTGATATGTTAATTATTGAACTGATATGGAATAAGGGTCTGAAAGTTTAGGGATTGATGGTACTTGTGTGTCTGGTAAGTAAAACAGCCATCAGTGTCCCTAATTCAAATCTGGTAAAATAATCTCTCAAGTTAGTTTCTCCAACTCGAATACTCATGCAATTCACTTAATGATCTCACTCAAAAGCAAATTACTAATTCTAGGGTGCATTTAGGAGTTGTAACAGGTGATATCTATGCTGTAGACCCATTGACCCACATTCAGTCAGACTTTGTGTAGAACCACAAAGGTTGGAGGAACCACAGGTCATTTCCTGTAGCTTCTTTTTTTTTTTCACATTATTTATTATTTGGTTTTTGTATATACTTTCAATCATGTTGTTTGGCTTACAATGAGACCATTTTGATATGTGCACATTTCTCCCCAGACCCGTTGATCAAAGTATCTTTAACAGATAACACCACACCTCCCCATCCGGTCAATACTCTACTTCCGTATCCCTTCTCCAAATGTCCTCGTTAGGCCCCACTCCTCCACATACACCTCGTCTGACATTCACACCCATCTCTTGTGTTTGTTCAACCGTTAGTCAATCAGTTTCAGTCATAGAATGCAGACATACGGTATATGTTAAGTGGGGACATACAATATCTCTCCTTCATAGCCTGGCTTGCTTCTGACACCACCCTTGACATTTCCTTTCTGCCATGCTTTCATGTTTCATCACTCTTTGAGCTAAAAGAGGGAGTGCATGTTAAATTGCTCAAATGTGCTTGAGATATGTCAAACTTAGTAAAACTTTCCAAAATGTACAGCTGATGAGAAAAGAAAGCATTACTTTTGAAGTTGCATCATGTGATCCATCTTTGTATTACAGTGAGAGCTGGGTGGCCTGTGTCCTGGTGATGTGTGCTCTGGCTTCCTCAGCAGTAGGTCTGACTCCATGGAGGTGAGAGCTAAGGAGAGAAGATGATCGAGTGCTGACTCAGTATCAATTGTATATTTCATTGTGTTTATAATACATTGGTGGCTATTAAAACTGGTGTTTTGTGAAAATTACATGTATTGCTTTCTTACTTTAGTCTCCATGGAGAAATCACTTTTTACCACCTGAGTACACATTTGACATTTTGAAAGGTAAGTGTAGCTATCATAAATAATATCTTGAGGTCACTGTATGCTATTCAATTCAAAGCAGAGGGGCTGAACAACAATAACAAAATCATTTTGCTTCAAGGACAAAATAAAAGATAATTGACTTAAAGAATCTCTTTGGGTATGGTTAGTCAGAGGGTCTTTGGGGAATATTTATCTGATACCTTGGTGATCAAGTCACCTGCTAGACTCTATAGTGACACATCGATCAGATTTGACATGCTGCTGATTGCACCATTAAATCACCAACATGAGCTTGATTTGTCTCATCAGGTCAAGTGAAAAAAAATGATGGTAAGCTCTTTTTAAAATTTTTTTATTGAGGCTTCTCCAAATAAATCTATATTTTGCATTGAGTTAAACTAATCGACCAGAAAGCTCTATCCTTAATAACGAGATATTTAGAGTAGGCTCCATGCTTCTTTAAGCAGGGTTAAATGACTATTTTTAGCAAGGTGAGGAAACATTCATGTTGCTAACTCTCAAAAATACATGGCATGAGCTATAAATCACCTTGAGTTTATAGGAGGGGTCTTCAAAAAGTTTATGAAAAGTGCATATTATGAAAAAAACTATTCGTGGATTTCAAATTTTTTTTGCATCAATATAAGCTTGACTTGAATTCCATTTTTCCATAAACTTTTTGAAGCATCTAGTATAGAAAAAGAGGAAAACTTAAAGTTTATCACAGGATACTGGACAATGATTAAGTGTCCATAGAATTTACATTTGAGTTGATATTGTAAGTTAACACTTATGAAGAATGTCATAAGTCAACTTTTGGTTTACATTATATTCTAAATAAAATAATTAAGAGATGAATTAGATTTAATTAGAATAATAGGTATGCAAATATAGCTTTTCATATTGTGAAATTCAAGTATATTTTAAGAATTTAGATATAATTATTCTTTTATTAGGAATAACAAATCTGAGATATTAGTCAAAAATTAGAATCAGCACTATGTGAGTCATATAGACAATATGTTGATAATACTCTATCTTCCATAACTGTAATTATCTAAAAAATGTTAATTACAATATTAGGATGGAACCAACTCATATTCTTTTTTTTTTTTTTTTTAGAGAGATTTTCACTATAGGGCGCGTGCGCTCGCCAGACAGACAGAGAGAGACATTAGAGACAGAAAGTGAGAAATCACCCCCCGGGGGGATGGCCACGCCGCAATCCCTTCTCCTCCATTCTCCTCTCGGGATCTTGGGCCCGCATGCACACGCGCCCGGCGTGAGTTTTAAGCCACCGGGTCCGGGACGCGAACCACAGTCGACTACGTGGGAGTCCAGTGACATAGCCATTACGCTAAGTGCTGGTTCCCCCCAACTCATATTCTTAACAGTTGTACTTGCAAATGGCCATTTGACTGTAAGTCATCAGCACTATTATCATTACTTAATTTGTTTTTTCTTTTTCTCATTCTTTCTTTCTTTCTTTCTTTTTTTTTTTGTGTGTGTGTTTCTGCCATATCGCTGAAGAGAGACAGAGACAGTGAGAGAGAAAGTGAGAAATTATCTCCCAGGTGGATGGCTATTTTGCAATCCCTTCTCCTTCATTCTCTTTAGACTCCAGACACACATGCGCATGCATCCACTGTGACTTTCAAGCCACCAGATCCAAGACTGAAATTATGGTCAGTCTGTGGGAGTCCAGCGCCCCAACCACTACACATCTGCTGGCCCCAAGAGCATAATTTTTTTCAGGATACAGTAACAAAAAGAGAAATCTCAAATTATACATGTTTTTTAATCACACATGCTTTTAAATTTTAATTTATTTTGTGTGTTGCTTGTTCATTTCAGCAATAGTTTTTTTTTTATTTATTTAGAAAATATTTTAAATATTGAGAATTTACCAATTTGCCTTTTTTTATGTGATGCAAACATTTTATCTATCATGCCAAGATTTATGAAGATTTAAAAATCAGCCCATGGTTCCAGCAGGTGGCATAGTGGTTAAAGTACTGGACTCCCATATGGTGGACAGTGGCGCCAAGATTTATGAAGATTTAAAAATCAGCCCGTGGTTCCAGCAGGTGGCATAGTGGTTAGTGTCCCAGACCTGGTGGTGAAAATCACACTGGACACTTGTGAATGTGTGCCCAAAATCCCAAAAGAAGAATGTAGGAGAAGAGATTGTAGTGTGGCCATTCCCTCTGGGGATTTCTCACTTTTCCTCTCTGTCTTTTTCTGGTGAGCACATGTGCCCTATGACAAAAAACAACAACAACAACAACAACAACAAACCCACTAAAATAAAATAAAACATAAAAATCAATCATTATCAAGGCTGTTTTAGGGATGTGGTAGATTCATTTAGGCCCTATAGGTATAGTCAATAAAAATAATGTTTTGGGCCAGCAGGTGGTGTGGTGGATAGGCACGCTGGATCCTACATGACAGACCACAATTCGAGTCCCAGACCTGGTGGCTTGCTTTCTTGTTTTCCCTTTCTCTCCTTCTCTGTCTGGTCAAATTAAAAATAATAATAATAACAAATTGAATTAAATAAATAAATAATTATTTAAAAAAACAATATTTTATTTTGTGGCAAAAATATTGAAAGTTATGTAAATCCCTAAATGTACAAGGCTTTAAAGGTGTATTCTCTAAACATGTATGGTAAGTGCTGACTCCATGGCCTAGCAGTTAAGGGAACTGGATCCCACATGGCCAACTGCAGTCAATTCCCAGCCCAGTATGTGCCCAAAGTTTCAACAGAATGTAGACATAAAGAAGGTACTATAGCATGACTGTGCCCATAGAGTGTGTGTGTGTGTGTGTGTGTGTGTGTGTATGTGTATGTATGTATGTATGTATGAGTGGGGGGATGGTTTTGCTCTCCTTTTTCTGGCAAGCACACACACCCTCTATTATTACCATTTTTTTTTTTTAGAGAGATTTTTGCTATAGGGCATGCACACTGTTGGACCCTAAGTAGATTTATTATACACAGGTGATAAAACTCTTTTATATAGGGGGACCAGCAGCTGGCATAATGGCTATATTGCTGGACTCCCATGTAGTAAAACACGGTTTGAGTCCCAGACAGTGGCATAAACTCACGCCGGGCACATGTGCGTGCGTGCCCAAGATCCCGAGAGAAGAATGGAGGAGAAGGGATTGTGGCATGGCCATACCTCCTGGGGGTAATTTCTTGCTTTCTGTCTCTCTGATGAGTGCATGCACCTTATAGTAAAAACCTATCAAAAAAAAAAAAAAAGCAAAACTCTTTTATATAGGAAGTATAAGATAAAATAGAGGATATCTTTGTAATTAATTTTATGCATCAACATATACCAATCAATTACATTCTTGTATATCCATAATAGTTTTTTTTTCTTTTTTTTTCTTTTCTTTTTCTTTTTTTAAGAGCATGTGCGCTTGCCAGAGGAACAGAGATGAACAGAGAGATAGAAAGTGGGAAATCATCCCCTGTCCCCTGGGGGAATGACGGGGATGTTGCAATCCCTTCTCCTCTATTCTCCTCTTGAGATTTTGTGTCCACATGCACACATGCCTGGCGTGAGTTTTAAGCCACTGGGTCTGGGAATTGGTTCATGGTCGACTACATGGGAGTCCTGTAATGAACCATTACATCTGCTGGTCCCCACAATATTATAAAAAATATAATTTTTAGAAATGTAACGGACCAGCAGGTGGCGTGGTTGGTTAAGGCGCTGGACATTCCCACATGGCTGACCACGGTTCAAGTCATGGACCTGGTGGCTTGCTTTCTCACTTTCCCTCTTTCTCTTGCTCTATGTGTATCTCTCTGGTCAAATTAAAATAAAAATGGATGAATGAATAAAAGTAAATAAATAAGTCTTTAAAAAAAAGAAATGTAAAGGTAAAACTTTAATGAAAAGTAAAAGAAGTCCTACTAGATGTCAAGATTTTAATATAAATCTATGAATATTTTATATTGGTTCCATGGATAGACCAATTAATGAAACAGAATCAAGAAAAATACCTCATGTGAAGCATCATATATCGCAAAGGAGATATTTAGATCAGAGAAAGAGTTATTAGTTAGAAGATGATGATCTTGAGACAGCTGGTTATTTATATTAAAAAAAGTTTCTCCTTCAGGAGTAACCAAAGTAGAAATTACATAAAAACTAGTGAATTAAATATACAAAGTAAAATGTTAATAATTTTTAGAAGAGAGGTAAATGTTTTTATGATGGCGGACAATGTTTTTTCTACTGTTGTTTATAAACTGAACCTATTATAAAGGAAGAGATTGATCATTTGATTGCATTAAAATGAAAGAAAATGATTTTTGTGCATCTCAAGGCATTATAAAAATGAAAAAGCTAGCTCACAGATTTGGAGAACGTATTTGTCATATGCATGATCATTATATGTAGAGAGCTTATTTGAACTAATAAAAAAGACAAACAACCCAATAAAAAATAGGCAAAAGATATGAATAACGAATTCATAGAATATAAACTCCGAGTGGCCTAAAAACAAAAGGATACTCAACAGTACTAGCAATCAGGTAGCTGTGAATTATATCGCAATAAAATAACATGCATACTAATCAGATCAGATAATAAGATGATTACATTATCTAATATTGGCAAGAACTGTGAAAAGCAGAGATTCTCATCCTCTTGAGGTGAGAGTGCATAGAGACCTTTAAAATGCAATTTGTCTGTTTTTTTAAGAAAGCTGAATAAGTGACCTAGACCTATCACTTAACTCCTGGGTGATTTCTCTCACATGAAAAAGGAGACATCAGTAGTGTTTGTAATAATAAAAATGAAAAACATTGACCAACATTACTACTGTTCATTAATAACCCAGCTAGCTTTTCCTTTTTGCACTTGTAAAATATTATTCTGAGCTGTACCACATGATTAGTTCTAGCGTGCAAATGTGAAATGGCAGTGAACTATAGACAACTCTGATTCTCTCTTCACTGCCACAGTGACCATGATTTTCTAGTTAGAAAGCTTCATCATTTGGATGCACATCTTAAACTCTGTAGAATGAGCAAGAAATTCACATTTTCTAATATTTTGAGGTTGTTTGCCATAGTAGCATAAAACTAGACTCTCCTAATACAACTTCAATGTCATTCACAGGAGAATTAATAAGTTGGAGAACACTAATAGGATGGGATATTTCTTAGCTCTGAAAAACAAATGAACTACAATTATATATCAAAACATGAACAGAGGACCAGCAGATGGTGTAATGGTTACGTCACTGGACTCCCATGTAGTTGACCACCGTTCGAGTCTCGAACCAGGTGGCTTAAAAACTCACACTGAGCGCATGTGCATGCATACCCAAAACTCTGAGAGGAGAAGGGATTACGGCATGGCCATTTCCCCAGGGAATTATTTCTCACTTTCTGTCTCTCTGTCTTGCTCTGTCTCTACAGTGAGGTCACATGTCATATAGCAAAAATCTCTCCAAAAAAATGAACAAATCTCTCCCACATAATTATGAGCAATTGCAATAGAATGCATTGAGACTAACATCACTTAAATAAAAGTTAATGACTTCAGAGGTAATATAGTAAGTTGTTTAGTAATGCTGTATACATTTTTTTTAGGGGGGGAGAGGGTTTTGTATAGAGTGTGTGTGCTCGTCAGAAAGAGAGAGAGAGACAGAAAGCAAGAGAAATCACCCCCAGGGGGGATGGCCACGCTGCAATCCCTCTTCCTCCATTCTCTTCTTGGGAGCTTGGACACGCAAACACACACCCCTGGTGTGAGTTTAAGCCACCGGGTCATGGACTCCAACCGCGGCTGACTACATGGAAGTTCAGCGACATAGCCATTGCGCTAACTGCTGGTCCAGCTGTATACATATTGATAAAACATAAAGAAATACTAGAAACTGAGAAACATGACTTCAAGATAGTGGTTGACCTCCTAAGATGAAGGAAAAAAAAATCATGTGGAAATATTTGGGTGTTTTGTCTGTTTTTATTCTTATGCTTGTTAGTAAATTTGTAATTATTACTTTTTTCCTTCTATAGTAATGGGTAATGGTTGATGGAATTAGTTTACCTTATTTTTATTTTTGTTTTTTTTTAAAAGAAAATTTGAGTTTTCCAAATAACTCTATAGATTTTGTTTGGAGAGAAAAATTACAATTATAATTATTAATATTGTTAATATTACTCTCTAGTCTAAAGATGTACTTCATTAGATTTGGAACAATTTTAAAGTTTATAATCCTTAATTTTGTCTTCTAAAATAGCAGGTAATATTTTTAGCAACAAGCATATAACAACTTCTTAATCTTAAATCGAAAGCTAATTTATTTATGACCAAAAATACTCACAAATTTAAGCATGTTATGAATAACTTCTCTTTATCATACTCTGGGCATTGAATTTTCTTTGCTTTCTTAAAAATGTAAAACCTATGCTCAAATTGTCATCAAGATCTTCCAGCTTTATTTTTCAGGAAGGCAATAAACATCTGTATGGTTGAAAGGAATATATATTCATTTGCCATTTAATGAAAAAACGACCTAAAAGCTATTAAGTCAAGTTTCCAGATCTGATGTTTTTGACAACTTTCTGGGTAGTGGGTTCTTATATATTCTAGTAGTGGGTTACTAGTAGAATGTGACACCAGTGCAGTGGGGCATAATATCCGATAGTGCAGTTTTAAAAATCAAGCTAATCAGTGGCCAGCAGGTGGCGTAGTGGTTAAGGCGCTTTACTTCCACATTGACTGACTGGAGGCTTGACACTCTCCTAGGGCACATGTGTGTGTGTACCAAAAGTCCAAGAGGAGAACCGAGGAGAAGAACTGGTAGCATACTCATCTTCCTTGAGAGGTGATTTCTCACTTTCCCTCTCTGTGTCTCTCCAGTGAACACATGTACTCTATGGCAAAAACCTTAAAAAAAAAATCAGGTTAATCAAACCATATGTGTTTTTCCAAAAATGGCACCACTTACCTGTGTATAAAGCATTGATTTTTCTTCTAGTATAAATTTTCCCTGTCAAAATTCCACTTTTGGAAGAAATTGCAGTTTTCTAAGAGGTTATTTTCAAAAGATTTTTTTCCTTTGATGGAATAAAAATTCTCAGAACGAACGCAAACCAGTAGATGACTATATAGGCAATGTTAATATTTCTATCAATGTATATGCTGAGTAAAAAATGTAGCTGTCAATTAATCTGCTTCAAAGATGTGAAAACAGTGCCATCGAGCCCAGAGTACAGGAAATTATTTTAAAGAGGCATTGTTACAATTTAATTTCTTTGCTTTAAGCCATAACTAGGAAGAACATCTCTAGGGTGCATTTTTTTCCCCAAGAATTCGATTTCTTCATATTTCTTTTATGAAGGCAGTACAGAAAATAAAATATTTAGTGTTTCAAGACTATGCTTTTTTTTGTAACAGTAAATTGAGTTTGGTTTAATGTATCATCATTTTAAATGTATCTTTCACATAAAGAATCATAGCCACCCAGTACAATAACTTTTAGGTCATTTAAGAAGTAAAAAGTACGTATGAGCTTCATTTTTCAAAATTATCTTAAATGTGTACTATAACGTTGTTTGACCTTAGAGAAACAAAAACATAATCATACTGCAATGAGGTTTTCTTTCATCCCTTTCAAAGGGAATATGCTTGGAGTAAAGTTGAGTGATATTAACTGTAGTCATTATGATGTACAACAGATGTCTTGCATTTAGTCCTCCTAACTAAAATTTTTTATCCTGTTACAAATATCTCACCTTTCCTCCTTTTAGGCCACTGGTAGGTAGCCAGTATTCTTCTGTAGCTGTGAGTTCAACTCTTTTACACTCCATATGTGAGACCACTCAGGAATTGTATTTCTATGTAAGGCTCATTTCACTTAATATAATATTTTGGCTGTCTGGGAAGTCATGATGCATTTTTGCATAGAAAAACAGAAAAACACATCATGACTTTCCCGACAGCCTAATATATTTCAGGTTCATCCATGCTGTCACAAATGATAGCATTTCTTTTTCTCTTTCTTTTGTTCTTCGAGGATGCATAGTATTCTACTTGTATATATACCATAGTTTCTTTCTTCATTCATCCATTTGTGAACATTTAGCTTAATTGCATATGCTGGCTATTATAATAGTGTTGTAAAGAACAGGGGAGTTCAGATACCTCCTAAGCATTGATTTCTTTCCTTTGGATATATACCCAGTATTAGGAGTGCTGGATCATATAGTAGCTCTGTTTTTAATTGTTTGAGGAACATCTGTGTTGTTTTCCATAATGGCTATACTAATTTAAATTCTTACAAGCAGTGTACAAGAGTTCCCTTTTCTCCACATCCTCTCTAATACTTACTGTCTTTTGTTTATTTATCTATTTATTTGTTTTGTTAATAACCATTTTAATAGATACGAGGTAACATCTCACTGTGGTTTTCATTTTAATTTCTCCAATGATTAGTGATGTTGAGCATTTTTTAAATATCGCTGTTGGTCTTTCGAATGTCTTCTTTTGAGAAATGTCTATTTTGCCTATTTTTTTTCATGGATTTCATGTTGCTATAGATAGGAGATAGATGATAGATGATAAAATTACAATTTCTGGTTTCCATAAACTTGTACAACTTTGAGGGTTATAGTATTTTTTTAAAGCATGTATATTATTTGTAATCATCAAATCAGGGGTGTAGACATAGTCATCTTATTTACATTAAACATTATGTTATGCACATTCAATAATTATATATATATAATTATCAAAGGCATTTTTTTACTGTTATGGTACACTGTCCCATAACCTATTTGAAATTTTTGCCTGATTTCTTTTTTTTTTTTTTGGAAAGGTTTTCGCTATAGGGCGCGTGCGCTCACCAGACAGACAGAGAGAGACATAGAGACAGAAAGCAAGAAATCACCCCCCAGAGGGGATGGTCACGCCGCAATCCCTTCTCCTCCATTCTCCTCTCGGGATCTTGGGCACGCACGCACACGTGCCCGGCGTGAGTTTTAAGCCACCGGGTCCGGGTCGCGAACCACGGTCGACTACGTGGGAGTCCAGTGATATAGCCATTACGCTAACTGCTGGTTCCCTGCCTGATTTCTTATGTCTGCTAATTGTTTTCTTTAGAACCCTCCAGTTCTTCCAACCCCCTCATGTAGCTACTGATATCTACCATTAATCTCTCTACCTCTATACAATTTGGTACTTCAATTCTTCTGTAAAGTGTGGACATTCAGTACCTATTAAGCAGGGAAATATAGTATTTACCTTTCACTACTTGGCTTCTTTCACCAGCATTATAACTTCTAGGTTCATTCCACTTTGTGTCATATAATAGAATATTGTTGTTCTTTATGTATGAATAGTATGCCATTGTGAATATGTGCCACATTTTCTTAATCTAGTAATTACTTGTTGAGCACTTAGGTTAATTTCATGTTTTAGCTGTTGTGAATAAAGTTGCAATGAACATGAATATGTAAATGTCTCCCTGACAGAATGATTTCCTGTTCTTTGGGTAAATCCCAAGTATAGAATCAGTGGGTCATATGGTAATTCTATTCCTTCATTTTTCAGGAATCACCATACTGTTTTCCATAGTAACTGTACTGATTTCCACCAGTAGTGCATGAGTGTTTGCTTCTCTACCACCTTGTCAGCACTTGTTATTCTTTGTGTTTCATAGTTTTTCTTTATTTTTTTTGAGAAGTTTTCACTATAGGGCGCGTGCGCTTGCCAGCCGGCCAGAGACATAGAGACAGAAAGCGAGAAATCACCCCCCAGGGGGGATGGTCATGACGCAGTCCTTTCTCCTCCATTCTCCTCTTGGGATCCTGGGCACGCATGCACATGTGCCCAGCGTGAGTTCTAAGCCACCGGGTCCAGGACACAAACGGCGGTCGACTACGTGGGAGTCCAGTGACATAGCCATTATGATAACTGCTGGTTCCCTTTTTTTTTTTGGTGTGTGTTTCATAGTTTTTTGATTATAGCTATTTTGCCTGTCACTTGGTCACACCTCATTGTGGTTTTGATTTTCATTTATATTATGATCAGAGATATTGAATATTATTTTTCATATTTTCATTAGCCATTTGTATGTCTTCCTTTGCTCAGATTGATTGCCAAATTTTTAAATGGACTACCTTTTATTGTGGGTGAACTATTTGATTTTCTTATGTATTCTGATCATCAATTCATCAATTCCTTACCCAATGCTTAATTTGCAAATATTTTTCTCCCATTCTTTGGATTGTCACTTTATCGTTTACTTTGAAGCTTTTCAGCTTATTGTTATACCACATATATTTTGGGTACTGTTGCCTATGCTTCATGGGTCTTATGTAAGAAATCTTTGCCTATTCCAATATCTTGAAGTGTTTCCCCTGCATTTTCCTCAAATAGTTTTATAATTTTGGGTTTTATGTTTAATTTTTAATCCATTTTGACTTAATAGTTGTAAGTGGTGAGAGATGAGAGTCTAGTTCTATTTTTCTTCAGGTAGATACCCAGTTTTTTCTGTACTACTTATTGAAAAGATTATCTTTTCTCCACTGAACTGTCTTGTGTCCTTTGTCAAAAATATCTGCTCACTGGAACCAGCAGTTAGCATAATAGCTATGTCACTGAACTCCTATGTAGTCGGCTGCAATTTGAGTTCTGGACCTGGTGGCTTAAACTCACACCAGGAGCATGTGCATGTGTGCCCAAGATCCCGAGAGGAGAATGGAGGAGAAGAAGGGATTGCTGCGTGGCCATCACCCCTGGAGGGTGATTTCTCACTTTCTGTCTCTCTGTCTCTCTCTGTCTTTCTGGCAAGTGCACACGCCCTAAAGCAAAAACCTCTACAAAACAAAAACAAAAACAAAACAAAACAAAACAAAAATCAGAGAAAAATAATTTGCTCACTGTATGTTGTAGGGTTTATTCTGAATTCTCTATTTTGTTCCTTTAGTCTATGTGTCTTTTTTTGTGCCAGTATCGTGCTGTTTCTGTTATTAAGCTTTTGTAATTTATTCTAAAATCAGGTAGTGGAATGTCTCCAACATCATTCTTTTGCACAGTATGGTTTTGGTGATACAGGGTTTTTTTTATAATTCTAGCTTAATTTCATAATTGTTTCTATTTCTGTGAAGAATGTTGCTGATAATTCGATAAAATTACATTGAATTTGTAAATCACTTTGTGAAGTGTTGAATTTTTTTAAATCTGTAGTACACTTGCACTCTATAGAGAGAGACAGAGAGAAAGAGAGAGAGGGGGAAAGTGAGAAATTATCTCCTGGTATGATGGTTGTATTGCAATCCCTTCTTGTCTACTTTCCTCTCAGGATTTTGGGCAAGCATGCTCACGCTGGCATGAATCTTAAGCCTCTGGTTCCAAGACTTGAACCGGGCAGTTAGTGATGTGGAATTTAGCACCTTACCCTCCACACCATCTCCTGGGCCAGCACTGGAATTTGTGTGTGTGTGTATGTATCTGTGTGTGTATGTGTGTGTGTGCATGTCTGTTTTATTTTTTAAATTTTATTTTATACATTCAATCACAATACATCACTTAGCTTATAAAATACATTTAGTTAACCTGAGTTCACCTCCCACTACTCCAGTTGAGGATACTACACATTACTTTCAACAGACAACATCATTTCTTCCAATCCACAATCAGGAATCGTTTTTCATTTTAAATAAATATTTTACAATTTCTTTCTTCAGATTTCTGTAATTTTCATAGTAGAAATCTTTTCCTTCCTTTGTTAGATTTACTCTTAGGTATTTCAAAGTTTTTGCTGCTATTGTAAATAGAATTATTTACAATAATAATTGTTATTATTTCTTCCTATATTGGTATGTTTTTGTTTGTTTGCCAGCAGAAGTTAGGCTTATTAGAGTGTGGGCTGTTAATTGTCATTGGACAAAAATGCTACAGAATTTTGTATGCTGATTTTATATCTTGTAATTTTACTGAATTTATTTCTAGCATTTAAAAGTTCTAAATCAGGGAAACAGAAGTTAGTGTAATGGCTATGTCGCTGGACTCCCACGTAGTCGACTGCGGTTCGTGTCCCGGACCCGGTGGCTTAAAACTCACGCCGGGCGCGTGTGCGTGCGTGCCCATGATCCCGAGAGGAGAGTGGAGGAGAAGGGATTGCGGCGTGACCATCCCCCTGGGGTGATTTCTCGCTTTCTGTCTCTATGTCTCTCTCTGTCTGTCTGGCGAGTGCACGCGCCCTATAGTGAAAATCTCTCTCTCAAAAAAAAAAAAAAAATTCTAAATCAGATTATTACCTTTCTTACACTATCAAATTGTTTGAATTGCTTACATATTTTGGATAAAAACCACTTATCAGATGTATGGTTTGCAAATAAATTTTCCATTCTGAAGGTTTTCACTCAATTGACACTTTTTTATGCTGTTCAGAAGCTTTTTAGCTTGGCGTAATTTCACTGGTATATTTTTAATTTTGTTGCTTGTACTTTTAGGATCCTATCCAAAAAATCATTTCCTAGACCAATGTCATGGAGTTTTTCTTCTAATTGTTTTATGGTTTCAGGTCTTATGTTTAAGTCTTTAATTTATTTTGAGTTGATTTTTTTTATATATGATATGAGATGAGGTTCTAATTTAATTCTTCTTCATGTAGATACTTAGTGGTCTCAGAACCATTTATTGAGAAAATTTTCCTTTCCTCATATGCATCTTTGCCAAAAAAATCTATTGATCATAAATATGTAGTTATATTTCCGTGCTCTTTGTGTTCCATAGGTTTATGTCTTTTGTGCTGTTTTGATTACTGTATATTTGTGGAAAATTTTAAACCCAGATAGTGTGACACTTTCAGCATTATTCCTTACACACAAAATTGTTTTGATTATTCATGGTCTCTTATGGTTTCATATGAATTTAGGATTTTTTTCCATGTTATCATCAACAGATATTAATCCACATCTGTGTCTCATAAATTTCTTTCCTCTTTATTTTTCTCCTTAATTTTTTTAAATAGGTTTTTGCTACAGGGCACGTGCGCTCGCCAGAAAAAGAGAGAGAGACAGAGAGGGGATGGCCACGCCACAATCCCTTCTCCTCCATTCTCCTCTTGGGATCTTGGGCACGCACGCACACACACCCAGTGTGATTTTAAGCCACTGGGTCTGGGACTCGAATTGCGGCAGACTACGTGGGAGTTCAGCAACATAGCCATTACGCTAACTGATGGTCCCTCTCCTTAATTTTTTGATAACGTGTATAGTTTCCTCAACTGGACTGGTGTGATGTGTATTCATGGTGGATAAATTCACTTTACAAGCTAAGTGATGTATAGGAATTGAATGTATACAGTAAATTTTTTTAAATTATAAAAAAAAACACACTACTAATACCCAAAAAAAAAAAAAAAAGGATTTTTTTCCATTTCTATCAGAAAAGTCATTGGAATTTTGATAGGGATTAATCTATAGATCATTTCAGGTAATATGGATATTTTAATAATATGAATTTTCCCAATCCATAATCATAGATGTCCATTTATTTGTCTTCTGAAGTTTCTTTTATTAATATTTCATAGTTTTCAATGCACAAATCTTTCACTTCTTGATTAAATTTATTTCTAATGCTGATATCTCCTACTTCACTATCTTTTTTATTTTATTTATTTATTTTATTTTTTTGCCATAGGGTATGCGTGCTTGCCAGAAAGAGGGAGAGTGAGAAATCACCCCCCAGGAGGGATGACCACAGGGCAATCTTCTCTATTCCCCTCTGGGATTTTGTGCACATACTCATTTTGAAGCCATCTGGTCTGAGATTTGGACCATGGTCAACCTTGAGGGAGTTTTAACCACCACATCACTTATGACCCCTCTTTATGGTGTCTTTTAAAAGTAATGTTAATAAAAATAATTCCTAAGTCTGGAACGTTGTTCATTATAAAATCTGCTTTAAATATTTGAGCATTTGTGAGGATGTTTAATTTTTACTTTATTTTAAAATTTTTACTTTGATGGGAAGATATTCATTTTTCCTCTGGAGGTACTCTAAGGATTTTAGCCCTTAAATCACTTCATTGTTTCTATGATTGTTCAAACAGAATATGAAATAAACACTTTAAAATTTAGCAGCTGACTTTATCAGTGACTCTCAAGTGGCTATAAGAACAGAAGACTAGAATAAAAATTTTAATTCAAGCTGTATAAATGTTTCCTCATAATACATATTTACACCTTTGCTTATGAGAAAGCAAAAATATACTTGTTAAATACTTTTTTATTGAATTCAATCTGTGACTGATATCATCACATAATAATTTATTATGACAAAACTTCATATTTGAACAATTATTTTGTTTGTGTAATAAATTTTTTGTGGCCAAAGTTCAATAGCATAGGGAATTCTATTTTTTTTAATCTCTGAAAAATGCTTACTGCTAGTTATCTTAGCACAAATTTTAAATTTTGATGCCAATATTCCATAGGGGCAGCAAATAATCAGAAAATGAAGATAAGTTGAATACATTATAGCAGTAATTTTTCATTGATCGCTCTGTATATGTGAATAAAAGTATATAAGCATAAAATTTAATTCCTACATGTTTTTAGTTATTCTATGATTAAAAAAAGACTTAATGAAGTTTAGTACTAACAATTATGAATTCTAATTCTTTCATCAATGTGGTGACATTTAAAACTTTAGTACATGCTTCAAATTTCCAGTGTTTAGTCACACAAGTCTGTCATTAGCCATTGACAGGTACAGATCTTTGAAGTAATAAACTACTTGCTATAGAGATAGCTTAGTGATGTAGCTTCAGAATAATTTAATTCCTTTAATTATAAGGTCAAACATTTTACCTTTAATTCTTTAAACTGTGTTTCATGCTATTTATTCAGATTTTTTACAAGGTCTTATAGTACAAGTTCCTAAAACTACATACAAATATTAAATATGTTTGGATATTGCTGAAAAGTATAGAATGTTCTCTAGCTTTCTTTTAGTTCAGTGGCATATATACAAGGGAACTTCAAAAAGTTTCTGGGAAATATAATTAAAAGATAAAAAGAAAAACATAAACTTTATTTCTCAAGATAAGTTCCCTCAAGTTTAAAATACTTTTATAAGCAATGATCCAAGTCATTTAGTCCTTTCTTAAAGAACTGAGCATCCTGTGAGTTTAACCATGTCAATGTAGTCTTTTTTACATTATTAACTGAAGAAAAATGGGTGTTCATTTAAGATTAAGAAACAAAAAGTCGGAAGGCATCAAGTCAGGACTGTACGGTAGATGCCTGCTGATTCATCATCAAAACTTTTACAAAATTGCCCTTGTTTAATGAGAGAAATGAGCAAGAGCATCATTGTGGTGGAGGAGGACACCCTGAGGAAGCTCTCCTGGGTGTTTTTCTGCCAAAACTTTAGCTAGTTTTCTGAAAACAGTCAATTGTCTTAAAACAAATGTTACTCTTTTCTGAACTTCTAGAAATTCAAAAATCCTTGAGCATCCCAAATCCTGTTGCCAAGAGCTTTGTTCTTGACTTGTCTGTTTTGCTTCTTCTGGACCACTTCCATCTCTTTGTAGCTATAACTTTGATTGTGCTTTGTCTTTAGGGTCATATTGGTAAAGCCCATGTCATCTCCTATTCTAATTCTTTGAAGGAATGCTTCAGGATTCTGATCCCTTTTGTTTAAATTTTCCACTAAATCTCTGCTCTTACCTGCAGTTAAGTCAAATGCAACAATTTTGGCACCTTTTGAGCAAAAAGTTTGCACAACCATATTTTTTTTAGTCAAAATTGTGTAAGTTAAACCAGTTGAAATGTCTATGGTGTTGGCTATTGTTTCTGCTATGAATTGTCAGTCCTCTTCAAGTAAAGCATGAACCAGATTAATTTTTTCCTCAAAAATTGATGGGTAGTCTTTTGCAGTGGATGTTATCTTCAAGATCATCTTGTCCATCTCAAAACAAGTCATTCATTTGTAACCTGCTGATTTCTTTAAGGTTGTATCCCCATCAACATTTGATAAAGCATCAAGGATCTTATCATTCCTCTGCCCAAACTTCACCATAAATTTGGTTTGTTCTTCAATGTTAGCAGAATTCATGTTACTATTATAGGGGATATTTTCAATCTAACATATTATCCTTCTTAATGTCTCAGATTAACAATTTATCACTTATTTATTTTAGTGCAAAATTTATTTTAGTGCAAAAATAAACTCAATCCATAGTTTTTTTAATTTGAGTAAATACTTTCCATGAACTTCTTTAAGAGCTCAGTAGCATATATCCCAGTACTTATGAGTTAAGTAAGCACCAGGAATATTTATTCTGCATTTAATAGATAGATACCAGTTTGAAAGGCAGCATCCACATGCAGAGTTATGTAAATCCTGCCTTTTAAGATCCTGTGAAATTATCCGCAACAAATTTCTAAGGAGTTTTAGCCATATACCAACCTTTCTGCTGTACACTGAATGTTTAACAATGGACTTGACATTCAAAATCTCTGCCTTCATATACTGAAAGTAGAAAGGATATTCAAATAATTGGAATATGATCACATCATATCTAAACAATGGAATGACTCCTTTAACAATTTAATTTTAAAGTGCCAAATACAATGTAAATGAATTCAAACTAATACATAATTGCATAGTTGCTGTTGGATAAACATTCAAAGGCACTACTTTGCACAAGCCTATATAAATAACTCATTAATTAATTTTACCAATTGTGGGGCTGGCAGGTGGCATGGTGGTTAAAAGCTCTGGACTCCTACATGATAAACCATGGTTCAAGTCCTGGACCTGGTGGCTTGCTTGCTTGTTTCCTTTCTCTCTCTCTCGCTCCATCTCTCTCTGGTCAAATTAAAATAAATAAAGTCAAAATAATTATTTAATTTTTAAAAAATTGGAACAGGGTTTACTGTTTTTATAATGCTAACTCAAACCTTTGAAAGTATAATTTAGATGAGTTATGCAGTGTGAACTATTAAAACTTTTATTTTGGCTTATTTCCACCAGGGGGCACTACCCACACTTGATGTAAAAAATAAAACCTTTTCTAAGTTACAAATATTACTGACAAATATTTGCCTCAAAATAACTTATTTTTAAGTTTAAAATGTAAAATTTTGAGTAAAAATGCAACAATATATTTTTAGTTTACTTACTGTGATGATTTAGGCAGGCCATTAGATTAGAAATGCACTTCATGAAATCAGTAAACTTACAATGCTTCATTTTATTGAAATAATCCACCAAAATTTATTTAGTGCAAGCAAGAATTAATTCATTATTCTTTGAATATTTAAAAATAATTTTTAATTTTAAATTGTAAGTTAGATTTATGTAATTGTTATAAAGAAGCAAAAAATAAAAAAGAAGCATAGATGCTAATTCAAATGGATAAAAATAAACGATTTTATTGAGATAAACTATGTACAAAAGTAAACTATATTCTTCCTAAAGTCTTTCAGGTCCTAACTTCCCGTAGTGCCATTATTATATTAAAATCCTGATACAATTTATTTTTTTTTTTATTTTTTTTTTTTTTAGAGAGATTTTCTCTATAGGGCGCGTGCGCTCGCCAGACAGACAGAGAGAGACATAGAGACAGAAAGCGAGAAATCAAAATCCTGATACAATTTATTAAAATTCATTTTGATAATTATAGGAATTAAATACTTTCTCACCATAAAGTATTCACTAAGGGTTTTATCAGTAACTCCAAATAACAAATATCCCTGGTTTAAATCCTTATCGAAATTCCAATGATGTTCAATTTTAGCTTGCATTTGGCTTGATATTTTTCTATTCATAAAAACAATATGTATGCTTATGTATTTTTTGGAATTATTTAACTGAAACTTCAGTTTATTATGGTTATTTAAAAATAAAAACTATGCCTGTAGCTTTCGTGATTATCACAGTGTACTACAAAAGTAACCCAAATAGCAGCAGATATTCACACTCTAAAGTACACCTTGTTGCATTACTGGAAAATTCCACTTTAAGATAATAAGCAGGAACACAGGAGTCTGTGGTTTAGATCAAGGGAAAGCGTCTCTTAAAGTGTTAATCTCTTAAATGCTTTAAAAGCATCTATCTCTTTCAAATGGCAAATCAGCTATAAGGTTCTCTGTAAATCACCAGGCTGATAACCCTTTTGATTTCTTAATCTTTGTAATGTTGCTGTAACTGTAGGCTTGGGATTAACTTGGCCTTGCAAGTTTTGAAATTTAATCAATCAAAAAAACAAGGACTTACTGAGTGTCTGTAAGATGTTCTAAAAATTCCACTATAATAGAATTTGAAACTTAAATTCCTTCCAGTCAAACCCTATTCTCTACTACCTGTTCTGTATAAAACTATCAATTTTCCTTTCAATGGGTATAGAAAAGGCCATTTGCTTACTCCAAACAAGCAGTTATTATAATTTTGAGCAAATGTAAGTTTATGTACATTTTATATATCTTACTTGGACAAAAACGTTGTAGGAGAAAGAAGGTAGAATATGGCTATAAATCACTCTAAGTGTGACTTAGAGCATATTTTCTATTTTTTATGTTTCGCATTTTGGAAGTTCCACCATGTAAAAAGTACCATGCTGTGCACTGGAGTTATGATGAAAATAAGACACAGTATCTATCTTTAAGAGGAGTGTTATCAGGTCAGCAGATGGGTGGAGGTTAAGGTGCTGAATTCCACATTGCTGACTGTGTGGTTTGAGTCCTGGACCTGGTGGTTTGAAAAAATATTCTGGGAGAGTGTGTCATGTGGCCCTGATCTGGAAAGGTAAATGAAGGAGAAGTGACTGCCATGTGGCCGTCCCCCATATGGATGGGGGCGGGGAGGAGGGTGACGTCTCACTTTTTCTTTGTCTCTCTGGTGAGCCCCTATGCATGTTGCATAGAAAAAAATGAAAGGAAAATTATCAAGAGATTCTGTTGAGACAGCAGAACTGATGAGTTTACTATTCTAAAAGCAGATATTCCAACTGCCAAAAATAATGCATATGTGTAAATATTTGGCTTTGTCTATCTAGAGCACAGCCTTTAGGTTATATAATTCTATGCTGTATTTTGTCTCTGAGACATTTTGTACCTCTGTAAATTGTAGGTCACTGACTGAAAGGCAAATTCTGACCTCTCTAGTATTACTTTAAATTCTTTCCCACTTCCAGCTCCCCCACCAAATAGAACAAATCAGTTTTGCCTCTATTTTCACATTTATTTCAACATATATTTATGATACAGAAATTTTTATGCAATTTTCTTTTCCTTTTTGTAAACTAGCATAATATCTATATCTGCCAGTTCTGGTTCCATAGGGAGTAAAATAAAAATCTTAAGCATGAGTTGATTTTAGATCTCTTTGAGAGCCACAATTTTAATATTTGTTAAAAGGGATTTTTTTAGCACAATATAGACAGTCCCAACTCATCATAATTTGTTTAATTTTTTTTTGCTTTTAATATGGCACAGAAGCAATATACAGTCAGTAGAAACCAGACTTCGAATTTTGAGTTTTTGTTTTTCTCAGATTTGCAATACACTCACCATGGCCAATGACATTGAGCCTAATCAGCCACACTATCAAGAGGGAAATGCCCACCATACTATATGGTATGCTATGTTACTAGTTTTTTTTTTTAATTAAATTTTATGTATTTTGTGTTCTCCCAATGATATTTTCATTTTTGATGTGTTTATCAGGATGCAAGCTGAGGGACATTTTGATGTAGCTCGGTTAAACACAAATGTTTGAATTTCAGAAGTTAGTTGGTAGAAGGTACCTAAATTCATAGAAATAGATGAGGTCTTTAGAGAAAACAGATGTAGAGGGAGGAAGGATTTCATAAAGAACCTGCAGAGGCTATAATTTAGGAAGTAAAATTTAAAATGGTTACTGTTACCAAATAGTTCTTTCTCACTTAGAGTCTATCAGAATAAATGTAGCTTTAATTCTGAATTGAGGTTAAGGTTTCTGAAGTACAAACACCTGGAATATATTATCATAGCTACTTTGAATACCAGGTTTAAAGAGCAGAATTTGCAAAGCACCCACATCAAGAACAGAGATTTTTCAACCTTGATTGAACTCTACGATATTTAAAAAATACTGACGCCTTGGGACCAGCAGTTAGCGTAATGGCTATGTCGCTGGACTCCCACGTAGTCGACCGAGGCTTGGGACCCGGTGCCTTAAACTCACGCTGGGCGTGTGTGCGTGTGTGCCCAAGATCCTGAGAAGAGAATGGAGGAGAAGGGATTGTGGTGTGGCCATCCCCCCCTGGGGGGTGATTTCTTGCTTTCTGTCTCCCTGTCTCTCTCTGTCTGGCGAGTGCACGCGCCCTATAGCAAAAAACCTCCAAAAAAAAAAAAAATATTGACGCCTTGATGTCATCCTTAGAGATTTTGATTTATCTGATTCAGGGTGGGGGTTGGGAGCATGTACTTTTTACACCTTAACAAAAGAACACAAAATCAGAGATGACATTGGCTTGAAGAGACCATTTTAGGAAAGGAAAAATCCCAGATGACCTGATTCACTTCATTTTCCTCAGGAAGCTTGTTGGCCCTAGGAAGACATGCACGATAGGGAAATCTGAGTTCTTAATTGAACAAAGTGTTGTATTTTGAGCATGGAAAGATAGGGCTAGCAGAGGTGATTATGAGGGGAATTATATGCTGAGGCTTCTGCAGTACTGGGGGCAACTGCTAAGATTCCAAAAACAACTAACAACTACACTACTTTCGGCTCCTTTAAGGCCTTTGCTCTTTGGTTTCCTTATTTTGTTTATCTTTAGGTTTTAAACTTTTGGTAGAGCCTATGACCACTGTGCAGTCAGTGCAAGATGTATCAACCAGGTAATAAACATGAACAGAGGGAACCAGCAGTTAGCGTAATGGCTATGTCGCTGGATTCCCACGAAGTCGACTGCGGTTCGTGTCCTGGACCCGGTGGCTTAAAACTCACGCCGGGCGCGTGTGCGTGCGTGCCCAAGATCCCGAGAGGAGAATGGAGGAGAAGGGATTGCGGCGTGACCATCCCCCCTGGGGGGTGATTTCTCGCTTTCTGTCTCTATGTCTCTCTCTGTCTGTCTGGCGAGCGCACGCGCCCTACAGTTAAAATCTCTCAAAAAAAAAAAAAAAAAAAACATGAACAGAGAAACGCTATCTTGCTAAGAACAACAACAAAAAGAATACAATCCACAGCACATCGAACAATACGTGCCTTGAAAAACCTGATAGTGGGAGTGGGCGAGCCGGATGGCATGAATCATGGAGCAGACATTCTAGGGACAATGGTAAGGATCTCTTCTGCTGCTAAACTTTTCCTAAGTGGGCAGAATAGAGAGGCCTGTTGGTTTGCAAAACAGTGCCTTCAGTCAACACCTGGTACTCAAAGCTACTCAAATCTTAATCACCATCAGTAGTGCTTCTTCCAAAATAAAAGGCAGCCCTATCTGTAAATCTGTCACTTTGTCTTTCTATTTATTGCGAGGTGTCAATCTCCTATCTGCTTTATTATATAAAGAAGTACTTCACATTTTTACTCGTTCATAATTTGTTTCTGAATTGATGTTTATGTAAACATTTTGGAGATTTCTTTTTAAGTTTACTGCTGTGAGTATCCAAATACCCTTTAGATGTTGTTTTGCTCTAATGTCACTAGTCTATTTATCTTAATTGAATATAACATGTTATTCTCTTTACAAAATCAGCTTTTGTATCTAGATGCTGCTGCTTATTGAACTATGTAAGTTGAAAGTGACTAACAAGATTTATGTTTAGCATTGAGTAAAATTTACTAGACCAGCACTCTAATCTCAGTGTATATTTTACTTTAATTTAGGTAAATATATATTAAAACCTGCATTCATTTTTGTTGAGGAGGAGAAACAAACATATTACGCTTTTTGGCACTTTGTTTTTTTTCCTTTCAATGAAGGACATGATTGATTAAAATAATAAATTGTTGTAGTAATTTAAAAAAGGTGTTAGGCCAGATTCTATATTGAGTAGACTCATTTATATTTTTATCATGTTTTGAATGATTAAAAATGTTATTTGATATAGATATTAATATATTGTTGCTATGTCTATACATAAAATATATGACAAAACTTAAACAGAAAATGGCATAGACTGGAAAAATCAATAATCCTCTTCTGTCCTTCCTTCCTCCCTGCCTGCCTTCCTTCCTTCCTTCCTTCCTTCCTTTCCTTCCTTTCTAAGACATATGCCTTCTTTCTTTCTTTCACTGTCTTATTACCTTAATTTCTCCTTTCCCTTCAGTTTCTATATTTTCTTTTTTGTATCTTTGGTTTGACTCAAGACATCTTTACCTAAAGAGTCTAGTCATCTTGAAGGTGACTTTTCTTTAATGAAATATACTCATCAATAAAAGGTTTAGAAAGACACATCTATATTATAGATAATTCCTTTCTGAGCTATTAATTTTTTTGTCTTCATCTTCCTTGATAAATTTAGAATATAGATAATAAAAATCTACCACTTTAAAACTCTTTCTTCTTTTTAATTTCCATTTTGATTGTTCATACCAATCTAGTTTGAGTGCCTTTTAAGTTCCATTTTTAGTTTGCCACCCTTCTTTCTTGTTTTCATCCTTGCCTCATTTTCTACTCAAATCTCTCTTTTTCCATTTTTATTCTCTCAAACACAAGGATTCGGTTTTCATTTCTAACCAAGTAGTTACGAATTTCTCTTCTGACAATTTGTGTCCATGTTGAATTTGCATTTCTAATTTCCCACAAGCTACCTTGTTTCATATGACCCAGTATTTCTTTGTTCTCATGGAAAAGCAGATCAAGTTACTAATCTCTCTAAGGCAGTTTCTTCATTTATATATTGAAAAGAATAATACCTGTATTATAGAATTGTCAAAGATAAGAGGTAGATCATTCATAGCACTTTAAAAAAGTGCTGGTACAAAGTAAATGTTCAATAAATGATATCTCATGTTGCAGTTGCTGTGCTTGTAGTTGCTGTCCTAATGTGAATATCTCATTACCTTTTCCTGTGATATTTAAAATATTTTCTAATTGGACTTTTTATTCCAATTTTCCTTCTCATTTATTAGGTTTCGAATTTCAAGATAATATTCCTAAAGTACCACTTATATCATTTTATTCTATTCTCCTCTGACCGTAGTGGTACTCACTGAGTTTTATTTTCTATCATGAAAAATTCTAAGATTTGTGTATATTATATTTGAAAACATTTTTGTATTTTCAAATTGCATTTCATTATAAATCAATCTTAAATCATTTCCATTGTGGATGATTATTCAAAATATGAAGTAAATGTCAGAAAGAAAAAGTGGAGGTATACTGTGATACAAAGCAATTAGATATTGTTTGTTAAAGACCCATGACCCTTTGCATGTACTCTCTGGAAGAAACGGAAAGATTAGAAAACATAAAAGCATGGAGAATGGGACCAGCAGATGGCGTAATGATTATGTTGCTGGACTCCTGTGTAATCGACTGTGGCTCGAGTCCCAGACATGGTGGCTGAAACATCACAGGGGTGTGTGTGAGTGCGTGCCCAAATCCCGATGGAGAATGGAGAAGAAATAATTGTGGCATGGTCATCCCCCTTTGGGAGTGATTTCTGGCTTTCTGTCTGTCTTTCTGTCTCTGTCTTTCTGGAAAGCACAGTGCCCTATACCAAAAATCTCTCTAAAAGAAAAGGAGAACAAATACAGATACTAGGGACAGTATGAGAGGAGGGTAGGAAATGGGGGAGGGTGAGAAGAAGGGAATTGGGGAGAAAAAGAAGCAAAACATTTAAGGGACACAAAAAAGGAAAAATATCTGCCGATAATAAAGTGTTGGGACACTAAAAAGGAAAATTATCTGAAGATAATAAAGTGTATGGTAATACCTTTAGTTGAACTAACATGCAGTGTATTCATGCTGTGAAAATATATTTGGCAAGCTGTCATGATATATGGTGATTGAATGTATAAAAATAAATAAATAAATAAGCTAAAAAAAGTTTTTAAAAAGATCAATGATAACAATCAAATAAATAAAGTAAAAATAACTTCGTTCTTTTAACCCTTTAAATATTTTAGAAGAGAGATAGTAGTAGGCCTACCTGAGAAAAGTTAGTTGGAAGTACTCTAATAAATTTGCTCATTAATTGGGTGGATGTAGCCAGAACTATATAAAACTGAGTACTTAGATGGGAGGAGTGATGATAATAATGAATATATAAACAATAACAAAATTTCCCTAAAAGAGAGAAAATTGAATATCATATGATTTAAAATTTAAGAAAGAATAGATTATAAAAAGCACCATTTTAAAAGAGCACCCTTGGGACCAGCAGTTGGCATAATGGCTATGTTGCTAGACTCCCATGTAGTCGACTGTGGTTCGAGTCCCAGACCCAGTGGCTTAAACTCATTCTGGGCATGTGTGCATGCATGTCCAAGATCCTGAGAGGAGAAATGGGAGATCCTGAGAGGAGAATTGGAGAAGGGATTGTAGCGTGGCCATGTCCCCAGGGGGTGATTTTTCACTTTTTGTCTCTCTGTCTGTCTCTGCTTGCAGGCAAGCACGGCTGCCCTATAGCAAAAACCTCTCCAAATAAATAAATAAATAAATAAGCACCTTTTAGTTAAACTATAAAATGTTTGTTATCTGGGTCAGTGGGAGACCTGATGTTTTAGGCAGCTGGATTCCAAACGGCTGACTGAGCAGTTTGAATTTTGGACCTGGGATCTTGAAATACATGCCAAACAAATGTGCCCAAAATTCTGAGAAGAGAATGGAGTAGAAGGGATTGCAGCATGGCCATCCTCTCCATGGCCATCCCCCAGGTGGATGATTTTTTTCTCTTTCTATCTCCAGTGAGCACATGCATCTTAGAGCAAAATCTAAATATGAAAAAAAAATTATCACTTTGAACATCTTATATTAATTAAAAGACATTATTTAAGCTTAACTTAAAATAAAATTAGTTATATAAATTAGTGTATACATATAAAGGAAAATAAAGTAATTAAGTTGTTTAAAGTAATACTACATTTTTCACAGTCAATCATATTTCAACTCATAGACAATATTTATGATTTGTCACACCATATAGTATATTCTATGGTTAAATGTAACAGTGATGGAGCAGTTCTCTGAAAACCTCTTAAAAGAATTAAACTTGATAGTGTTTGTTTTTTAAGGAGGCTTTGCAATTTTGTAGAGCTGCCCTGCTTTTGATTCTTGTTTAAGTGGTGTTAATACACATTTCTGATCACCACACTTCTCATCCCTTCTTTCCTACCATTAGATTTCCTCTTCTATTTTTTTTTATTACTAGACGACATGTGTCCTCACCCAAGAGAGGGGGAGGAGTAGAGCTGCCCTGCTTTTGATTCTTGTTTAAGTGGTGTTAATACACATTTCTGATCACCACACTTCTCATCCCTTCTTTCCTACCATTAGATTTCCTCTTCTATTTTTTTTTTTTTATTACTAGAAGACATGTGTCCTCACCCAAGAGAGGGGGGAGGAAGTACACCTTAATGTGATATGGACACACTTCAGTCCTTCTCCTTCATGTCTGTATCTTATCAAAATTTTGGGAACACAAGCATATGCATCTGGCATATTTGTTAAGCTTCATGAACTGGGATTTGAAATACCATTGAGGGACCAGCAGTTGGCGAAATGGCTATGTCGCTGTACTCCCATGTAGTCAACCACTGTTCAAGTCCCAGACTGGCCGCTTAAGGCCACGCTAGGCCCGTGTACATGCATGCTGAAGATCCTGAGAAGAGAATGGAGAAGGGATTGTAGTGTGGTCATCATCCCTGTGGGAGGTGATTTCTCACTTCTTGTCTCTCTGTCTTTCTCTCTGTCTTTCTGGTGAATGCACACATGTTCTACAGCAAAAACCTCTAAAAACAAACAAACTAACAAACAAACAAATAAACCAAACCAAAACAAAACAAACACCACCATTGAGAATGTGGGATGTGGGATGTGGTTCCCTCAACCAGTAAGCTATGAGGCTGCCCATTATCATCATTGCCATTATGGTTCTAAGGAATAACACATCATGCCATTATCATTTCTTGGATAGTTTTGAAAGGTGGATACTATAATAGTAGACAGGTTTTGATCTTGGGTATGCTAAGGTAATGCAAAAATATATGTGATTGTTCACTGTCTGTGGTGGTGAAATCTCTTCAATTGTAAAATGCCATTGACTGAAAATTTAGCCCAAATTCAGACATGCTAAGAGTTGAAAATATTTGTATCTTAGTGTCTTTGAAGTTTGCTAGGTATCATTGAAAGCTTTCTTCCGTTTCAAGCATTTACATCATTCCTCATCTCTGGTTGTTGCTGAAATTCTGGAAGTACAAACAATTCCAAGTTGGAAAAATCAGAAGACATTAAATATCTTTTATGAAGAACCAAATACTAAGAAAGTTAAAAAATAAGAATCTTCTTCATGTACATGTAATTTGCAATAAAGCAAACTGATATATTGCTGTAACTGTGTGAAGAACCTGGAATGTTTCAAGAACATAAGTTTAGAGGTGAAAACTATATGAGGAAATTTGGCAGAAGTTGTGGGGATACAAAAGAGAAAAAAAATTCATTCACCAGTTATTACATTCTAGGCTATAATAGGTGTTTTACATATTTTGCCAATTTGATGCTCACAAGAGATAGGTATGATGTGAGATAGGTATCATGCTCATTTTATGAGTGAGGATATTGAAGCTTATACAGATTGGGTCATTATATTTGTAAATAATACAGTGACACAGTAGAGGTGTCAATTCCAGTAGCAAGGTGCCTAAACTTCCATATTAATCTACTTTGGCCCACATCATTCTTTCTTAGTCTTTTTTTAAAAAAATTTAAGGAACATGCATCACTATTTTATGATATAGTTTCATCTTGAACTTCAGTTACTACACTAATCCTTAAGGGATGAAGAAAGAAAGCGTAGCCTAATTCGAAAATCCCCCTTAATGGAGCCTCCCTTTCCTTTGACAGTGGTTAACAAATACTGTATTTTCAACAAACATAATTAAGTCCTTATTAAAGAAAGTAGTTATAAAGCTTTTAAAACAGGTGTTTTAAGGGGGCCAGCAGGTGACATGGCACTGGACTCCCACATGGCTGACTGTGGTTTGACTAGCAGTCCTGGCAGCTTG
>NW_006202392.1:126605-179146 GCF_000334495.1 Tupaia belangeri chinensis | reverse complement strand
TGTAACTGTGTGAAGAACCTGGAATGTTTCAAGAACATAAGTTTAGAGGTGAAAACTATATGAGGAAATTTGGCAGAAGTTGTGGGGATACAAAAGAGAAAAAAAATTCATTCACCAGTTATTACATTCTAGGCTATAATAGATGTTTTACATATTTTGCCAATTTGATGCTCACAAGAGATAGGTATGATGTGAGATAGGTATCATGCTCATTTTATGAGTGAGGATATTGAAGCTTATACAGATTGGGTCATTATATTTGTAAATAATACAGTGACACAGTAGAGGTGTCAATTCCAGTAGCAAGGTGCCTAAACTTCCATATTAATCTACTTTGGCCCACATCATTCTTTCTTAGTCTTTTTTTAAAAAAATTTAAGGAACATGCATCACTATTTTATGATATAGTTTCATCTTGAACTTCAGTTACTACACTAATCCTTAAGGGATGAAGAAAGAAAGCGTAGCCTAATTCGAAAATCCCCCTTAATGGAGCCTCCCTTTCCTTTGACAGTGGTTAACAAATACTGTATTTTCAACAAACATAATTAAGTCCTTATTAAAGAAAGTAGTTATAAAGCTTTTAAAACAGGTGTTTTAAGGGGGCCAGCAGGTGACATGGCACTGGACTCCCACATGGCTGACTGTGGTTTGACTAGCAGTCCTGGCAGCTTGCTTTCTCACTTTCTCTCCCTCTCTTTCTGGTGAGCATATGTGCAAATTAAAAAATAATAGTAGTAATAAATATATTTTTAAAAATCTGATATGGTATATCAGATTGTGATGTACAAATGAGTGACTGATGCACTTTTCATTGACTTAGTTAGAATCAGACAGAAATGAAAAAGGCAAATAGAAAATAATGGTGATTATTATAATAATTTTCATTGTCATTATGGCTATATGAATCCTTACTCTATTTCAGGCCCTGTGGTACATACCACAAATTAACTGATTGCTCAGGACAAATTTGTACCAAGAATGCATAACCAAGTCTAATGGAAGTATTTGTCATTTTTAAATAAACTCTCTTTATAAGGCAAAATATATAACTCTTAGATATAACAAAGTACATTTATTATTGTTATTGAAATACATGTACTGATCACATTACAATTTGTAGAAATCCCAATAGATGCCTTTCTGACTTAAAGAGCTTTGATAATGATTTAATAAATTCTAAATATTTGATTATCAGGTGAAATGTCTGAGAGAAAAGACATCCACGGATTTCACCCTACATCACGTTCAGTAGTTAGAAAAATGAGTGGTGAAACAAAATACTACTTACATTCTCTGTCATCAGAGAGAGCTTTATGATCTCATTGTAGGATTTTTCTGGAACCACAATGTATCAAGGACTACTTCACTAATGTGGGGAAAACCCACTCTCCATTTTATTGTACAATTTTAACATGTTTTTACATAAAATTTGGTTATATAGACTGAAGAAGAGAAATACATTAATAGTAGGAAAAATATAAAATACTTTCCACTTAAATCTTTGGGAATCCAATTACCAATTCCTTTATATTATGATCTGCATTGAATTACATATTAGGCATTAGATCAATTTAAAGATCCAAATTACTTCATTTCTGCTTGCAGGGCACATGCAATCCGCCATTCTTCTCTGTGGCAAAGTTTTCTTTTCTCTTTTTTGGTTATAGGGTACATGCATTCACTGGTAAACAGAAAGAAAGTGAGAAATAATCCTCCAGAGTGGATGGCCACACCACAATCCCTTCTCCTCTCAGGATTTTGGGCATGTATGCACACATACCTGGCATGAGTTTCAAGCCACCAGCTCTGTGTTGGCCATGTGGAATTCCAGCACCTTAACCACTACACCACTTGCTGGACCCAATCCCTTATTAGAATCTTATGTCTGGTTTCACTAGTTGCATGTATTTTGCTTAAAATGACTTGGCCCAACTCTGATTTTAATGGTGTGTGTCTAACACCAACCATCAATTGTTTTTATTAATCTACAGCTTGATAGTGAACACTGACAAATGTGATGGCAACATATAAACAAGACTTAATGAATGTTTAAATTGAACCATGACCTTGAAAGGCTTGTAGAATATTGCCAATTTGTCATTTCTATGTGGAATAGTAACTTAATAAAAGCAAGATCTGTACATGGAAGATAACCTGCCATTCTTAAAATACATCACCTGATGGTAACAACACTTAATGACAACCATTTGTTTCCTTAGAGATGAAAATGCTCTTTGGCAGGAATAACTGTAACTATGAAATTAGTTTTTCCTAAATTGTTGTTACTCAATTTTTAATTAGTGCCTGACGTATTTATTTCATGATAATCTATTATTTTGTGAATTATATACTGTATTTGGTTCAGTAAAACTGCTGTAGTGTGTGAGAATGACACCCTCTATAGCCTTCCTCTGTTTGGTTTACTCATGGTTTAATACAAGTAGACACAATGGACTCAATTTGATTCTGACAACTTTCACATATATATTAAATAATTATCTTTAGCAATCAGAGACTATCAAAATTAAAAATACTGAAAAAAGTTTATATTACAAAGTAAAGCCAATTTTTCCTCCATGCTTAACTTTGAAAGAAAGCATCATGCCAAGGTTATATCAAAGCAATTATTTACTGCTCATAGAGTCTTAAAAATCGAATCTTTCACTTTTTAACTACTGAAAATCTGAATAAAATGCTTAGTTAAACATTTTGTGGAAAAACTTAACAAAAAATACACAGAAAAATGTTTTTATCATAGAATTAATACTTTCTCTTTGCTAAATTTTTCTTAAAATAGGTTTGCTGAGTAAATCTTCTATTTTCTACTTTGAATGCTAACCTTTCCTAGGCAAATCTTCCCATCTGACTCAGAACTCATTAATCATCCAGAGCACAACTAGCTTCCATCATCTTCTCCCCAAATCTAAGATACTGATATGGAAATGTAAATTGAAAGATGTCCAGGTCATAAATTGAAAGCTTGAACTAATGATATACTTCTAATGATTTCATTAATCATAACATTTTTTTCACATTGGAAGAGGCTGTTAATCTAGTCAAAGCCCCCACCTAAAGCACAAATCCCTTTCAGAACAATTTAGATATATTGCAATTTGGCTTCTGCTTGACCTAACTGGTTCACAAGGCAAAAAAATGTGCCTGTGTGTCCTAATCCTGCCTTTCACACAATAGTCCTTCATATGTTTAAAGTCAATAATTATGTTCCCTTATATGCCTCTCACTCAGTATAGATACATCCTGTCTTCAACTACTCATACTTGACTTGCTTTACAGATCCCTATCTTAGTTACCTTTGTAGACTCATATTCCATTGGTTAATATCTCTTTAATAAGGAACTTCTAACCCAACGTATTGTCTTGGTTTGGGTACAGTATGGCTTTAGATGACAAAGAAACTGTAACTTCCCCTTTACAGTACTTGCATTTGCACAAAATAACCTTTTATATTGTTAATTCTTAGTGTGCTTTTTGTCAAATAAAACCTTTGATACAAACTGATGCTAAGACAAGATTCTCCCATATTGTGGTGAAGCCATAAGAAGTGAACAAAGAAGAGAGAACAAAAACAAATGTGATAGAGTTTAAGGAATGAAGAGGGGCTCACAGCATTAAATACAGCAGGGAGATGGAGAAAGACAAGGACTGAGGAGAAAGAGAAAATTTGACCCAAGGAGGTCAGTACTCACTAAAGCTGAAGATAGTAACTTCTGTACAAATGGGTTAATGTCAGATTTTAATTATTTTATTACTATAATTATGTTTTGCTTTTTGCTATAAAACATGTGTAGTCACAAGAGAAAGAAAGAGAGCTAGAGAGAGAAAGCAAGCAACCAGCTCTAGGACTTGAACCATTGTCGGTCATACCAAAGTTCAGTGCCCCACCATGCCACCATGGTAGTGGTCCCTGTCATTCAAGTTTTAAGACATGAAAATAATTAGAAAAAAGTATAGGATATTCCTTCAAGGATTTGGAATTAAGAAGTGTGAAAAGGAACACTTCTGAGGGAAAAATATGCTTTTACAATTTGTTTTTGTTTTGTTTTATTTTGCTTTTTCTTAGGAGAGAAAAGACAGGGAGCACATTTATGGTTACAAAAAAGGAGCTGGAGATTATTCTGTCTTCTGTTACAGTTATTTGTGTACTGACATTCTCTGTGCAATGCTGTGAGCATCTTGAGAGTGGGACTGATTCCCATTCGGCTTCTTAGCACTATGTCATTCACATAATAGGCACTACACAGATATTCGTTGAAGTGAATTGTGTTGTTTTTCCCAATGGGCATGTTTCTTCACAGACTGCTATAATTCTGCAATCACAGTAGCAACTTAATTTCATTTTCTTAGTTGTTTCTACCTTGATCTATGAAAAAGAAAATAAATAAAAAGAAATGAAAAAAATTGAAAAAAGTGTGAAAACATCAACAAAGTTTTTGTTGTTGTTGTAAATCTGGTTAGTATAAAAAGACAGGAGAAAGAACTGATCCCTAGGGAATTAATGTAGATAGAGAAAAGAAACAGAGGACTGGGCCCTCTAGAGTACTCCAATATTAAAAAATAAAAAAGAGAACAATTAAAGTCGTCTGAAAATAAAGAGCCAGCGAACAAGTAGGAAGCAAATAAGAGCATTTAATATCCTGAAGGTCAAAAGAAGAGAGTGGGTAAAGGGGAGAAAATGATCACCATTATCACATACCACTCATGATTCAAGTAACACGATTGCGAACCTGGAGGTACTGGTGACTTTAAAGTTAAGTTCCAGAATTTCTAGGTTCTGTATGCCATCGTGACAAAGACCTCCTGTCCTAGTCGTATAGTCCCTTCAGGATTGTGGTAACTTTCCACCTGTATTTCCTTTTAAGGACTATGCAGTAGTATTCATGTAATTATCTGCATTATTCATAAATTCATTACAGATACTTGATGAGCATCTACTGTATGCTAGGATCTGCGTTAAGCCTTTGAGATACTGACTTGAATAAGGGATGTGTGAGATTTGAACTCATGGCGTTCACAGTCCATTGCAGAAATTACTCATTTGTTGCCTATCAAAATGCCATTTTCCTCATATTGCTTGCCTACTGCAGTGTTTTCCTTTTGTTCTGTTTCAGGTATTAGGCAGCCTTGTGCTGAACTTCCCAATCACAAGAACACACTGAAAGTCACCGCCCATTCTGATCATGTCCTTTCTCTGACCAGTGACCAAAGAATGGGCATATTACCCAGCAATGGGTGTGAGAGCTGAGAAGAAGTTAGATGAAAGAGTCTGTAAAATAACAAAAGCAATGTCTCTAGCAAGCAAGAGCCATCAAATACATTCACTTTTTTTCCTTTTTTAAAAAGAATTGTTTATTGGGGCCAGCAAGTGGTGTAGTGGTTACATTGCTGGACTCCTACGTGGCCAACTGAGGTTTGAGTCCCCGACTCAGTGTCTTGAAAAAGCTCTCTGAGTGTGTGTGCCAAAGTTTGTGGGAGGAAAAAGGAAGAAAAAGGATTGTGGTATGGCCTCCCCCCATGGGGAATGATTTCTCACTTTCCCTCTTACTGTCTGTCTCTCTGCAGTGAGACCATACACCCTAAGACAAAAACCTTAAAAAAAAAAGAACTTGTTCACTTTATTTGTTATTATTATTATTATTATTATTATTATTATTATTATTTTTATTTTATTTGACCTGAGAGAGAGAGAGAGATAGAAAGTGAGAAAGCAAGTTACTAGGCCCAGGACTTTAACACAGTTGGCCATGTGGGAGTGTGAGAGTCTGGCACTTTAAACACCAGACTACCTACAAGCCCAGCACATTCACTTTTTTTATTTTTTGGAGAGATTTTCACTGTAGGGCACGTGCGCTCGCCAGACAGACAGAGAGAGACATAGAGACAGAAAGTGAGAAATCACCCCCCAGGGAGTATGGTCACGTCGCAATCCCTTCTCCTCCATTCTCCTCTCGGGATCTTGGGCACGTACGCACACGCGCCCAGCGTGAGTTTTAAGCCACCGGGTCCGGGACACGAACCGCAGTCGACTACGTGGGAGTCCAGAGACATAGCCATTACGCTAACTGCTGGTTCCCATCACTTTCTTTTTTTGTAGAGAAGTTTTTTTTTTGTTTTGCTTATTTATTTATTTATTTATTTTTTGGCTATAGGGCTCGTGCACCCACCAGGGAGACAAAGAGACAGAAAGTGAGAAATCATCCCCAGGGGATGACAATGTCGCAGCCTCCCCTCCCTTCTCCTTTTGAGATTTGGGGTATGTGTGCATGAGTTTTAACCTGCTGGGTACAGAGCTGGAACTGCAATCACCTAGGTGAGAGTCCAACAATGTATCCATTTCACCATCTGCTGGTCTCCCAACAGAAGTTCTTTTGAAGTAGATATGATTTTATATAAATTCAAAAGCTAGTTTAAACAAAGTTTTGCTATCGTCCTCAGCCTAGGTAAATCAGATAATAAGGAAAGGGTTTTGTTTGTTTGTTTGTTTGTTTTTTCCAATTCAAAATTTATATCTGGAAAACCGATCTTGTACCTAAGATAAAGTGAGTATGATAGGAAACAGCACATGGAACAGGATGGGAAAAGAAAACGTAAGAAAGAAGAAGTAGAATAGCAAGATAAAACAGTGTCGAAGACAAATACTTATGATTTTAACACAGTATTTCCTAAGGTCATTATAGTCATCCATTAACTATAAAGTGGCCCAAACTTAGGCCTTTCTAATGAGAGCTGACTTTTTTGTTGTTGTTGTTTTTAATACCATTGTGGTCTAGTTTAAGCTTGCATTTTAACACAAAAACTTTTGCAATTGTAAAATAACATATCATGTTTAGGAAGCTGACAAAATCACTGTGATGATCTGTCCTTAGAGTAAAATCAATGATATATTTAAAAAATGGTTAAAGAAATTTACCTTTAGTTCTGCTGTTCAGAGATTTCCATCCTGATTGTGTTAAGGATACAAATGAAAATATACCTTCAGACTTTAACATAAGTATTTTAGATTGTCTGAAACTTCTAAATGGCTTGTATAAACACCACATTAAGAGCACTGCATCATAGGGACCAGCAGTTAGCATAATGGCTATGTCGCTGGACTCCCACGTAGTCGACCGCAGTTCGTATCCCGGACCCGGTGGCTTAAAACTCACGCTGGGCGCGTGTGCGTGCGTGCCCAAGATCCCGAGAGGAGAATGGAGGAGAAGGGATTGCGGTGTGACCATCCCTCCTGGAGGGTGATTTTTTGCTTTCCAGCTCTTTGTCTCTCTCTGTCAGGCGAGCGCACGCGCCCTATAGTGAAAACCTCTCCAAAAAAAAACAGCAGTGCATCATAGAGTACAATTCTCATAAGAACAAATTCACCACCAGGAGACATGGGATGCAGTAGAAAGAGCCAAACAATTCAGAAAAAAAAAAAATCTCATATTCAATAGAAAACAATGCCATGGGACCAGTAGGTGGCCATGTGGTTAAGGTCTTGGACTCCCACATGGCCAACAGTGGGTAGAGTCCCAGACATGGCAGCTTGAAACTCACACCAGGCAGGTATGCATGTGTGCTCAAAATGTCAGGAGTAGGATGGAGGAGAAGGGATTGTGGCATGCTCTTGCCCCCTGGGGGAAGATTACTTGCTTTCTCTCTCACTGTCTCTCTGTTTCTTCAGTTAGCACATGTGCCTTGTGACAGAAAATAAAAAAAGACTTTAAAGAAAAAAAGATATTTTAAACTACTCTATGATTTATCAAGAATAATTTAGGTAAGTAAAGAATATGTTCATATTTAATCTCCCTCCTTCTAAAATGATTTTATTGTTTTCATTCTTATTTTATTTTGTTTTTAGACAGATTTTTGTTATAGGGCATGTGCGCTTTCCAGAGTGACAGAGAGAGACAGAGAGACAGAAAGCAAGAAACCACTCCCTGTGAGGGGGGTGGGGGGGAATGGCCCCGTTGCAGTCCTTTCTCCTCTATTCTCCTTTTGGGATTTGGGCACACATGGACATGCAGCTGGGATTCAAACTGTGATTGGCTATGTGGGAATCCAGAGATGTCACCATTACATCATCTGCTGGGCAGATGTTTCTCATGTAGAAATTATGTTGATATTAGAGATTTTATAGACATTTGAACCAAAACAGCCGACGCATTCTAGGACATGCCCAGCTTAAATACAATCCATGCTCATTGCCAGCCTACCTTGCAGTCCTTAACTTCTTTATTTCTCACATTAACATTGTCAGAATTCAGAAAAGAAATGATCACTGTCTAGTCTTCTTTCAGAGGTAGTATAAGTGACATTTAACATGCTATTTACTTGCTGTATATCTCAAATAATCACACGAAAATCACTTAATATAAAAACATTTTTTTTCATGTAGCCACATTTGTGTTAAATAAATTGAGCTATTGGAAATGGCTCGATTAGCTAAAAATTTTGAAGAAAAAAAAAAGCTATTCCATGTAGAAAGGAGTCCTTCTAATTAGATATTTTTTAACTACTTCTAAAAGGGCATCAAACTGAATATAGTTTCAAATTGATTGGTCTGCCCCCCACATGCAGTAAGTCATTCTTTTGATCTCTTACAAATTGACTGATATGTTCAGTTTAAGTGGAAGGTCTAACTACATTTGGGATTAATGGGTACCTAGAGGCTGGGAAGTTTGACCAACTCAACAAATACTTGCATTACATTGGAGTTTGATGGACAAGTGAAGGAATGAGTTACTGTTGAGATCAAAACACTGAATTGATCACATTACTTTATCTACATAAATTAGTACTAAATTATTCACTTCAGGCAGAAATACATTAGCAATACTTAGAACAATAAAGTTGTATCTCCTTCAGTATACCTAGGGAATCTCTTGAATTTACTGACAGGGAAAATATCACTGGACTTCAAAAGGTGAACAACAAATATATGATTGTGTGTATTTGTAAACAGAAAAAGAGTCCTTGGTGTCTAATAAAGTATGAATATCCACAATTCTAGTTTTGTGAGACATTCAGACCTATCTGATACAGAAAGCACAACCGCAATTAAATGTCTATCTGGCTTGAAAGATTTAACAATTGCTAAAAGAACCAGTATTTCAAAAGACATGGGAAAGTAAACCAGCTTCTTTCATTGTGCTGGTGAGTGAGGGCTAATAAAATAGAGAACAAAAGCACTTTAAGAATATGATTCCAAAGCAGCGCTTGTATACAACTGACTTTATTGAACAATTTAAGTGTGACTCCCAGAAGGCAGAGTGAAAATATCTATTTAAATGGTCAGCCCTAGAGGCTAGGTGTAAAACAAGAACAGAAAGAAAATTCAAAGAGGTCAGAGAATGGATGTTTAGGACCTTACATTTTTTTCTGCCAAATTTATACACATAGTAATTTTGTCTGATTGTTCTTCAGTGTTTAAAATAATCTTAGTCACCAGACATCAACAATAAATCTGTCTAAAAGAAATCATTGTGTGTGTGTGCGCACACACACACACACACACACACACACTCACATACACACTAGAGGTGGTAATGACTGAATGTTGTGCTCTCCAAAAATATATATATTGAAATAGAAATGAGAGCTAATTAGGTTGCACAAGGGTCTTTATATTAATGACCTAATAAGAAGAAGGCATAGAGGAAGTCAGTTTTCTAGAAGTTTGAAGGTAGGAACTTCACCAAAAATCCAATTTGCCTGCCCCGCAATTTTGGACCTTCCAGCCTCCAGAACTTTGAGAAATGTCTGCTCGTTTAAGCCACATAGTCTATTGCATTTAACGATAGCAAACCAAACTGACAATAATACTTATAAAGCCTGAGTTTCTCTTCTACATTATTTGTGTGGAATTAAGGAAGTTTTTAAAGTGACTCACTACAAAGTGCATAATTGAGTTTCATTGTCTAAGGAGTTCTAGGACTAGTATTGATCAATCAATATAATTGAATATTATTTATTTATATTTTGATTTTACTTATCTGTACTATAAAGATTTTTAACTAGATAAATTGTAAGCAATCTTCTTGTTTTGAAAGTTGTTTTATCTTATGGGAGCTATTGATAGAAAAGGGAGTAGATTTCAAAAATTTGGAACATATAGGCTTGAGTTTGAAAAAAATATTTCTCACATTTTGAACAAACTGTTTCATCAAAAACCATCAAATTAATTTTACTTCAAGTTGCCCCTTTTATTCTGCAGTGTAAATGTAACTGCACATGGCAAGTGTTAAGATATTAGAAGGTTAGTGAACAATATACAATGTCTATTTCCCCACTTCAGAACTGTCTGAGCTTTATTATTGATAAAGCTGCTTAAAGAAAAAGACTGATCTGCGGCCACACTAGGTTTCTTCTTCAAAATTTTTGTAAGAAAACATGTGCATTCACTGGAGAGAGATAAAGAGGGAAAAAAAGAGAGAGAAACAGAGAAAAAATAAGTGAAACACCCTACATGGGGAATGGTCATGCTGCAATTTCTTCTCCTCCATTTCTCTTTTCATTTGGGGACTTGGGTCATGCACACACATGCTCCCAGTGTGTTTCTCAAGACACCAGGGACTTGAACCATGCAGTTGGCCATGTGGGATCCAGCCACGTTAACCACCACACCACAGGCCAGCCCCAAATCCAGATTTCTATTTTACCCTGCCCACATCATTACACTGACCCCCTTACTTTCTTTCTGTTATTCATTTGCATAATACATCTGAGACAAAAAATGACTTTGACACTTGATAATTATTGCCATTCAGAAGCTAGGAAAAAGAGGGCAGAAAAAAAAAAAACTATTTAGCTTCTGTAGACTTTACAAGAAAGGGAGCTCAATGGATGTCAATGAAAATTAGGGAACTCCTTTTCTACCCATGAGTCAAGGATAAATAAAGGCATGGGTCAAGAGACCAGTAGTGTTCCTCTAGTAGATTCTGCTTGATATGAATAAAACAAGGGTCGATAAGAAGTATTCTAAATCAGACTCAACTCTGGTGGCACAGTGGTAGTGCAATGCTCTGGAATGCTAGAGCTTACATGGAAGGTCAAGGTACAGTTTCTAGGTTGACTTACGCACACTGGGCATGTATGTACATGTGCTTGTGATTCAACTGTCTGGAAAAGACTAAGGAAGAAGGGTTGTGGGGTAAAGCCTGTCGAGGGAGCTTCTCTCTCTTTCTTTCTCTGTAATGAAAGAAAGAAACTTTAAAACGTACTATATATCTACTACAAAAATGGAGGGATTCTTACATTGGGATCCAGTTCAAATAAGTGTATAAGCATCCTGAAAATGATACATACATGTGTGTGTGCATATGTGCATGTAGATGTGTACATTAGTGTACACATTTTTCTGAGAGTGAATCTAGAGCTTGAGTGTGTGCATTTTCCTAAGAGTGGGTACAGAGCTTTGGTTATAGCCTCAGTGAAGACAGTGGTCCTGATATTGAGAATCACAGATCTTGGTGATACATCTGTCATTCAGTAAAATTTAATAAGTAGTGGGAATGAGTAGATACAAACTGTAGGCTATTTTGACATGAACTAGTAACAGATGCAGTGTATATTTAGTTATTTGTCTCTAAATTTCCCTAACTGATTTCAGGAATAGGTATGTTTTATGTAATGTGCATGCCTTTCCCTTAAATTAGGAAATTTGGTCCTCAGTATCTCACACACACAGAGTGGAGCATATTAGTATGACAGAAATCTTTTAAGCAGATCAAGCTGTAACCCTGTAACCATTAATTTAAACGGAAGCCTCTACAGTCATTTTAAATAAAACTCCTTAATTCTTTAAGTGATTAATGAATACTATGCGTAAAAGGTGGCATTCAAAGAGTTCTGAAAGAAAAATGATGGAAGTTAAAATGGAGTCAGTGGTTACCAGGTAGAAATAGTGGCTTATTGTTGCTCTCTTCTCTTCCTTTTCTCCTTTTTTCTCCAGCTATTATTCTTCCATTCTCTTCCTCGAAGATATTTTATTTCATGAATAAATGTGCCTTTCTATTTCATACTCAGATATTATACTAGTTACATAATTGCACATGCAAGTCAGTGTATTTTGCCCATTCATTTACTCAACATATTTATTAAGCTCCTTCTGGATAACAGATGCTGAGCTAGGTTCAGAGAACACATGTATGAATAAAAGATTGAGCTTCAGAGAAATTTATAATTTAGCCATCTCTTCTATGTGTTTATCTAGATATCCATTTATTTTACCACTATAGGTAATAATATTATATAGCATATATGTAGTAAACTTGTAAGTAAATGTATATAATGTACAAAATATATAACAATGAAAATAAATAAATATGCAATAAAATATAATAAATATAGCACAATGAATATAGAGGCAGGACAGTAGCCCACTGGTAAAACGTGATGCTCTATGAGGCCGAGCCATGTGGGAAGGTTCTGGATTTATGTCCAGCGTGCCCCCTGAGTGCACTGGGCACATGTGTGCCTTTAATCCAAGGCTGGGTGGGAAGGTTCTGGATTTATGTCCAGCGTGCTCCCTGAGTGGACTGGGCACATGTGTGCCTGTAATCCAAGGCTGACTGAAGCTAGGGATGGGTCTCTGTGTCAGGACCCTGTTGGTGGTACTACCTCTCTTTGTCTCTCCCTTTGTCTCTCTCTGTCTCTTGTGCTCATGGAAGAAATTAATAAACTTCAAAAAATAATAAATAAAGCAATATAAGGTACCTTATAGATAATATTATTTTAATGTACTCATATTTATGTGAAACATTCCAAGTTAATATAGTCATCCATTTAAATATAAATTTAATAGTTATTCAAATTCATAAAAATTAGATATGAGAAAATGCCTTGATAATAATAAGCTAATGGATACTTATTGAAGCAGAAATGTTGTTTAGCCATTGTCAAATTCATGCACAGTGAAAGAAAAGGAAGCTATATATAATTTCTATGTAATATAGTCAGCTGAAATCCAACATCTAGTTATCAGCAAAAGTCTCTTTGTTTCCTAATTCTCTAGTTGGATTGAGGAATGAGAAGTCCAACTGACTTAATATGGTCAAATTATGATTCAGTAGCTACTCAGAATATGGAAAAGAAAACACTTTGGATTTGTAACTCCTTTACTATAATCATCTGATAACTCACCCTGTGTGGCAAGAATTTAGTACCGCAGTTATTTGCTTTCCATATTTTGCAGCTAAGTAGTGATAATAAATAGAAATTACGATAGTTATACTAAATTCTACAAAAGATATTATCTTCAAGTTCCCTTTCTGTAACTCTCAACCCACAAAAAATGTCCAAAAAGAACTATTTAATTTTTTTAGAGGTTTTTTGTTTGTTTTTTTGCTATAAGGAGCATGCACTCGCCAGACAGACAGAGAAAGACAGAGAGACAGAAAGCGAGAAATCATACCCAGGGGGTGATGGCCAAGCCACAATCCCTTCTCCTCCATTCTCTTCTCGGGATTTGGTGCACGCACGCAAACTCGCCTGGTGTGAGTTTAAGGCACCGGGTCCAGGATACGAACCGCGGTCGACTACATGGGAGTCCAGCAACATAGCCATTACGCTAGCTAACTGCTGGTCCTGCTAGAATTATTTAAATTTTGTAAAATATATGTCTTTCAGGAAAAGAACAGAAAAAAAAAATGGCTCAAATGCATCACAAGCTAAGGTTGTCTATGAAGAATACTTTGACCATATTAAAATTTATTGTATCATATTCGTGGGATAAAAAATATCAAAATCGAAACTGTACTATCATGAAGAGGACAATAAATAAACTATACTTTTTCTAGTTAAAAATATCTAGGAATTCTAGCTCAGTCCCAGGGAGCAACTTTGCAATTTGCTGCACACCAGCACACATGCTGTATGTAGCATGTAACTTGATCCTCTACACTAAGTTATATCTCCTTAACTTGCTCTCACCTCACCAAGAGCTGAAAGTTGGTAAAGGAGCCAAGCACCTGAAGTCACCTTCAATTGCTCTGATTTGGGAGACACAGCCTTCCTATAGGACTACGCCTGGGAACTAAGGGAGAAATCTCTTCTAATACTATAGAATCTACTCTAATACTAAATAAAAAGGGAATACTGCATCAGATGACCAAAAACCAGTGCAGATATGAAAATAAGGAGTCATTCTCCCCAATGTGAGCTCAGTATCTCCATTACCAACAAAACACTGCATGAAGATGAACAGAAATGTCAGAAAAACAATTCTGAGCATTCATAGTGACAAAACACAATGAAAGGCAAGAGGAAACAGACAATCAATTCCAGGAAATGAGAAAATCATTCCAGGACATGAAAGATGAATTCTGTAAAATGATAGACACCATAAAGAAGAATGAAATGGAACATCTGAAAATGAAGACTGTAATACAAGAAACTAAAATGTCCCTAGAAAACATTAAGAACAGAACAGACCTTGTAGAAGAAAGAATTTCTGACCTTGAAGACAGAGCCTCCAACATAGACAAACCACTAAAAAGAATGAAAACACAACCTGAAAAAAAAAATGAGGACAACATACTGTAAATTCTAGACACCCTGAAATGCCCAAATATCCATATAATGGGTATTCTAGAATGTGAAGAAACTGCTTAGGACATATACAAGAAATGGAAAATTATTTCCCTTCATGATTAAGACTCAGCAAAATTAGCATAGAAGGGACATTCCTCAACAGAATAAAAGCCATCTATGAAAAACCCATGGCTAACATTATACTGAATGGGAAAAAGCTAAAAACTTTTCTACTGAAAACTGGGACAAGACTTTTTCCACTTTTTAAAAAAATTTGTTTATTTACATTCATTCACTGTACATCATTACAGCATACAAAATGAGATTTTCCACCCAGAAACACTGTATATTGGCTCAATCAAGCACATCAACATGTATGTTATCATTCAACAAATGATTTTCCATTTCTTGTATATTCTTTTATGAAATACTATTTGAAAAATTTCTAAATATAGAGAAACATGGGGAAATTTAGACCCAAGAAATAAAAAGGACTCCCAATAGAATCAACACAAAAAGATCCTCCCCTCAACACATTATAACCAGATGGGTAAAAATCAAAGACAAAGACAATATCCTAAAAATGGCAAGAGAGAAATGTAAGGTTACTCCTAAAGGTTATCCCATTAGGCTAATATCAGAACTCTCAACTGAAACAATGCAGGTGAGGAAAGAATGGGAAGTTGTGTGCAAAACATTAAAAGAAAACCATTTTCAACCAAGAATACTATATCCAGCAAGATTATCCTTCATATGGGAAGAACAAATAAAAGCATTCTCAGATAACAAACATTGAAAGAATTCACCAATACTAGACTACCTCTACAAGAAGTACTGAGGTAAGCATTGTTTCAGGAAAACTAAAGAGAGAAACAGAAATAAGAGAACAGAAAACAACCAAGAAATGTCTAACAAAATGACAGGGATAAATCTGCAAATATTAATAATAATATTGAATGTTAATAGATTAAATTATCCTATTAGAAGACACAGACTGGCTGAATGAATACAGACACAGAAGCCGTCTATATGCTGCTTACAAGAAACATACCTCACTGATAAGGACATACATGGACTGAAAGTGAAAGGCTGAAAAAACATATTCCATGCAAATGGAAACCAAAAAAAGGCTGGAGTTGTGATATCAGACATCCTTAAGATGAAAGATGTAAGAAGAGACAAAGAAGGACATTATATAATACTAAAAGGACTTGTTCATCAAGAAGGTATAACACTTTCAAATATCTATGAACTCAACACTGGAGCACCTAAATACATCAAAGAGGGACTGTTAGATCTCAAGGGAGAGAGAGATTGCAACACAAGAATCATTGGGGATCTCAATACCCCATGGTCTCCTCTGAACAGATCATACAGACAAATAATAAACAGAGACACAAGATCTAAATGATACTGTAAATGAAATGGACTTGATGGACATCTACAGAATATTTCACCCAGCAAACACAAAATATACATTTTCCTTACCCCCACTTGGAACATCTTTGATGACTGACCACATGATAGGTCACACAAAAAGCCATTACAAATTCAAATGTATAGAAACTATATTCAGCATCTTTCCCAACCATGATGGAATCTCACTTGAATACAACTACAGAAAGAGCCCTTGAAAATACACAAACACATGTAAATTAAACAATCTACTCTGGAATTACTTTACAACTACAGAATAAATTAAGACTGAAATAAAATGTTCATAGAAACCAATAATAAAGAGCAAACAAATGTTTATAACCTGTGAGACACAGCTAAAGCAATCATAAGAGGCAAGTTCAGAGCAATTAGTGCCTACATGATCAAAGCAGAAATGTGGCAAATAAACAATCTAATGGCACAACTCAGGAAAGTGGAAAAACAAAAATCAAAACAAAAGAAAAACAACAAAAAAATCTAGAAGAAAAGAAATAATCGATTTGAGCAGAAATAAATAAAATAGAGAGTAATAGAAAACAGAAAATAAACAAAACCAAAATTTGGTTTTTTGAGAAGATAAAATAAAATTGACACACTGTTGGCTAGACTAATCAAGATAAACAGAGAAGGAAACCAGATAAATCAAATAAGCAACCAGATAAATCAAGACAGGCATCATTACAATAGACATAACAGAAATACAAAATATTATCAGAGAATACTATGAGTGACTATATGCCAACAAAAAAAGGAAACCTAGATGAGATGGACAAATTTCTAGATACATATGTCTTACCAAGATTGAACCAAGAAGAAATAGAGAGTCCAAATAGAAAAGCAATAAAATTGAATCAGCAATAGTTTCCCAACAAAGAAAATCCCTGATTCTGATAACATTTCTTCCAAATTTCACAAAACTTTTAAAGAACTAACCCAATTCTCTTCAAATTATTTTTTAAAGATTAAAATGGAAGGAAGCCTCCAGAATTCATTCATGAAACCTCATCATCCTTATTCCAAAACCAGAAAAGAACATAACAAATAAAGAAAACTTCAGGCCAATATCTCTGATGAATATAGATGCAAAAATTCTCAACAAGACACTAGGAAATTGTATTAACAACACATTAAAAAGATTATACACCATGACCAGTTAGGCTTTATTTCAGGGGTACAAGTTTGGTTCCACATACACAAAACAATAAATGTAATACATCACATTAACAAAGGAAAGATAAAAACCACATGGTCATATCAATTGATGCAGAAAAAAATTCAAAAATTACAACATCCTTTCATGATTAAGACTCAGCAAAATTAGCATAGAAGGGACATTCCTCAACAGAATAAAAACCATCTATGAAAACCCCATGGCTAACATTATACTGAATGGGAAAAAGCTGAAAACTTTTCTCCTGAAAACTGGGACAAGACTTTTTCCACTTCCTTTTTTTTTAATTTGTTTATTTACATTCATTCACTGTACATCATTACAGCATACAAAATGAGATTTTCCACCCAGAATACACTGTAGATTGGCTCAATCAAGCACATCAACATACATGTTATCATTCAACAAATAATTTTCCATTTCTTGTATATTTTGCTTTTTTCCCTGTCCTTGATTCCCTATCTCTCACTCTCTGCCATCTCCCACCCTTCTCCCACACTGTCTCTTGTATCTATGGTTGCTTTCTATGCCTTCCCCCCCCATTTTATTGATTCACTAAAGTTCTTAATTAATCTAAATATTTTGAATAGCAAGCATAGCTGATATATACATCAAGTCTTATTTTAGGCATAAACCTCAATGAGTAGAATGAATATACTATAGAATAGCACCTAGCTGGGGCTATATATCTTACTTCGGTCATCAAATAGGTATTTTTTTAATGCATTTTTTTTTTTAATTTCAAGAAAAACAGTTTTAGGTGTTTTTTTTTTTTTTTCCTGAAACTTTTTTGTTGTTGTTGTTAAACTTAATTGTATCCCAGAATTTAATCAGGAAAATTGAACCACAACAGAAGATAAAGTACATGAGACTTAATTGGTCAAATAGAATTATATGATTTTTGACTAAAACATTGCTAATTTTCTTCTAGGTGTTTTTGTCCGGTTTTAAGGATTTGTGTTCTATCTTGAGATGTTGATAGGTTCATGTACCTACCATTTGAACAGAATCCTAATCTGTTCCCTGGATTTAAGTTTTAAGCAAAGTTCCTTAGGATTTATTTTTCCACTTCTTTTTAACATAATACTGGAAATTCTAGCCAATGCAATCGGACTAGAAAGTCAAATGAAAGGCATTCAAATAGGAAACAAAGAAGTGAACTTATTGTTACTTGCAAATGATATGATGCTATATATAGAAAATCCAAAAGAATCCACCAAAAAAATCTCCTAGCAGTGATAAATGAATACAGTAATGTGGCAGGATACAAAACCAACATAAAAAAGTCTGTATCATTTTTATATGCTAAGAATGGATAGAAAGAGACAGAATTGGAGAAAGCAATCCCTTTTACAATACCCACAAAGCCAGTAAGATGTCTAAAAATAAACTTATCCAAAGAAGTTGAAGACCTCTACAAGGAAAACTACGAAACAATTGAAAATGAAATTAAAAATGATATTAAAAAGTGGAAAAATATTCCATGTTTTTAGACTGGAAGAATTAATATAATCAATATATCAATCCTACCCAAATTAGTCTACAAATTCAATATGATTATAGTCAAACTACCAGAGATATTCCTCAAAGAAATAGGAAATAAACAATACAATTTGTCTGGAATGATAAAATGTCCTGTATCACCTACTTTATGCAGCAAGGAGCTTAAAGTAGGTGGCACCTCACTTCCTGATTTCAAAACATATTACAAAACTGTGATAATTAATACAGCATGGTATTGGCACAAATATAAGCAGGTAGACGAATGGAAGAGAACTGAGAACCCCAAATAAACCCCAAAATATATATCCTACTGATGGTTGACAAAGGGCACAAGACAATTCTTTGGGAAAAAGAAAATCCCTTCAGCAGATGGTTCTGGGACAAGTGGATATCAACGGCCAGAAGAATGAAACTGGATCCTTATTTCTAACCACTAACAAAAATAAACATATGAAAAAATGCTCAACATCTCTTATCAAAAGGGAAATGAGAAGCAAAACCACAATGAGATACCACTTAATCCCAGCCAAAATGACTAAAATTAAAAAATAAATAATAACTTGGGCTGATGCTACTGTGGTGAAAAGCAAACTCCTACACTGTTGGTGGGAATGTAAATTAGTACAACCACATGGAGAACAATATGGAGAGTCCTCAGAAACCTACAAGTAGAACTTCCATATGTTCCAATAATTCCACTCTTAGGTATTTACCCAAAAGACAGGGACACTCTCAGTCAGAAAAACATTTGCACATCCATGTTTATTGCAGCATTATTTATAATCGCTAGGGTATAGAATCAACCAAAATTTCCAAAAATAGATGAGTGGATTAAAAACATGTGGCATGTGTACCCTATGGAATACTACTCAATCATAAAAACAATGAGCCCTGACATTTGATCCAAAGCAGATGAATATGGAAGACTTAATGTCAAGCCAAGCAAGCCAGACTATGAAAGACCGACTGTATGTCCCCACTCAATATATACTAAATGTCTGTGTTCTATAACAGAAACAGAAAGACTGAAAGGTATACTAGCAGAAGGGACCACTGTGGACACTAGAGATAGTTGGGAGGAGGTAATAGAAGGTCAGGAAGAGGGGAGGGAGGGGAAAAGTGGAAAAATATGTTTAATCGACACAAAAATAAAAAGTTATTCACTGATGATGATGTCTTTGTCTTGACTGATATATAATATATTTGTACTGGGGAAAACAAACATGTTTTGAACATTATAAAGATGTATGGTGATTAAAAGTAAACAATTAAAAAGCCTAGATATTCTAGTGGCCTAGGCAATAAATGCTATATTTTTATCTTCCTTACTAAACCCCAATAACATCTACCCGCCATAATGTTTTATCTCATAGAAAATAAATAGTCTAACACATCTAATATTTAAGATGAGGGAAGGAAAATGTTAAACTTGAAACCATTTGCCTTTTGAGTTTGATAAAGACTAGAAATAATGGTATATTCTTGTGTGGTAGGTTCTCTCTGTCTACACAAAAAGAATGTTTGATTATTTAGTTTCTATTTACTACTCAGTAATTTCAAGTTATAGAAATATTCAGAATACTACCACAGAAACAAAGAGATATAATTAATCCAGCACTGGAGAATGGCATTTTGGGAGACCGGAAGTTTCCTTCCTAAGGAGATGATGATCACATTTCCTTTCTTTTCTTTTTTACATGTAGAAAGTAGCATCCCAGCATTCCATACTCCCCCCTCACATATTTCCTCTCCCTCCTTTCATCTCTTTCTTCTTTTCAATTCCTTCTGGCTGGTCTATTTTTCTATCTATCCATTCCTCCTCGATGTACCAAAGGTTTGAGGCAGTTTCAGTCTCATAGAATTAAAATACCTAGGTCTTAATCTTGTATATAGTGCCCAGTAATTCACTTATAAAGTATAACAATTTCATCATGCTCCTGAGTGTGGGTGTATCTTCAAGAATACTTATACATAAGCATTCACACACACACACACACACACACACACACGCACGCACACACACCTCAAAGGGGCCCACTTAAGGGAACAGCACTCAGACTGTTTTTAGTAGTTTTGAGAGAGCCCTATCAAGGATTGTGTGTGTGTGCATGTGTGTGTGTGCATGTGTGTGTGTGTGTGCATACTAATGCACACCTGCAGATGCATGTGAGTGTTTTTGGAATGAGAGTCATTGGGACAATATGGAACAATATGGAACTTATCTGATTTAAATGAGAAAAAAATTGAAGCCTATATAAATTTTTGGTTTGAAAACATGTTCTGAACCTTAAAGACACTTTACAAATTAATTTCCTAGAAGTTGAATATGCTTGCTAATAGTGAAGTCCACATCTCATAAAATACATGAGGAAAATTAATTGTATATAATTGTCAAATTGCTTCTGCTATATTTTTTCATGTATCTACTGCATCCTTGAGTTCATGACATTGTGATAAATTACAGTGAGGACATCTAAGAGAATCTCAATGAGATTTTGTTTCAAAAGTCAAAAATTGAGCCAGGAGGTGGCGTGCTGATTAAGAGCACTGGATTCCTACATGACTTAACCATGGTTCGAGTCCTGGACCTGGAGGCTTGCTTTCTCACTTTCTCTTTCACTCTCTTTTCTCTCTCTCTCTCTGTCCCTCTCTGGTCAAACTAAAATAAATAAATTAAGTTAAATAAAATAGTTATTTTTAAAAAGTAAGTAATCTGGGGGAGATAAGATATTAGCAAAGCAAAGAGGAAGACACTTTGGCGTTAGAGAAAGGATAGGATTTAGACTGAAGGAAGGGAAAAAGGTAATAAAAGGTATATAAATAGAACACTTTGCATTATATTCGGTAAACTCTGTGAAAGAATTCAGTTTGCCTGACATGTAAGTGGTATAAAAAATTTAGTGGGTGGCAGATAGACTTGGAAAACATGTGTTGAGGCTAGATCACAGAGGGCCTGAAAGATCAGACTTGGAGGGTTTTGAATTATGTAGAACATGAGATGAATTGACTCTCAATAACTGCAATAAACTCTTTCCAGTCTTTCCTGTACTACAGTGGCTAGAAAGTGAAATACATTTCCTGTATTACCACATAGTTAGGATTTTGACTGACGATTATGTCCCACCAGTTTGACTCATTGGAGTGAAATTTGAAACTCTAAATTTTTCTGCAATAATGCCCATCTTTCTGATCTCTGGCTTCACTGATGCTAAGAAGCGCACAGTATGCCATACAGAGGGCAGGAATGGTTGTCACTGCAAGTGTGGTGTGTTCCATGGGTGTCTTTCAATTCCCCATCATTCTGATTGGGCAGACAACCCTAGTAAGTCAGTTTGCTAGTGTTATTATGAAAATAATTTCTGAAGGCCATACCTCTGACTTGCTTAAGCATTTTGTAAGCACCTAATCCCTTACCTTAAATCAATTAGGCAAATAGAGGTTTGTGTATCATGCAACCAAATCCTGCTGGAAACATTGAATTTTCTAGACAATGAGGAGACACTAAATGTTTGATGGCTTTTGAATGAATCATACAATGTCTTATACCAGATTGATCTTCTCAGTTATGTTTCACTTAAGCCAATTAAGATTAAATTACATTTGATGCTGAATGGTGTAAGAGGCAGCCCAGAGTGTTCTGCAAAATGAGGAAACACTGTGGGAGTTAAAAATAGATGAAGCTCTAAATGCAAAGTGTACCTTATTAGTAGAACACTGACTTTAGCTTTGAAATCTTAGGGGGATTGTCTTTCTGAGAGAGCAGGCCATAAATGGAAGTCCTGACGACAGGAACAAAATATTTAGGAAAGCAACACAATTTCTTTATTCATACTGTTCATATTATAAGCTTTTTTTTTTGCATATGGAGGCCGAAAAAAATAATAGAACAAATCTCTGTGTGTGAAACTTTCAGGGTTTTAATTGCCTTGTTTGGCTGAGCAATAATAAAAGGGATAAGATGAAACAATGATTAACAGTTCAAATTTTTAACTTTTTGAATCATCAAGAACAACACAGTGTCTCCAACACTCAGCTGTAGATTATGAATTTTCACTTTTGCTAGTTAAGAGAAAATGGTAATAGGAAATGAATCAATACAGTTTTCAATCCACTTATTTATCAGTAATTTAGCCTCTAGGTCTGGTGTTGGGACTGGGGAGCCGAATCTAACCTGTGGCCCTTGTATCAAAGGAGCATTACTTTGTCAGGAAAATTGGTCAGTGGCCATGGGAAGCTGGTAGCAGATAGCCTCTACCTCCAGTTTCCAGTTGCTCAGACACTGAATGAAGCTGGATCATGTGACCTAGCACAGAGGACATTTTTTTTTTTTTAGCAGAAGAGCCAAGTGTTTCTTCTGGCTTGGAAGACTTTCCACCTGCCGTCACTCCCTTTCTCCTTTAGCATGTGTCCTCAACCCTTGGGTCACAGATCAGTACCAGTCTGTGGCCTGTTAGGACCTGGGCCACACAGTAGGAAGTGAGCAATAGGAAAGCCAGAGGAGCTTCATCTGTACTTCTTATCACTGGCATTAACTCCTGAGCTCCTTCTCCTGTCGGATTAGTGGAGACATTGGATCCTCATAGGAGCATATACCGATTGTGAGCTGTGTGTGTGAGATCTAGGGTGTGTGCTCCCGTGAGAAGCTAATGCCTGATGATCTGAGGTAGAGCTGAGGTAGTGATGCTCATGCTGGGGAACGATGGCAAATACTGCATTACTGAGAGCTGTATAATTATTTCTTTCTGTATTACAATGTAACAATAATAGAAGTAAGGTGGGAAATAAATGCAATGTGCCTGAATCATCCTAGAACCATCAACCAACATCCTATCCCCAAGCCCCCAGGAGTTTGTGAAAAAACTGGTCCCTGGTGACAAAAAGTTTGGGGACTACAGCCCTATAGGGCTTCTAAGGCCTAGAATGGTAACCTAGTATCTTAGTTCTCATATATGGAAAAGAGAAGTCCTCATTTATACAATGAAAGGCTTCCAGGGATATTAAATTATAACCCTGTGTTTTCAGAGTGGGCGAGAAGCCCAGGAGACTAAGACTCATTATGTTTCTATGTTCCTATTAAAAAGTTATATGCTCTAGACCAGAAAATGGAAACCTTCAAACTCCAGGATAAATACTTTATAAGAACCAAAATTACTTCAGACTAAGAAGAGAAAAGTTATACATTAGTTATGATGGTTTTCACTATTAAAAACAACCAGCCAAGATGAAACCTGTTGGATGAAGAAAAATATGAGTGTCCTTATACCCTTGTGAGGTATAACTATTTGGTTGGAGGAAATTCTTAATAAAGAACAACATACCACATATTTTAAAAATAAGTAAGAGTATCATTATCTTTATATTAAAAGAAAAGTACAAAAGTAACTATTATAATCTATTAATACATACCCTTTGGGGGAAAAATCACACAATTATTTCATCTTTTATAATATTTACTCTGTGTGTGTGTTTTTATTTCAGATAGCAGAAACCACCTACTTCTCTGTATTTAGAGCAAAACTTCTAGTAGGAGTGTCTTTTCTTATAAAATTAACTTTTATGATATCATACTTAGATACTTAGTCACCATAAACCCAAACTTTTTTCTCATGTTATAATACCCAAATTTCTTTTCTTTTCTTTTCTTTTCTTTTCTCTTTTCTTTTCTTCTCTTTTCTTTTCTTTTCTTTTCTTTTCTTTTCTTTTCTTTTCTTTTCTTTTCTTTTCTTTTCTTTTCTTTTCTTTTCTTGAGAGGTTTTTGGTATAGGGCACATGTGCTCTCCAGAAAGACAGAGAGAGACAAAGAGACAAAAAGTGAGAAATCCCCCCCAGGGGGGATGGCCACACAGCAATCCCTTCTCCTCCATTATCCTCTTGGGATCTTAGGCACGCATGCACACGCACCCGGCGTGAGTTTAAGCCACTGGGTCCGAGACTAGAACCGCAGCTGACTAGGTGGGAGTCCAGTGACATAGCCATTACGCTAACTGCTGGTCCCATAATACACAAAATTTAAAACCAAATGTAAAAGGACTTTAGTGATGTAAATAGTAGGTAATATTCAGAAGAGCCTTAATTTTGTGAACGTAGGAGCTTATTAGCTATCTATTTCCATACATTGTATAAAATCTTTATATGCTCCAAATTTTTATCTATGCTTTATATTCCTCAATTTATCTGTCCTCCAAGGATTAGTACAGAAGGCACAGAAAATATCTTATTTTCTTTTTTTTTTTGGAGAGGTTTTTGCTATAGGGTGCGTGTGCTCGCCAGACAGAGAGAGACAGAGGGACAGAAAGCGAGAAATCAACCCCCAGGGGGGATGGCCACGCCGCAATCCCTTCTCCTCCATTCTCCTCTCGGGATCTTGGGCACACACGCACACGTACCCAGAGTGAGTTTTTAGCCACCGGGTCCGGGACACGAACCGCTGTTGACTATGTGGGAGTCCAGTGACATAGCCATTACGCCAACTGCTAGCCCCAGAAAATATCTTCTTAATGAATAAACTTAGACTCATTTATTTACAATTTTTGATTGTCAAGTATGTGAAAATTTAATATGATTATTGTTAAATGAAATTATTTAATATTGCTCTTTTAATTTTTTTTTTTTTAAAGATTTTTACTATAGGGCACATGCACTCACTGGAGAGACAGAAGAGGGGGATGACCATGCTACAATTCCTTTTCTTCCATTATCCTCTTTGGATTATGGGCATGTACGCACACACACCGAGTGTGAGTTTCAAGCTGCTGGCTTTGGGTCTTGAACCGTGGTCAACCATGTGGAAGTTCAATGATGTAACCTTTATGCCATCTGCTGGGCCCTTGATGCTGCTTATTTTTAAAATGGAAATTGTTTTTTTTTTTTAACCTTTATGCCATCTGCTGGGCCCTTGATGTTATTTATTTTTAAAATGGAAATTTTTTTTTTTTAAATTGTTTGAGCACTTATTTAATAAGCAAGGGAATAATTATTCTGGTTCAGTCACATAAACATCAATAAAAGTTAGCATCAATTTGCTTTTATTATTTCTATTCCACAATAGTTTTTAAAATCAGATTTAATAAATATTTTTAACTGCACAACTAGTATATTTTCATCATAAAAATTCAGTGACCAGCAGGTGGTGTAATGTCTATGTTGCTGGACTCCCATGTTGTTGACCTCCATTCGAGTCCTGGACCAGGCAGCTTAAACTCATGCTGGGCACATGTGCGTGTGTGCCCAGGATCCTGAGAGGAGAATGGAGGAGAAAGGGTTGTGGCGTGGCCATCCTGCCTGGAGGCGAGGGTGTCATTTCTTGCTTTCTGTCTCTCTTTGTCTTTCTGGCAAGCGCATACGCCCTATAGCAAAAATCTCTCCCCCTGGAAAAAAAAAATTCAGACAATAAAAGAACGTATTTTAAACATAATGGTAAACATTATATTTCATCATTAATTTCCATGTGTGTGCCTACACCACCACGTGACTGGACCCATTAACTTTTTGATGTTTAACAGTTTTCCATTCCTGGAATTAAAACCCACAAGTCAGGGTGTATCCTTTCTTCCATGTACATAGTACATCTCGATCTAATATGTTCATAATTTATCATATTTTAATTATAATGTTCTGCTTCCAAGTGACAGCTTCTAGCTTTTCCTTTTGTGTCATTTTTGGAGCCAGTTATACTGGTCTCAAACAATGACCTGGAGACATCTGCACCTTCCTCTTGCTCTGAAACAGTTCACGCATATGGGCACGTTTGATTGGTAAGACGCTATTGAACATCTCGAGCTGGCCAACGCTTCTATTTGAGGGGAACACAGCAACAACATTTTCACTTTCTTCCATGTTATTGTTCAGGGTTTCCACTTTTTGTTGAGACAATTTTTATGAATATTATAATAAAATTATTGTTTTATTTAGATGTTCAAATTATTGGCATAAAATTACATATAATATATTTTGATTAAAAGTAAATAAAAATGTCCCAGCTGGTAGCCTGGGAGGTTAAGAAGGCTGAATTGCACATGGCCCACCTCACAGTTTGAATCTCAGAACCAGAAGCTTGAAAAACATTCCAAATGATGGGACCAGCAGTTGGCATAATGGCTGTGTCACTGGACTCTCATATAGTCCACTGAAGTTTGAGTCCCAGACCCAGTGACCTTAAACTCACGCTGGACGCATGTGCGTGCGTGCCCAAGATCCCTAGAGGAGAATGGAGAAAGGATTGCAGCTTGACCATCCCCCCCGGGGGGTGATTTCTTGCTTTCTGTCTCTCTGTCTCTCTCTGTCTTTCTGGTGAGCACACCAGCCCTATAGTAAGAACCTCTCAAAAAGTTAAAAAAAAAAAAAAAACGAAAAGAAAAACATTCCAAATGCATGTTTGTGCAGGCCCAAAATCCTAAAAGGAGGGAGAAACAGAGGAGAGAGTGAGAAACAGAGGAGAGGGAATTGCAGTGTAACCATTCTCCATGGGAGAGTGCTTTCTCTCTCTGCTTCTCTTTGGTGAGTGTGCTCACCAATTCTGACAAATAAATAGATAATTTCATTCTATAAATATTTTTGCTTTTGCCATTCCTAAAAATGTACATTAATGGGGCAAAAAAATGTGGTATTATCTGTTGACGATATTCTATAGTTTTATCAACTGGACTAGGGAGAAACGTTCACCTGTTGAAATATTCACTTTGTAAGCTAAATAATGTGATTGAATGTAAAAAAGAAAATGAAATTAAAAAATAAAAAAATGTACATTTTTGCTCTCTTTATTTTCTTGATATAATTTATGTATATGTATTAAGGTCAGCTTTTCGTTTTGTAAAATCAACTCTCCAGCTCATTTCTGCCTTTTTTGTTCTTATATTTTGCTACTTTTATTTTGGTATCTGTGGGTTTTTTATTGATTTTTCAAAATTTCTTGAATGACAAATTGTTAAATTATTTATGATTTTTCTTGCATTTTCACCAATGTATTGATGTTGTAATTTTCCCACTGATTACTTTGTTAAACTTGTGCTTATTTAGGCATTGATATATAGGGAAGTTGTAGAAATTTATTTTTAAATAAAGGAAGAAGCATATAACAGACAAAAGCACGTAAAGTTCTCTATTGTGCAGTGGTAACAATCATCTACAATATTGGACCCACATGGGAGGGTCTGAGACCTCCCTCTGTAAAACAGATGTGCTCATACTAACCCATGATCTAGCCTGGCCATACCATGAACATCCTATTGAGTATAACTGTCTCCCTCTGTCTCTCTCTCTCTCATGAAAGAAAGAAAGAAATGAAAAAAAATTAACTTTACTTTGATTTTCTTTTAACACAAGAGTTATGTATTAAATAGTCTTATATAAGCTTTTTGTTTGGTTTTAGAAACTTCTTTTTTAAAATCCATAATAGAGTGTGAGCATATGCATGAGAGGACAAAAAGAGAGAGAGAGAGAGAGGAGAAGCATCCTTCAACAGGGCTTGATCACACTGAGATCCCTTTCTTCCAGGTTTCCTTCCACTTCTTCAAGACCTTCGCCAAACATATTTCTGGTAGTTGTAGGGTGATTGGGCAAGAACTTGAACTAAGGTCAGCATGTATCTTCTAGCTCTACAACCTAGTATTCTATAAACTTACTACAGAAGATGGGCCTGGAAAAGTTGTGATTAAAAAAAATATATTTTTATTTTATTTCTCTTTTTTGCTTGTGACTTTTGGGAATTTTGGATTAAGATAATTGTAGAAATTTTCTTGTGGGTTATCTAGTGGCCACTTTGAGTTAAGAGTTCATGTGAACTTAAGAACAAAATGTATTTTATTTTACAGAGTTTAAGGTATTAATGTGTGTGTGTGTGTGTGTGTGTGTGTGTGTGTGTGTATGTGTATGTAACTTAATTTACCTCCCCTGACATATATTTATATATTTATTTATTTATGTTATAGGACTCATGCACTTGCCAGAGACAGAGAGGGAAAGTGAGAAATTACTCCCAAGGGGGTATGGGTATGTTGTAATCCCTTCTCCACCATTGTTCTTTAGGGAATTTGGGAATGCATGTACAAGTTCTCCGTGTGATCTTCAAGCTGCTGCGGATGGGACTCAAATTGCAAAGTTGACCAAATGGGATCTAAGACCTTAACCACTACTCCACCTGCTGACCCTTGTTTTTTTTTTTTTTTTTTTTTTTTAATCATTTTGCCAGAGAGAGCTAGGAAAAGTGAGAAAACACTCCTATGGAACTTACTCATGTCACAATCCCTTCTCCATTTCTCCCTCTTTTTGCGGTTCTAGGCACACACACATGTGCACCTAGCTTGTTTTTTCAAGGCACTAACCAAGACTCAAATCAAATGGTTGTCCATGTGCGATCCAGACACCTTCACCACCAGGCCATGGCTGGTCCATCCTGGTGTACCTTTTTAAATATCCTATGTGATTAGTCTTACTCTATTAATGTATTTTACCTGTATAGTTAAGTATTAGTCTTGATAGATGTCTTAGTTTACTAAGAGCAAGGTATTCTCCCAAGCCAGTCTGAGGATATTTCTCATTTAATGTAAAACTTAACATTTTTGCATAGGCATATTCTTATTTTTTGGTTGCAAATATGTTGGTACTTTTTTTCTATAACTTCATTTCATTTCACTTTAAGGTTGATTTCCTTTTTCTTTCTTTTTCTTCTTTCTCTCTTGTTCTCTTTTACTTACAGTTTTTACCTATTTCATGATTATATGGTTACATAATCCTATTTTTATAGTATTAAATTTAATGAAATTTATAATATTTCCAGTAGTTGCAGTCTTATTTATTTAATTCTGGTTTTATATTTGAATGCATTTTATTATCTCTTCTAGGCCTCTTACCATAGATGCTTTTACTTTTCTTGCATTATTTATGCTAATCCATCATTGATTGATTGCATTTGCCTCAAAAAATTTTTTAAAACTGTTTTATAATAGTATTTTTATTTTAGGTTTTTTTTTTTTTTTTTTTTTTTTTTTAAACCAAGGGGGGGGTGTGCTACCTGAAGAGGAGTTTTTTTTTTTTTTTAACCAAAGGGTGTGTGTGCTCACTGAAGAGAGACAGTGAGAGGGAAAGGGGGGATGGCCACGAGGGATGGCCATGCTGCAATCCTTTCTCCATTCTCCTGTAAGAACATTGGGCAAGCATGCATGATTTAATTTTCAATTCACGGATGACCATGTGAGAGTCCAGTGCCTTAACTAACACACCACCTGCTGTCCCCCAAAGCTGGTTTATTAATCTCTTCTATGATTGAGTAAAATAGAAAGCAAAAGAGAGAGACAGTATCTGCAACAATTTGTTGATACCACAATCTCCCACACTCCCAGTTTTAACCAGCCCTTGATAATGGACTTACACATGACCAGAATACTCAGTGAGGTCTCTACTATGAACCTAGAATCTTCTCCTGTGGGTCAGTGTCACAGAGCATCACATTTTACTGCTATGCCAACATCTAGTTCAATAATTCTTTTTAAAAATTAAGTTTTTTTTTTTTCATGTTAGGAAACACATGTGTATGTGCATGTTAGAGAGAGAAAGGGGAGAGAGAGAGAGAGAGAGAGAGCACTCTAGCAGAGTCTGTCATGCTGTGATTTCCTTCATCCAGCTCTTCAGTTCATTTGGATCTTGGGCACATGCATGCATGCCCAGAGTGTTTCAGGTCAGCCTGGATATCTGAACCTGTGGTCAGCATGGGCTCCCAGTGTGGCAGGTAAGTATGTTACCAACTGCACCACCTAGGTCGGGCTTCAAATAATTTTTCAAACATAGTCCATAGCACTCTTTATTATCAGATTGAAATAAGTATGCTTATTACCTACACCAATAATTCTGAATTTATAAGCTTAGAAAATTAAAGGCTGTGTGTACGATTGTAAGCTTATATTATTTGGCAGCATATTCTGACAGACTGATAAAAGGTTATTTATAGTTTATATTTATTCTCTGAAAGTGAATATTGACAAGTTTTTCAGAAGAAACACTGATGGGCGTAATATGTCATTATGGGATAGTAGCCCACTGTCAGTCTTACATAATAATAGGATAAGAATCTTATAATCTTCCTCAAATCCAGCAAATTCTGAATTACAAAGCACAACTCTCAAGTGTTTTAGAAAAGGAATTGTAGACCTATACACAAGGGACAAAGTTTTGGGGCTAAAATAAGAAGCTAAGGTACAGTTTTCTATCAGAATTTTGTACATGCTGTTTAAATGTCTTTTTACTAAACTTTGGAAAATGAAGGACTTAAGATGCACTCTCTAATTTATTTTTCAGCTTCTATGTGCACTATTTTCATGCTTTTATATATATATATATATTTTTTTTTTTTTTTGAGAGGTTTTTGCTTTAGGGTGCAAGCACTCACCAGAAAGACAGAGACAGAGAAACAGAAAGCAAAAAATCACCCCCCAGGGATAATGGCCACACCACAAGCCCTTCTCCTCCATTCTCCTCTCGGGCACACGCACATGCACCTGGTGTGAGTTTAACCCGTGTGAGTTTAACCCACCGAGTCCAGGACTCGAACCACAGTTGACTACATGAGAGTCCAGCGATGTAGCCATTATGCCAACTGCTGATCCTTTCATGCTTATATATTAAAGTGATTTTTTTATTTGTTTATTTTCAATTTCTAGATTCAATTATTTAATGGGGGCATGTCTTGGTTATCTTTTTAAATTAGCATTTTAGCTAGGTAACTATATTATCAGTTTGCTGTTAGCAATGAGTATTTTTAATCCAAACCTTTCTTTGTTTTCTCTACTTTAGGGAAATTTTTATATAAATATGAATTGGATTTTTTGTTTATTTTGTTTTGGTTGCAATAGGATTTGCTAGAGAGAGATAGAGACAGAGATGAGAGAGACAGAGAGAGAAAAAGTGAGAAATCACTCTCCAGGGGGTGATGGCCATGTTACAATCCTTCCTCCTCCATTTGGAATTTTGGGCATGCACTCACACACCCCTAGTATTTTTCAAGCTTCTGGATCAGGGACTCAAACCATGCAGTTAGCTATGTGGGATCCAACTGCCTTGGCCAACGTACCACCATGTGACTGGGCAGCCAATTCTGGATTTTTTTTTAGAAGTTTTTGCCAAAGGACACATGCACTCACTGGAAAGAGAGAGAAAGAGACAAAGATAGTGAGAGGGGAAGTGAGAAATCACCCTCCAGAGAGGATGGCCACACCAGAATTCCGTCTCTTCCCTTCTCCTGGAATCTTGGGCATGCACGTACATGTGCCTGGCATAATTTCCAAGCCACTGGGTTTAGGATTTGAACCATGGTTGCCAATGAAGGAGTCCAGCAATGTAACCACTATACCATCTGCCGGCCCCGATTCTGGATACTTTTATGATCCATTTTTGGTTTCTGTAATCTAGGGAGAGAATAATTTTTATGTTGAATTATTTTGCCTCTTTATAAATTCAACCACTGTAATAATCACACATTTTTTTCTATTTCATAAATTCTCTTTTTCCATAACCAGTATGTATTATTAATTAAAATTTATTTATTGATTTTGTAGGAGTATATTTATTAGCTTACCAGTTTCTGTTTCAATTATTTTCTGTCACTTTATTTTCTTATTTATGAGTTCTTTATAAAATTCGCTCATGGTATTAAAAGGGTTCATCTGGAACAAATAGCTACACAAGATTCTACTTTACCATTTGGTCATTGTGTTTTCATTTAGACTCGCTTCTTGATTAATCTTCTGCATATTATATTTCTTTCTCAAATTGCATTGGTATGCATGATTTTTATGCTGTATTTTTTTCTATTGTGTTCATAAGAATAATCTATCTGTTCATCTCCTCTGATTTAATGGTGATGAATTCTCAATGATTCTCTACTTTTATCTAAACTTATTTATTTTCCTGTCTAAACTAATGATTAAGAATAGGGTGTCATTCTCGATTTAGTTTTTGATAGCTGGTGAGTAAAGACATTGGACAAAAAGATTTGAGCAGTCATCTTTTTGTCTGTTTTATTGAAGATTCTATTCCATTTTAGAATTAAACACTGGACTTCAAAGTTGAATTTCTTATCCAAGTAAAGTACTTCTGGAAGACAATTGGTTAACTCACTTTCTTCATCTGTAAAATTAAAATAATTTAAAACTCACAGTTCATAAAGCAATTGAATGTGTCAGTATGGTAAGTACTGAGAGAATTTGCTATTTTATCAGTTGGGAACTAGAAGGCTTAACAAGCAGGGATCTTTTTATAATAAATATATAGAGAGAGCTTGTAGAAACTACAAACCCAGGAAGAAATGTCACACGGTTTAGGCAGCAACCCCCCCCCCCAAAAAAAAAAAAAAGAAGAGGAAGAGAAAGAAGGAAAGAAAAAAGTGAAGGAGAAAGAGGAGAAAAAGACCAATAAACTTATGTTCTTGAGAGACAAGGATTCATCATCACGAGATAAGACTCCCAGGTTAACTCGAGGTATGTGATTCCAAGGGTGATGAGGTCCCTAACTTTGGAAATCTTTCTGCAATGTAAAACTGAAGACTGGGCCTTAATAGGCCCTTGAGAATTATATTCTGGAAGATTCAAGCCAGGGCTTAAGATCATTATGTTTTCAAGAAAATCCTTACAATAACATAATTGTTATTATTCAACCTCAATCTGCTTCTCTCTGAATAGTCCTCTTCAGAATTAAATGTGATTATTATTTTCTTTTATACTTGTTTCTGGGAGACAGGGTTAGTGTTAGAAGTCAGGTTAAGCCATATAACTGTGTGTGTATGTGTGTGTGTGTATGTGTGTGTGTGTGCACGTGTGTGTAACCATTTCATTATTATTTTCTTTTATACTTGTTTCTGGGAGACAGGGTTAGTGTACCCACATCAGTGGTGATGTTAGCCTGTGTGTGTATGTGTGTGTGTGTATGTGTGTGTGTGTGCACGTGTGTGTAACCATTTCTAAGTCATTAATTTTTGCCATTGGGAAAGAAAATTTTACCTAGAAATAAAAGCTTTCATTTTTTCCTACTTCTGTATGTTATTTAACATGTTTTATTATGTTTTCATATTCATACATGATATCCACAATCTCTCCTCATACACAAAAAATTAACTTTAGCTTCATGTTTAAAAGAGTTTTCAAAGGTTGAATAGTCTATTCAAGAGAAGTCAAATAAAGGGGTTCACTGAGCCTAGGTACTGACATTTATGTGCAAACAATTGTTTTTAAGGAAATTGCTGCTGATAATACTCTGTAGCTGCTGGCAGCATGCAGCCCTTCACTGCCTTCTGGCTGTATGCTGACATCCTTGTGTTATTAAAAATCATCAGGGCTAGTGCCTCCTAGTCAAAGGCCATGAGCTGATCAACGTATATTAATGCAGAAGGCTAATTGAGTGTCTAGTGTTCTTTTCAGCCACCTGCAACTTCTTGCACAAACACATTTCTCACACTGGTGCCATCACTAATGAAATTTAGGAGGGATAAAAGTCTCCAAATTAGCAATGCGTCACTTAAAACTTCCAGCCTACTCTTTTTATAGCTTCCCTCCAGAAGCTCATCTTACTTTCTATAATCATCAACAGAATGAATCACTTGCTCCTTGTTAAGCTTTTATCTCCATGAAGTGAAGGTGACAATGAAACACTTTTGTGTAAGACCTTCTTGGCAGCTATCCCACAATGCCTGCTGGCCTGTTTTGATCCCATTCCATATGTCCACAATTTAAGTGGCAATACAACTCTCTCTGAATTGTATCATACAGCACTGCAGGGCACAATCCTGTGTTACCTGCCTTTGGAAATAATCTTTTCAGCCTATTTCAATTTTCACATTAAAGAACTGGCTGCCTGAAACTTGATGATTACAGGCTTGTAAGGACAGGATCAAACAGAAGAAGATGCTAGCAGGGAGTCAAATGTGAGAGTATTATTCTGCATGCATAATAGACTCTTTGTTCTCTTTTAATAAAATTGAAGCCATTGGTAGTATTATTGACTTAGATATGGCCTTGCAGTTAGCTATTCTTAAAAACTCACTCTAATGAAATGCTTAAGTGTAATACCTTGTAGAAAAGTAATTTTTAAAGGTGCACTGAGAAATATTTATTGATTGCTGGTGAGTTAAAAAAAAGTTAATATATAAATGAGTTTCAATCTAGGAAACTTCTCATTTAATGAATCACAAAGGAAAAATAATCAATTATTTGTCCCTTGACTAAAGACTCTTAGTATTGATTTTTCTCTAGGAAGAATTTTATTTTTTTATAAATGAAATTAGTGTTAATGAACAGACATTGTTGTATTTTTTGCTTAATCCATCAAATGTGTTTATCTGTTAATTTAGTAATTATTTGGTGATGAAACAATTTTTCCTGTCAGTGTATTTATAAATGAGGAAGTAAAGTTTCATTACTATTGTTAAGGATTGATTTTTCTGTTCATTGGAAAACAATTTACTTGAAAGCAAGTTTATTCTTAGTCACTACTAGATTAATTAACATAAATTTTGACACTCAAAGCTAAATTGAAATATTTGTTTGTCCAACCTCTAAGTCAACAGCATTACAATGTATTTCTTTATTTTTATTTTGAATATATTTCAGTGTGCTAGCGATTAAAGAGTGAAATTACTTGAATAATGATTATAATATTTTTCATGACCATAGCAGCAATTCATTTTAAATTTAGTCACGAAGATATGTTAGTTCATTTTTTTATTAATTATATTTCCTGGATGATGTCTAACTCCATTTGAAAAACTGCTTAACTTCAGACTTAACCAAAATTATATTAGCATACAGCTTAAAAGTTCTTTATAAACTAATTTTAATGCCCTCTTTGGACTTGTGGGTACATATAGATATGATAAAACTGCATATTTATAGATACTAGTTTAAACATAATATGTCTATTCTATTAACCCTCACAACTTATATCAAGTAGAATTTATTCAATAAAGACCTATCTTAGTCTGTTTACATTTCTGAAACAAAACACTATAGACTGGGTAATTTATAAAGAACAGCAATTTATTCTCTCACAGTTCTGGAGAAGAGGAAATCCACAATCAAGTGTCTGGCATCTGGTGAAGGCCTTCTTGTTGCAGCTTCATGAGGTTAGGAGAGAAGAGGGCAAGAGAAGACCAATTCTGCATCTTCACATGGCAGAAGGGCAAAATCCACTCCTGCAAACCCTTGCTATGATAGCATTAATGAATGATCATGAGGACAGGACCCTCATCATCTAAATACTTTATACAAAGTATGCAAGGCTGCTGCATTTAGGATCAAGTTTTCTTTTTTTCTTTTTCTTTTTTTTTGGAGAGATTTTCGCTATAGGGCGTGTGCACTCGCCAGACAGACAGAGAGAGACATAGAGACAGAAAGCTAGAAATCATCCCCCAGGGGGGATGGTCACGCTGCAATCCCTTCTCCTCCATTCTCCTCTTGGGATCTTGGGCACGCATGCACACACTCCTGCTGTGAGTTTTAAGCCACTGGGTCCGGGACATGAACCATGTTCGACTACGTGGGAGTCCAGCAACATAGCCATTACGCTAACTGCTGGTTCCCAGGATCAAGTTTTCACAACATAAGTTTGGGGAGACACAGTTAGACTACAACAAGATCATTATTTCTTGTTATTTTCTTTAGCCTCCGGATCTAACCCAGTTTTTGAAAAATGGTATGTATTTAATAAATTCTGGGAAGTTATTAACTTGAACAAATATGATAAAATCATTAAGAAGCACCGAGCATAAATTAATTGATAACTTTGAAAAGCTAAACCCACATGAGAGTGTACTGCTTAACATCAACTCAGTTTGCTTATCACTTACTTACACTCAATTATTTTACTTCTAAGAATTTTTATTGACTATCCAACAAATCATACTATGAGAACCTTCCCTGAAAATTTTAAATCATGTTCTATAAATTTCATCAGAGTATTTTCTTGTACCTTATGATATATTGGAATATTCAGTAATATTGTTTATATCTTGATTTTACTTATATACTTCTGCACAGAGCTTTTTATTATTTTTAAATCATTTGTCCCAGATTCATAGTGTTTCTGCTCTACAGCAAGATCATGAATAAAATGACTTCTCCAATCTCTTAAAATTCACTTTCTATATCTATGTTTTCTTAAATAAAATTTGTAAAATAATAGGACATAAGAATGAAATAAGGGACAGAAGATGATTGAAGATTATCTGTCACTTGGTACATTAAAATATTTTTAAAAGTCAGACAAGCTGATGGCACAGTGGTAATGTAATGTCCCATGAGGTTGAACTCACATGAGTTCAAGTCCTGTGGCCTCTGTGTGATTTGAGCTTGCCGAGACCAGAGATATATCCCAGTGTGAAAACTCTGTTGGAGCCACCCCTCTCTCCTCTCTCTTTCTAAATTTATAGAAGAAAATAGTGTAAACTTCAAAATTTTTACAGAAACTATAAAACAATGATAATAATAATGTCTATCATTTATTGATCATAGGCAATTTAGGTAGAGTCACTGAATATACAATAAACTGAAATGTGGCATTGTTACTGTGATTTAACAGAAAAGGGATCTGAGTCCCAGAGGAATGTATATTTGAAACTGTGAACTATAATGACTGCAAAAGGGATAAACTGCTACATACATATGTAGTCAATATAAAGTTGCAATTTCTTTCATTCAAACACTTTTAAAATATTCCTTTTATTATAGCTATTATTATTATTATTATTATTATTCTTGCTGGATACCTCATACCATGATCCTTTTTGCCATGGAGTTGAGCTAGTATTAGATAGTGAGAGGAAGACTAATTTGGAAGTTAGAAAACCTGCTATCTAGTTTCTATGAAACCTTGAGAGAAATAGAGTCCTCTAAATGCTCCTTTGCAAAGTGAGAAGATTGTACCAGATGCCCTCTGAGGCTATTGCCAAGTCTGATTGTCTACAAATGTTCCTTCTTCTCTTCCTTTTTTATGTTTGCCTTTGTTCTCTTACCTTGAACTGTCTTCCACCTAAATCCTACTTCTATTTCAAGTTGATCTCAATTTCTCAAATTTTCAAATTACAATAGTACAAGGTAACTGCTTTGATTTGTGGTGGTATGAATGTATATGTGCTATTGTCAGTTCAGGTTCCCCTTATTGCATGGTGACCTGTAGCAGAAGAAAAGTAGTGGAGTGAAAAGCCAAATTGAAGTCAATGCTATGTGTTTGGAGTGGGAAATGAAGCATAAACTGTCAGATGAAAAAGATAGTGTGCATATTATAGCAATAAAAGCAAGTCAAGATTGTAGAATGGCAAGCAGGGAATAATGAGATATGATTTTGAGGAGTTTAAAGACAGGATGGTGTTTGTGAAGGAGAATATATTGTTGCAGGCTGGATTCATGTCCATAATGGGATTTCACTAGATATTAGATTATTCTTAATTTTATGTGGTCTTCACTCGAAATTGAAGGTTAATATTGGTGAGGGCACACATTAAAGATAGCTTAACTTGTTAGTTCTCAATTACTTGCAGATTAGAATATCTAAAAAGCTTTTAAAAATACCCAATGAAAATTATTTCATTAAATCCTATTCTCTTATACATCTTACTTTTATACTTCTCACAGAAGTTTTCATTGCCTTTTTAGCAGTTTCTTTAAACTTTTTATATTGAAATGATTTTAGACTGACAGAGAAATTGCAAAGATTTTGCAGAGAGCTGCCTTGCAATCCTTTCCCAGATTCCCTCAACATTAACTTTCCACACAACTTTGGTAAAAGTATTAGACAAAGAAACTAATATTGATATAAGTACACTAACTAAGCTATAGACCTTTTATAGACCTTTTTCAGATTTCACCAGTCTTTCTACCAATGTTTTCTGTCCAACCATCTGATGTAGAGTCCCACATTAGCTGTTATGTTGCCTTAGTCATCATTCAGTCTTTGAAAGCTCCTCAGTCTCCCCTTGCTTTCTATGATTTTAAAGAGTATTGGTCAATATTTTGTGCAGGGTCTTTCAGTTAGGTTTGTCTGAAATTTTATTATCAGACTGAAATTGTTCTTTATTTTTTGTTGTTCTTTTTGCTCTGAGGTGCATACACTTGCCAGAGAGAAACAGAGAGAGAGGGAAAACTCCACTCCCCCTTCTCCCCTGTGGGCTATGATCACATGGCAATCTCTTTTCCTCCACTTCCCCATCCTGTTGGGATTTGGGGCACACATTCATGCACTCAGGATGTCTTTAAAATCACTGGGGTGGAGATTCAGATTGTGCAGTTTGCTTCCAGAGGCCCTGCGGCCAACCCATGGTTGTATGCTTTTGAAGTGAGTAACCATGGAAATGTTATGCCATTCTCAGGTTATCATATCAAGAGTACACAATGTGAATACGTCTTAACACTAATGATGTTAACTTTCATCAGTTGGTTAAGATAATGTAAGCTGGAACTTTCTAATGTCAAGCTATTGGTATTTTCCCTTTTCCTTTTTTTGGAGAGATTTATGCTATGGGGCACCTGTGCTGGCTAGAAAGACAGAGAGAGACAGAGAGACAGAAAGCAAGAAATCACCCCCCCCCCCGGGGGGACAGCCACAGTCCCTTCTCCTCCTTTCTCCCATTGGGATCTTGGGCACTCATGCACACACACGCCCAGCATGGGTTTAAGCCACAGGGTTCGGGACTCAAACTGCGGTCGACTACATGGGAGTACAACAGGATAGCCATTATGCCAACTGCTGGTCCCCTTGTTAGTCTTTTGCAATTAACAATTATTTTGATGGAGTTATTTCGAGACTGTGCAAACATCTTATTTCTCTTCAAATTTTTACCCATAGATTTTAGCACTTATAGGTGGATCTTGCCTACAATTAATATAGTGTTTTTTCCTTTATTTATTTATTTTTTTTAAGAGAGATTTGTGCTATAGGTGTGTGTGCTTGCCAAAGAGACAGAGAGAGAAACTGAGAAATTATCCCCTGTGGGGATGACCCCCATCACAGTCCCATCTCCTCCATCTTCCTCATGGGATTTTGGGGATGCATGCACAGGCACCTGGCATGGGTTTTAAGCCACCAGATCCTGGACTCACACTGTGGTCAACCGTGTGGGAGCCCAGTGCCTTAAATAGTAAGCCACCTGCTGGTCCCTATTTATGGTGGTTTTCTAATGATGACTTTCAATTTCTTCACCTATTCCTCCATTATTAATTGTATAATCGCTAACTATCACTGGGATCCTTTTGTAACAAAGACCTGACTTTCCTTCCATCATTTTTTCAAAAATATATTTATATCACCATATCTTGTGTATATTTATTTTAAAGATTATTACCCAATACTATTAATTTTGTTGTTACATTATTCCAGCTTTAGCTAGTAGGGGCTCTTTCATAATAACTTCTTTGAATTTTTCTATGCTCTTGTCCTTTATTGTGTATATACTTATGTTCTGATTCCAGAATATGTTCCAAAGTAATTTTCCCTATACAAGGACTGGAATCAATCATTTCATAAAAGTGATCTTGTTCCTTTTATTGAAGAGTAGAAAACAAGATCTAGATGCTAGATATGCTTGTGGCTACTGGATGTCTTTGCTTTTAGGCCCTCTCAGTGAGCAGAACTCAGAAATACATGTATGTACAGTAATCCATGCATATATACACATACAAATATTTTCCTTTCCTTTTTATTTTCTCTCAGGAAATTAATATTCTTATAGCTTTCATTTTAATTACTTAAGTATTTAAGAGGGTTTTTTACAAATCATATTTTAAGATTAAGATATGCTATTATGCAAATATTTATATGTATATATATGCGTGTGTGTGTGTATATATACCATCAAACATGAGTTTACACTGTTAACTCTGATTTCAATCCAACACAACATGATTAAGCCTCTATATTTTAAGTAGGTTTCTTGTAGACACTATATTGCAGAACACTGTTTATTTCTTCCAACTGACAGCCGTTTAATTAATGCGTTAAGACTCTACATTTAAGTCAGTATTGATATATTTTGATTAAATCTATCATTTTGGTAGTCATATCTATTTTTTTCTCTCTGCTCCTTGTTTCAGTTTTTATTTTTTGTGATCTATTCACTTTAAATTTATTTAGGTATTTTCTTAGATTATTTAGATTTATGTTCACACAACAATATTTATATTGTTTTGTATATACTCTGATACATAATATATATTTTTAATTAACTACAGTTGTTTGTGTTACTAGGGGCATCAGGAAGTTGTGCTCTGATGTTTTAATTTAAGTTTTAGACAGACACTGAACTTCTGGGTCTAGGTATATGGTCTTTATCTAGGTATATTCCTGCTCTTCCTCTAACTTCAGTTTGGAACCCAGCACATGCTTCAACCTCTCCTCCAGTAGTAGAGTTTTATTTTATTTCTTCCCCCTTTTCCTTACCCCAGTTGCAATGAATTCTCATCAGTACTCTTAGGATGAGATGTTTTTGTTATTCCCCTTTACAATCACAGAATAAGGAGTTTATCCCATTGGAAAGAAAAGGGAGATATGGAGAAATATTTGGATTGAGTTTCACACCCAGCTCACAGTGGCTCCTGTGCCCGTCCACCAGGCATATACCAGGAGGCAATCTTTCTCAGGACCATTCTCAAGTGTTTCTAAGAGTGCTTGGTCAGGTAAATGGAGAAAAAGGGTGTGGTCCCCTATATTTGGTGCCCTAAGTCTTCACACTCTCCACCAGTCTGTACTCAGCCTTTCTCAGTATATGAGAATTTCAGATCACTGTAAAAAGACATGTATTTCTTTCTTTTTTTTATTAGTAAATAATCTTTTGATGACTGCAGACATGTAAGACCGGCTATATTCAGAAACATCAGTCATGATGGTTTTCCAGATGGTGTATCATCTTCAAAAATTACAAGGAGTGGGAACCAGCAGTTAGCATAATGGCTATGGAGCTGGACTCCCACGTAGTCGACCGCGGTTCGCTTCCCAGACCCGGTAGCTTAAAACTCATGCCGGGCGCGTGTGCGTGCATGCCCAAAATCCCAAGAGGAGACTGGAGGAGCAGGGATTGCGGCGTGACCATTCCCCCTCGGGGGTGATTCTCGCTTTCTGTCTCTATGTCTCTCTCTGTCTGGCAAGCGCACGCGCCCTATAGTGAAAAACGTCTCCAAAAAAAAAAAATTACAAGGAGTTATTTGTATGCTCAAACCAGTAAAACAGCATTTATACATCCATCATTTTCAGGATTGCTGGTAACTTGGGCATATTTCCCCCAAATAACCTTGCCTCCTTGTGTCACAATGCCCATCTTGCTCATGGTCACCTCAGTGACAGTACCTTTGGTGATTACACCCAAAGTTATATATAGTAGGGATGAGGGATTCTTCTGTACACTGAGTATTGGCAGGCAAAATGTCACTTTCAGTTCAGGATGTGTTACATGGGCCTTCTTGAAATGTAAGCCCATTGGCCTAATATGAATCTTTCATATTTAGGTGGTTTTCTAGTGAAGCCATCTCCAACAAAGCAGACTTTTGTAACCATCCTCTTCCATGCCTTCTTTCTCTTTCCTGTTTGAATAACATTCAACACTTCTGTTTCTCTCTGGGCTCAAACTTTGGGTAGAGGGACTTCCCATTTTCCCGTTTTCTCTTTCCATTTTTGTTTAATCATATTGGAAAGTACTTTAGTTTGGGACTGTTCTTCTCTGTCCCACAGATAGGCAGGTACTGCTCCTTATGGAGTCTTTTCATCATTCTTCTGTTTGGTGTTCCTCTTTCCATGCATCTTGATAGTCTTTTCATTTGTATTTTCTCAGCATGGCGCTGTTTATGATAGAGCTTAGCCTTCAAACCAATCTTTTTTATTTTTTTTTCCTTCTTTGAACGTTCATGAGCCTCTTGACTTTCCTTTTTACTTTTTTCTCTTGATAGTCCTAAAGGTATCCATAGCGTTTATGATCCAATATATTTATTTTGTGGCATGGTGAGGGCTGTAGAGTCATCAGGAGCAGCTTCCTGGATGCAAAGAAGTTGTCAACTTTCAGATGGCAGACACCAACAAGCCGACCTGATGTGGTCCAGAATGGGAAAGGGTTACCATCTAAAACCCAAAAGACATGTCTTTCAAATAAATGGTGTTTTATCTCATGTTTCCCTTCAGGTACCTGCATCATCAACAATTTTGGGTTAGTTGCTTATTCTAAAATTTCACCTCTCTGAAAGTTTCTAAAAGCATCATGAATTTGCATCGTGGCTTTTTTTTTTTAGAGGGGTGAGACTAATGATCTTTTCAGCTCTCTACTTCCCTGAGGAAAACCTTGAAGACCTCACTGTTGTTTAAATCCAGCATTTCTTTTGTACTCTGAAACTCATTTCTAATAACCACCTCTGGGACACCCCTTTATTCACACATTCATTTATTTATAGCTCTATTTTCTCTCCTTCCATTAATATAATATATAATATGTATATTATATATTCATTCCTAGGGTTTGCTTTTCCTAAGAAACAAATTTAAAATTAAATGTAAATAGAAATTAAATATAAGAATGCACTGCTTTCTTTGCTAGATATTATGCAACTATGTCTTTCACTCTGGATTAATGATATCTGGGTTGTATCTTTTCTACAACTCTATGAATACTAATATTTAGGTCTTTTATGTTTTGTTGGCAAAATATTTAAAAATATCCTTTCTAGATTTCCAGATATGACACCTATCAGATTTTTCTCTTACTTTGTACAAAACACATCAGACTTTTCCCTTTCTTTTTTCTTCCTTCTTTTCTCTCAGAAAAATTTATACTCTTAAAGCTTTCATTTTAACTACTGAATTATTTGTTAAGTGGGATTTTTACAAATCAGACTTTGCGATTATGATATGACTTTATTCATTTATTGGGAGAGGATCTCAATACCTGTGAGGAGAAGGGGAAAGCAAATTTGGAAAGACTGGGAAGCTGGGCTGTAGCATTAATTGCACAAAAGATAGCAGCATTCTATGTGCGATCTAGTGTTAGGTTAGCTATTAAAAATTGCTTCTCCCTGGGGAAAGAGAGACCTGGCCTGTGCCACCATCTCTAACTTTTTCCCACCCTACCAAAAATAAATTGCTAAAAATCCTCATGTCTAGTCTTATGCATTAATCAGTTATTTTATTTGAGAGCTCCAGAGAAGATGATATGACCCATGAGATGGTATGACCTTGGCTATTACAGTTCTCATTAGCCAAGGGTAATCTATGACTTGGGTTGTCTTTCAGTGATCTCTAAATTGTCTATAGTCTTAGATGCTGGAGGAATGAATGTTTCACTCCTGAAATGAAAGAGACTGGAGTGTACCCCACAATGTCTATTCAAGTGAGTGACCTCAAATCTACGTATCAAAGACTTTTCTCTCATCTGATTTTGAGTTGCATATTTTCTAGATGCTATATGGGGCAATTACAAAAGTCGTTATATACACATTATGGAGAAATCTGCAGAAGAACAGCAAAAAGAACAGAAGAAATATTTGACAAAAATAATGAAAGATAATTTCCCCAAAATAATGTTAGAAACTAAACCACAAATTAAGGAAGCTCAGGGAACACGGACTAGGATAAATGCCAGAAAAACTACACGTAGGCATATCATTTTTCCTCAAACTCTTTTCGTCATTCATGATAGAACACACATACTGTGCACGTACATACTGGAGAAAGAGAGAGGTGAGCACTTTCCACAGGGTCTGTCATACTGTGGTCCTTTTCCTCCATCCTCCAGGCCATTAGACCCTGGACATACATGCAAGTGTCCACCTTGCTTCTGGCTGTCTGTGCTGGGAGTTGGAACTATGAATCACCATGTTAGATCTGGTTTCTCTTGAGTAGTACTTTCCTACTGTGGGATGGAGCTGATCTAGAAAAATGTTTTCAGACTGCAGAAAATCTAGCGTAAAGAAAAAAGTTCTGAAGAATCCAGAAAAAAGTAACTTTACTTGTAGAGTAACAAAGAAAATAACTACACTTGACTTTTTCTTAGAAGCTATGGAAACAAAAACAAAAAAAGAGTGGAGTAAGTATCACAACATAATGTAATGTTCAGTGTTGAAGATGATGAGTATGTTTATAATCCTTGATTTTATTATTGTATACTGTATGCATGTTTTGAAAAACAATGCTGTACCCCACAGAGATGTATAACAATTACATGTAAACCTAAAGTTACAATGATGAAAAAAGCAGAGAGAGTAGAGTGAAAGGTCAGTGGCTTATAATAGGAAGTCGAAAATAATTACATTGTTAAGGTTTCCAACTTAGTAGTGGATTTAAGTACTTCTTTTCGTACTTCTGACTGTTTTTACCTAATAAATTGGAGGTCATCAGAAATATCATGATATATTTTTCTATGCAAAAGTGCATGACTTTCCCAATGACCCAATATTTTGAAAAGGTTTTATGTGTTATATATTGATCTTTTATTGTTATGTAATGCCCACTTTAACCATGATAACTTTCCTTACTCTTAAGTTTATTCTGAAATTAGTATAGCTGTTCCCACTTTTTAAAAATTAGTGTTAGCACAGTATATATATATACCCATTAATTTACTTTTCCTCTACATGTTTCTGAATAACTAAAGTGATATTTTTATAGATAACAGTCAAGACAACCATGACATACGTATCACTGCATACCTCTGAGTGACAAAAATCCAGAAAACTGACACCACCAAATGCTGGTGACAATGTTGTGCAACAAGAATTATCATTGCTTTGTGAATGCAAAATGATAAAACAACTTTGGGAGACGGCTTGGGATATGTTTTCTTCTCAGATTTTTTTGTTATAGAGTACATGTACTTGCCAGAGAGACAGAGACAGAAAGTGAGAAATCATCCCACTGGGGGATGGCCATAATGCAATCCCTTCTCCTCTTCTTTCCACTCTGGATTCTGGGCACACATGCTCACGTGCCCCGTGTGATTTTTAAGCCACCAGGTCAGGGACTCAAACATCAGTCCACGATGTGAAAGTCCAGTGATGTAACCATTACACCATCTGCTGGTCCGAGTTTGGCAAGTTTTTACAAGCAAAACTCCCTTATCCTATGATCCAGAAATGGTTCTCCTGGGTGATTTACCTAGAGGAACTAAAGTCTTTTTTTTAAATTTTATTAATTTATTATTATTTTTCAATTTGACAAGAGAGACAGAGACAGAGAGGGAGAGAGAGAGAAAGAAAGAAAGCTGCCAGGTCTAGGGCTCAAACTGTGGTCAGCCATATGGGAGTCCAGTGCCTTAACCATCACACTACTTGCTGGCCCCCAGAACTGAAGTCTTAATGTTCACATGAAAACCTGCACAAGAATATTTATAATAGCTTTATTCATAATTGCCTAAACTTGGAAGTAACCAAAATGCTGTTCAGTAGGTGAATGGATAAATAAAGTGGCATGTCCAGAAAATGAAACATCATTGAGCACTAAAAACAAATGACCTATTGAGTTATGCAAAAACAAAACATGGAGGAAACTTAAATGCCCTTAAAGAAACCTGTCTGAAAAGACCACACACTGTATGGTTGAAATTCTATAACATTCTGGAAAATACAAACTATAAATGCAGTAAAAGTGTCAGTGATTGCTAGTGGTTGGGGAAAGATGAATAAATGGAACACAGATGATTATTTGGGCAGTGAAATAACTCATCTTATACTTAAGGGTGGTATACTTCCTCATGCATTTGTCTAAACCTGTAAAACCCTGGGACACCAAGAGTGAACCATAATGTAAACCATGGAGCTTGTGTGATAATGTTGTGTCAATGTAGATTAATCAATTGCAGTTTATGTGCTTTTTGGTTAAGGATGTCAATAATGGGGAGGGCTGTGCATGTATGGGGCCCTGGGGTATGTGGGAAATATCTGCAATTTCTCCTCAATTTTGCTTTGAAATTAAACTGATCTAAAAATAAAGTCTACTAAAAATATATAGATATCAATTGCATGAGTCCTTTCCTTATTTTACTCTGGATGAGACTTCAAAATTTAATGACTATCACTTTTAAGCCTATCATAAATTTTTATTCCTGATTTTAAAAATATGTAATCCCTTGATTCTTCTGGAATTTGCTTGGTTTAATACATAAATAATTTGAATTGTACCTCAATAATTTTTCATTGCTTTAGCACCATTAATTTTACAATTCTCACTATCCTTAGATATTTTTAATGTTTCGTTAATTATATAAAAATTTATATACATGATTGTAGCTCGATGACCTGATGGCAATATATTTGGTTACCTAGCCATGGAAAATAACCACTGTGGTGCAAAGTTATTTCTGACATCCACATTCTCCCCCACCTGCTTCTAGGAGATAATGTTTCTTAAGTGTGAGTTCTATTAGAGAAAGAAAGTTTCATCATTGTAACAAATGTTTAATAAATTAAACCTATTTGTTTTCAGGATTGGAGCCTTTCCCTGAAGCATGGGACACTAGATAGTCTGTCTTCTGTGCCTACAGGAGACCAAAATAAAGTCTGATGAATGTGCAGACTTAGGGAGTGTTATGGGATAAATTGTGCCCCTCCAAAATTTATATGTTGAAATCCCAAATTTAGTACCTCAGTCTGTGACTCGTATTTGGAGATAAGATCTTTAAAGAGGTAATTAAGTTAAAATGGTGTTGCTGGGTTTGACTCTGTCCTATATGAATTGTTCTTATAAGCAGAGAGGATTAGCACACAGACACAAGGCAGGTGCATGCACAGACCAAGGGGCAACCATGTGAGGACGTGGCCATTTGCAAGACAAGGACAGAGGCTTCAGAAGAAACCAAACCTAACACATTGCTCTTAGACGTCTAACCCCCAGAATTATCAGAAAATTCATTTCTGCTGTTTAAATGACTATAAAGGATCATTCAAAACAATTATCTGTCAGCAAAAGGCAAATCTGCAATGGCACTGCTGATTTCTTTGGTTTTCAGTAGTTATCAGAAAATCCTCCCTTTGTTTGCTAAAACTCCATCTCCTTCAGGTTTATAAAAACTTTATTTACAGGACAGACAGAGATGAGATTGGATTTTTCATTTTTTATTGTTCTCATATAGATTCTGAAACAATTTGTAGAAATAAGATATGTACTTGAGGGCACCTCTGAGCCTTAGGTGAGTTCATGGCATTTAGACTGAGGTCTGTTTAAGAGGTATTTTTAATTGAACTTAATTGAAATTTTAAGTTGATCTTTTATTTGCATGGAATTATTCAGTGGGCCACTGATTGATAAAACTGATAAATATTAATTTACATTAACAACTGAAAGCTCATTTTATCAATATTTTAAATAATATATTAACCTTTGGACATTAAAATAAAATTCTTTATTTATAATTCTTTCATTAGGACTCCATTCTGCCAACATCAGTATGTTTGTGTATATTACATATTACTTAGAATTAAGTATTTACTAACTACTACAAAATAAAAAGCATATTATAAAACTTATTTAGGTTTTTTACATAAGAAATATTACATGTAAAATGGCTACTATTAAACTATGGCGATCTAATTCCATATATTCAGGAAGAAATCAGTTTTTTTTATTCCATACCTTAGCAGAAAGAGGCTAGGATTGTCATGTTTAATTCTATATAACAGACGTCTTTGTTAAAGGATTTAAGCTTCAAAAAAGGCTGTTAAATAGATTAAGTAACACTATATAGATTGAATCTCATTTGAGGCTAGACAACTGCTTTGTGTGGAGTGTTCAAATTATTTCATCTATTTCTTACTGAGAGCTGGGTTTGTCTATTCCTTTACTTTTTCAACAACAACAAAAAAAATCATAGCTAAAAATAAATTTTAGTTTAATGTTTCTTTATTACTGCCTAATCCATTATTTTAATCTAAACATTAAAAAATTAGTAAATATTCTAAATACTCATGAAAATGATAAAATCAGTTCATACTCTATCTCATGTACAAATACAATTGGTAAAATATCTCAGCTAAAGGAAGTTTAAAATTTCTCCCTCAATAATTCTTTAATTTTATTTGATTATTATTTAAATTTTGTTATAAAGTTACATAATTATGGTTTAAAGCTTCCTGTCCCTGAATCTATTTCATTTGATAACTAATAAGTAAAATTTAAGTGAAAAAATATCTATGACAGGCCCAGCCTTGGAAGAACTAGCCAATCCTTTTATTCTATGGGGGACACTCTTCCTAAGGAGGAGATAGCAGGCATGTAATAGCTAGGCTATATCATGCAGATGACAACGTTTGCAAAATACTCTTAATGTTACTCCAACACATGGTTTCACTGTCATCTTGAGGGATTTAGCATTTTAGGGAGCAATAGCAATAAGAAAATAAAAATCAGCCTAGCCCTCGTTCACAGTTGGTAAGGTGCTACCATGCAACATGTGGGAGCGCCTCAGGTTTGGACCCTGGGTTGACCTGAACACGTAATGCTGGCTAGCTGCAAGGCTAGGCGGGATAACTACATCATGAAACTCTTTATTTCTGGAAATAAACAACTTTAAAAATAATAATGAAAAAGCGATCAGCAGTTGGCATAATGGCTATGTTGTTGAACTCTCATGTAGTAGACTGTGGTTCAAGTCCGGGATCCAGTGGCTTAAAGTCACACCGGGCACATGTGTGTGTGTGCCCAAGATCCGAGAGGAGAATAGAGGAGAAAGGATTGTGGCGTGGTCATCCTCCTCCCCCCGCCCCGGGGGGTGATTTCTCACTTTCTGTCTCTCTCTGTCTTTCTGGCAAGTGCACTCGCCCTATAGCAAAAAGCACTCCAAAAAACACACAAAAAAAAAAAAAAAAAAAAAGAAAGAAAGAAAAAAGAAAAAAAACCCTAAGATTTGTAATTGTTATTTCCAAACAGCACCATTTTGAAAAGTAGAGGTCATTATAAAGAATGAAATATTACTCACATGACATATGTCTCCTCAATAAAGGTAAATATGTATCTGCAGATACCGATTGGACACTTAGCACTAATTTATGGCAATCAATGTAAACTTTCTATGCATTGTCAGTAAATAGTTTGAAGAGAAAAGATTGAGTATTTTAACATTCAATTTCTGCTATAATTTTTACCTGTCTCTTAAGTTGATCTGTGTTTGTTTAGTTTTCTTTCTTAATTGTCAAACTTGCCAAAGAGAGACAGAGAGAAAGCACCCCTCCCTCCATGGGATGTGGTCATACCATAATCCCTTCTCCATTTCTCTATTCTGTTGAGATTTTGGGCAGGCACACTGTCAGCATGTTTAAGTCACTGGGGCTAGGATTTGAATTGTGCTGGACCATAAGGGATTCAGTTACCTTAAACACAAAGCTACAAGGCAAGTCCTGTATTTGTTTACCTTTATTCCACTCTGAGTGAAACAAAACACAGAACATTTTATTTCAAAGCTTTGACATCCCTAAATGAAATGGTATTTAACACATTAATTCTATCACTTCTTTTCCTGGGGAAAAAAATCTTTATAATTATGAAGAATAAACCATTTAGTTCTTCTCTCTCTGAAAATAACAGCTACTTGTTTGTAGCTGTTGTAGTTTGTTCAATAACCAGATGGCTCAGAGATAAAAAGTGATGGTCTGCGATTCCACATAGCAAGGTTCCTGGTACGAGTCCAGAGATCTCCCTGAATACTCCAGTTGCATGCTTATCCATGCTCTGGGGCTGGCTGAAGTTTGGTAGTATATGGAATATTGGAAGTGTCTCTTTTTCTCTCTCTGTCTCTCTCATTTGTGGAAAAAGAATAAGTAAATAAAAAATTTAAAAGAATGTTCAACATGTACACTGAGACCAAAAAGACAAGTTGTTTGCTGTCAAAATGTGACACCACCATCTAATATCCTGTGACAAAGTCAGCCCTTCACATTCAAGTAAATACCAGATAAAGTCAGAGTAGAGTTTTCCATTTGAGATTTTTAAATTAAAAAAAAAAGTATTCTATGGTAACAGAATTATAACATTTCTCCCTAATTCATTTTTATAAAGGATTCTTGGCATATACCAAATGATAAAAAAAAATATGACTACAAAAGATAAATTACTACTTGGAAAAAAGTGTTTATCTGGAAATATTGATATCCTTGCATTTTTTTAAAAAACTTGTTTTCTGTATTTTAACCTTTTTAAATTTTGAGAGATTTCTTTTAATTTTTTTCATTGAAAATATTTTTAGAGTTTAGAATTAAGATAGCATTGTTGGAAAAGAGATATAAAGTCATGGTAGGTTAGCTATTATTACTGTGCAATTCATTACTCCAAAACTTAGCAGCAAACAAAGAGCATTACGCTTTATCGCTACATCACCATCTGGCTACCGAAGTTGTTTACTTTTAAAAAGCATATCAGATAGATATTTTTAATTTTGGATACTTTGATACTTAAGTTACCATGAATGGTGTTTATTTAATGACTAAACTAATGAACAAGCAGAAACTGTATACCACAGTATTTTTTATGCTAAGTTTCATGAATATCTTAAGAGATTTAGATCCTGCAGTAACATAGAGTTCTTTATGATATTTCCAAGTATTACTTGTGCTTTTATAAGTCCTAACACACTAGCTACATAGGAAAGAAAAGAGAGAGGTGCTACAGGGATTGTTTTAAGTATAATTTTGTCCTTCATGTCATTTAAACCTCCTACTCCATATTACTGTGGTTGGATGAAAATCAGACTTCATTCTCCTGACATTTTCTTCCAATGAGGATAACAATTACTCCATTTTAGTTTATTATTTTAGTATTTTGGGGAAAATGGAAATTGTAGATGGCAAAAAGTTGGATAGCTTTGTTGAGAGAATATTTGGGGATAGTAGTTACTAATTTATTTTTCATGTGCAAATTAATGGATATGGGAGTATATGAATTGATTTAAAATACAGAAAAGTGATATTCCTCTTGCACATATGAACTTGTTGTTTCATGTTCATATTTATTAGAGCTTTAAATATGGCCTGCTTTAGCTTTCCAAGCATGGTACTGCAACCAAGCGAGAGAAAATTAAAAGAATTTGGGTCTATAACATGAGCTACTTTGGAAGAAAGAGAAATTTCACTTTTAGAAGTTTTGGAAAACATGTGATTACCTTCTTCAGTTGCCTTTTTAAATAAAACTGTCCATTCTTTTAACAAAAGTTTCTTTCTTTACTATAATAAGTTAGGTTCTTTTAATTAATTATTTTATTTTATTTTATACATTCAATCACATTATTTGGCTTACAAAATGGATATTTCAGCAAGTGAACATTTCTCCCTAGTACAGTTGATAAAATTATAAAATATCTTCAACAGATAATACCAGATTTCTTTGTCCCATTAATGCTTTGCCTCCCTATTTTTCTTCTCAATGTCCTTCCTCAGACCCTCCTCTTTCACACACACTGTATCTGGTATTTACATCTACATACTGTGTTTCTATATCCTTTAGTCAATCAGTTTCAGTCATAGAGTGTGGTCACTTGGTATATATTAAGTGGGGACATACAATGCTTCTTTTTCATATCCTGACTTGTTTCACTCAGCAGTAAATCTTCCATGTTAATCCACTTCCTGTCAAAAGCCAGGGTAATTTTTATGGCTGAATAGTATTCCATAGAGTATATGTGCCACAGTTTTTCTATCCATTCATTTGTTTGTGGGCATTTGAGTTGTTTCCATGACTTAGCAATTGTGAATAATGCTGTAATAAACATCGATGTGCAAGCACTTTTCCAATTAAGTATTCTTCGGTCCTTTGGGTAGGTACCAAGGAGTGGGATTGCTGGATCATGTGGTAGTTCTATTTGTAGATTTTTGAGGAATCTCCAAATTGTTCTTCACAGTGGCTGGACCAATCTACATTCCCATCAGCAATTTAAAAGAGTTCCCCTTTCACCACATCCCTGCCAGCACTTATCATTTTT
>NW_006202392.1:124156-126188 GCF_000334495.1 Tupaia belangeri chinensis | reverse complement strand
TTCCCTACTCCAGTGTCTCCCAGAGTTTCCCCAGTGTTTTCCAGGAACAGTTTTGTAGTTTGAAGTCTTAGATTTAGATCTTTCATCCACCTTGACTTGATTTTTGTCAGAGATGAGAGGAAGGGGTTCAGAGTCATCTTTCTGGAATTGGAAATCCAGTTTTTCCAGTATCATTTGTTGAAGAAGTTTTTCTTTTCCCACTGGATTGACTGGTATCCCTTGTCAAAATCAGTTGACTGTATGATTGAAAATTTATCTCTGGGGACTCTATTCTGTTCCATTGGTCCATGTGTCTGTTTCTGTGCCAGTACCATACTGTTTCTATTACCACAGCTTTGTAGTGTACTTTTGGGTCAAGGAGTGAGATGCTGCCCACTCCAAATTGGTATCCCAGAAGATGAAGAAACTAATAAAGGCATGGAAAATCTATTCCATGAAATGTTGGAAGAAAATTTTCCAAGTCTAGAGAGGCACTCAAGCATCCAGACCCAAGAAATACAAAGGACCCCAAATAATATCAACTGAAGAAGATCTTACCCAAGGCACATCTTAGCCAGACTTGCCAAAACCACAGATAAAGATAAGATACTAAAACTGGCAAGAGAGAAATGACAAGTGAATTGCAAAGTTTACCCCATCAGTCTAACACTGGACTTCTCAATGGAAACAATGCAAGCAAGAAAAGAATGGGAAGATGTATTGAAAGTGTTAAGAGAGAAACAATTTCAACCAAGATTATTATATCCTGCAAGATTATCCTTCATATGGGAAAAAAAGATTAAAATCTTCTTAGACAAACAAAACCTGAAAGAATTTGCCAACACCAGGCCAGCTCTTCAAGAAACACTGAAGAAAGTACTGTTCCAGGAAAACTAAAGAAGTAACAGCCAGAAACAAAGGAATAAAAGGTAACTAATACAAGGTCATCTTAAACGTCGGGACAGGTCCAGTAACATTGATAATAACATTGAATGTTATTGGATTAAATTTTCCAATCAAGAGACACAGACTGGCTGAATGGACTAAAAACCAGAAACCTTATATCTGTTGCCCACAGGAAACCCACTTCATGGATAAATACATACATATACTGAAAGTGAAGGGTTGGAAAAAGGTTTTCCATGCAAATGAGAACCAAAAAAGAGCTGGAGTCACAATACTAATTTCGACAAAATAGGCTTTAAAACAAAAACTGCTTGGAGAGACAAAGAAGGGCACTATATTGTAGTAAAAGAGTTAATTGATCAAGAAGATATAATGGTTATTAATATCTATGCGCCTAACACAGGAGCACCCAAATGTGTGAAGGAAAGACTGTTAGATCTAAAAGGAGATTTAGACTGCAACACACTAATTGTTGGAGACCTCAACACTGCACTATACCCTCTGGACAGATCATCTAGACAAAAAATAAGTAAAGAGATAAAGGATCTTTATAAATGATACCATAAATCAAATGGACTTAGCAAACATCAATGGAACATTCCATCCAAAAACCACGAGATACACTTTTTTCTCACCCCCACATGGAAACTTCTCAAAGATTGACCACATCGTAGGGCACAAAGCAAACCTCTACAGATTCAAAGGCATATAAACTATATCCAGCATTTTCTCCGATCATGATGGAATTAAACTTGAGTTTAATTGTAAGAGAAATCCTCAAAAATACTCAAATACATGGAATCTAAGTAACCTACTCCTGAATTACTCCACAACTACTGAAAAACTAAAGACTGAAATAAAAACATTCATGGAATCTAAAGACAATGAGGACATGAGTTTCCATAATCTTTGGGACATTGATAAAGCAGTCATAAAAGGGAAGTATATAACAATTAGTGCACATAAGAGGAAAATGGAAAGAAGGCAAATGGATCACCTAATATCATGCCTCAGAGAATTGGAAAAGCAACAGCAAAAAGATTCAAAACTCCAGGAGAAAGAAAATAATAAAGATCTGAGCAGAAATAAATGAAATAGAAAATAAACTATACAGAAAATACATGAAAGTAAAAGCTGGTTCTTTGAA
>NW_006202392.1:98052-123859 GCF_000334495.1 Tupaia belangeri chinensis | reverse complement strand
ATTCATTCTATGAAGCCTCTATCATCCTTATCCTTAAAACAGATAAGGACAGGACAAGGAAGGAAAACTATAGACCAATATCCCTGATGAATATAGATGCAAAGATTCTCAACAAGATACTTGCAAATGTATCCAACAACTTATAAGAAAAGATAATACATCATGACCAAGTAGGCTTTATTCCAAGAATGCAAGATTGGTTCAACATATGCAAAACCGTAAATGTAATACAGCATGTTAGCAGGAAGAAAGGTAAAAACCATATGGTCATAACAATTGATGGAAAAAGCATTTGATAAGATACAACATCTCTTCATGATCAAGACTCTCAGCAAAATTGGCATAGAAGGGTCATTTCTCAACACAATAAAAGCTATCTGTGAAAAACCCACAGTGAACATCATCCTCAAGGGAGAAAAGCTGAAAGTTTTTCCACCAAAACCAAGTACAAGGCAAGAATAGTCACTTTCTCTACTTTTTAATATAGTTCTGGAAGTCCTCACCAACGCAATCAGAAAAGAGGAAAAAATAAAAGGCACTCAAATAGGAAAAGAAGAAGCAAAACTCTATTTGCAGATGATATCATTGTATACATAGAAGACCCAATGGTTTCCATGAAAAAATTTCTGGAAGTAATGCATGAATACAGTAAAGTTGCAGGATACAAAATTAATATCCAGAAATTTATAGCATTTCTATATACGAACAATGGGCAGACTGAGATAGAACTGAAAAAAGTTATTCCATTTACCTTAGCCACAAAAAGTGTAAGATGCATAGGGATAAATATAACCAAAGAAGTTAAAGACCTCTACATGGAAAACTACAAGAAGATCAAAAAAGAAATTGAAAATGTCACAAAAAAGTGGAAGGATATCCCATTTTCCTGGATTGGAAGAATTAATATAATCAGGGACCAGTAGTTAGCATAATGGCTATGTCACTGGACTCCCATGTAGTCAACTGCGGTTCGAGTCCTGGACCTGGTGGCTTAAACTCATGCCAGGTGTGTGTGCGTGCATGCCCAAGATCCCTAGAAGAGAATGGAGGAGAAGGGATTGCAGTGTGGGCATCCTCCTGGGGGATGATTTCTCACTTTCTGTCTCTCTGTCTGTCTCTGTCTCTCTGGTGAGTGCACATGCCTTATAGCAAAAACCTCTCCCCCCCAAAAAAAAGAATTAATATAATCAAAATGGCAATTCTACCCAAACTAGTGTACACATTTACTGCAATGCCAATCAAAGTACCAGACACATTCTTCACAGATCTAGGAAAGACAATCATAAAGTTTGTCTGGAATCATAAAATACCCCGTATTGCTAAAGCAGTAAGTTATGTTCTAACTGTGTGACTTGAGTATGTTATTTGCCTTAAAGTATTTCTTTTCTGTAGGAATTTATAGACTATAAAAGTCTTTAGTTTAACCTGGAATGTTAGAGTAAATATAACAAGAATTTTTGTGTTCCAAGATTTTTATTAAAACATTATTAATGTTTTACTACATAAATATAGCAATTTTAATTTTTTATGATTGCACAGTAATTTAAGAATTTTAAATGTTGGGTTTACTTAAAAATCTCTCCTACTAATGGATACTTTATGTTCTGAAATATATGTTCTGAAATAAAATGAAAATATTGTTGATTCCTATTGATATCAAATCTAACTTTAGGGTAGAATTTTTCAGCAGTTTGTCAGCAGGAGATAGGAAAGATAATTGTTTACTACAGGAAATAGTTATATCAAAGACAAATTTGAGCATTGGTCTCCTCAAAATATTTCAGAAAAACCTATCCTTACTCAGATAAGAATAAAATAAACGCTTCTTCAAATGTTTTAAGACCTTTATAGGACTTGTTCTTACACAAGTCTGTGTAAGGGAGCTTCTACTATGAATGTAAAAATGTAATTAAAGAAGTAATTAGGGACCAGCATGGTGCTTAAGTGTGCTGGACTCCCACATGGCCAACCACAGTTCAAGTCTAGGACCTGGCAGCTTGCTTTCTCACTCCCATCTCCCTTACTCTGTCCCTTTCTGGTTCAATTAAAATTAATTAATTAATTAATTAATTTTACAAAATTAAAGGAGTAATTAATATTATCAATTCTGTTGACTTTTCCTAATTGTTAATAATGTCATTATGCCAATTTTTGGTCAGTGACTGAGACCAGCAGATGGCATAAATACGTTTCTGTACTCCAACATAGTCCTCTGTGGTTTGAGTTTTGGACCCAGTGGCTTAATGTTCACACTGGGAGCATACGCATGCCTGCCTGATATCCTAAGAGGGGAATGGAGAAGAAGGGATGGTGGTGTGGCCATCCCCCTGAGGGGTGATTTCTTGCTCTTTCTCTCTGTCTCTAGTGAGCATGTGTCCTATAGCAAAAATCTCTAAAAATAAAAAAAAAGTCAATGATTAATTTTTAAAAACTAGGAAAATTACTATTTAATAGATGAAAATTGTAAATTTGATTTTGATAAAACCAACTCAGATTATAAAATATACAGTTTACAATACAATCAATACTTGCTTACTAGGTAGCCCTCGAACACCAGGAACATATTTTGTTCTTTTTGTACCTTCAGCCCATGAAGACACAGGACATATAACAAGCACTAGATAAATATTTAGTAAAACTCGAAGCACAGGAGACCAAAGTTACATAAATCTCAATAGCCACAACTGCCGCCGTGAGATGTTCCTCATCATAGATACAGGGCTCTACATTTTATAAGTTTTATACCTTTTTAATTGTCAGCCCAAGTAGAATAGGCATCATTATCCTCATTTTAATGATAGAGAATCTAAGCCCTAATGAAATAAAGGAACTCAGCAGAATTCTACAGTAAATTTAAGAATAGGGAGCCAAATACAAGTCTGTTCAGTCTAAGCAGGAACTTGGCATGTTGTCCAATACATGGAGTTCCTATTATGTAGGAATTATAACCCTGCAGAGGAGCATTTTTTTCAGTTCTCACCTCTGGTTTCTATGTTATGGAAAATTTGCTCTGTGCAACATACAATAGCCCTTCAGAAGGCTGACAGAAGGCATAACATTATGCCACTATATTTTATACATAATACAAACATGAATAAATTCAGAGTAAATAATACTGAATAGCCAACAGAACTAAATTACTTATTTAACCTTGTACAGAAGCTTTTGGTATTTAGAAATTACTTCTCTTCACATAGATTCGATTAAATCAAATTAGAGCTCAACTCTTTTAGAAATGCAGATTTAATTCACCCTCAAAAGTAGTTATATGTGTGTGTGCGTGTGGTTAGACAGGCCTTGACAAAGGGTCAAGAACTAAGCTTCTTGGTACTTTTCCGAACATTAAATCTCATTAACCTGAAAATTTCTGTATGAAAGTGTGATTCCTATTTCTAAGTCTCAAATGAAAAATAAAATCCAAATGGTGAAAAGCTATAAAAAGATATCTTAACACAAAGATATTTGTGGTATCAGGATTTAAAAATCCACTTTCATTTTGAAATACCTGTTTTGTTAAACATGAGCCTAACACAGAAGTTCTAGCTCTGAGCGTTGTGATGATTAATGTTATACTACAAAAAGGGGTGTTTTGCAACCAGCAGATGGCATAATAGTTAATGTTGTTGGAATCTATGTAGTGGAGTATGGTTCAAGTCCTGGACCCAGTGACCTAACACTTTGCCAGGCAAGTGTATGTGTACCCCAAATCCTGAGAGGAGAACAGAAGAGAAGGGACTATAGTGTGGCCATCCCCCCAGAGAATGATTTCTCACTTTCTGTCTCTCTGAGTCTCTCCAGTGAGCTCACGCACTCTATAGCAAAAAGCTCACAAGAAAATAGGGGGTACATAGAATTACATTAGGTTTATGTGCACAAAACTGATGCAGATGTTTCCATGGGCTTATCTTTTAGAACAAAAAATTAAAGCTCAAAAAATTATGCCTCTGAGGTATAAAAATGTGAAGATATCTACTTTCTATCATATATAACTGAATTAGTTATGTAAGACTCTCAGTTGTCTTTCTGTGAGTGGCTTAATGAATCATATTTCTATCAGGAAACATTTAATTAAAGCATGATTATAACCATTAAACACTATTACAAAGGTAGTGAAGCAATCTTATAAGTCTGTTTCTTAAATTATGTTTTTGGATCACAAAATAGAAATTCTTCTTAAACATTTTACCCCAAATTCAGGTTGTCTAAATTTAAACTTCCTCTTAATAAGATACCCATGTGAGAAGATTGTCCTATGCAGGCTATACACATTTTCTACCGTGTTCATTGTCTACCATGTACATTAGATGGGCAAGACAAGAAAAAAATGGGGTTCTCTCACATTTTCTTTCTTAAAGGAAAACAGCAGAGATACAGTCAGGTCTATATTGTTTCCTATGTATTGAGAAGAGACACTTCTATAGAATCAAAAATTTTAAGCAGATGGTGTGGTAGTTAAGGAACTGAACTTCCACATGGTCAACTGTAGTTTCCAGTGCTGGGACTGGTGGCTTGAAACTCATGCCAGGCGCATGTGGATGCATACCCAAAAACTTGACAGGAGAATGGAGGCGAGGAAACTGTAGTATAGCCATTCATCCTGGGGAGTTATTTCTTATTTTCTGTCTCACTGTCCCTGTCTCTCTCTCTGACAAGCACACATGCCCTATGGCAAAAACTTTCAAAAAAATTCTTTTTTCCTAAAACTTTATTATCTGTCAGATTATTCTGAAATCTGACTTTGGAGTTAGACAAGTGAACTGATTATACATTTGGCAAATTTTAAAATTTGCACTTGGGGGGAACCAGCAGTTAGCATAATGGCTATGTCGCTGGACTCCCACGTAGTCGACCGTGGTTCACGTCCCGGACCCGGTGGCTTAAAACTCACACTGGGTGCATGTGCGTGCATGCCCAAGATCCCGAGAGGGGAATGGAGGAAAAGGGATTGCGGCGTGACCATCCCCTCTGGGGCGTGATTTCTCACTTTCTGTCTCTATGTCTCTCTCTCTCTGTCTGGTGAGCACATGTGCCCTATAGCAAAAACCTCTCCAAAAAAAAAAAAAATTGCACTTGGGGGGACCAGCAGAAAGCGTAATGGCCATGCCACAAGACTCCCATGTAGCTGAGTGCGGTTCTAGTCCCAGAGCAAGTGGCTTAAATTCTTGAGAGGAGAATGGAGGAGAAAGGATTGCTGCATGGCCATCCCCCCGGGAGGGATGATTTCTCACTTTCTGTCTCTCTGTCTCTCTCTGTCTGTCTTATGAGTGCATGTGCCCTATAGCAAAAATCTTTAAAAAAAAATTTGCACTTGGATGCCTCCACATTCCAAACATTCATCCCTGTGATGAAGAGATATTGGAAAGAGAGAAATGAAGATTAACTTGATAATAATAATCTGAAGACTAATAGATGCTGGAAAAAGAGGTCTTTTAAAAGCCTATACATACAATTTTTTTTTTTTTACTTGCCAGAAGAAGAAGTCTTAAATAAGTATCAGATTTTACTTCCTCCAACTTCTTCCACTACCTTTCTCAAAATTACAACATCTGTGGACTAATTCAAGTATTAACAAGCATGGCTAAAGGTCTTAAAAATGAACGTGCACATTTGTTAAAAATGTGTTGCTACTCTGAATTACTTCTAGAATCTACTTTCAAAAATGAGTTATTCTGAATGTGTCCTTAAAAGTACCTAAATTTTCATGATCTATTTACTGTTAGCTATGTAGTATTTGTATGGATGGGAGGGAGATTATTTGAAGAATTCCTACAGAGAACCAAGAAACATCTCTAGAGACCTCGAAATGTCTGGAGTTTCCACTCAGATTTTATTCTTCCCAGTTTTGAAAAGGAACAATCTTAAGTGAAAGAAAGTAAAATGATCACAAGTATTTATGTTTAACTAAGGCAGAGAGACTCTGAAATGATGAGTGGGTTACTAATATGTGATATTAAGCAGTAATTCAGTCTCACATGCTAGACTAACCTCTTTTAAGTCTTTGTTTTGCCACTGATTTGGCTCTGTTCTATTGATGACTTTATTGCTATGTCTCAGTTTCTTAGATGAAAACTTAATGTGAATTTTCCATGTTTCATATTATTTATTTGAAGCGCTTTATCTCAATTATGTATTTTAATTCACAAAACAGTGCTAAAATGCAGGTAGTATTGTTAGGCTGACTTTACAGAACAAGACACTCAAACACTGCGGTTGGTAGTAATTTATGAATGTCACAAGGAATAGTAGGGATTCAAACTCCACTAGAGCTGGACAAAGTCCGTAATTTTAACCTTTATATATTACTTCTCAAATTCTCAGGTTGAATTTGACACAACCGAGTGCCTCAGAGTGCCCTGTCCATATGTCACAGGGGCAATCTTTCTTCCCCCATTTTTGTGTACAAAAGTTTCTGTAATCTATGGGACACAGTGAGAATAGTCATAAGAGGGAAGCTCATAGCAATTAGTGTACATAAGAAAAAATTGCAAAGTGGCAAATAGACAACCTAACTACACACCTCAGGGAACTGAAAAAAAAACAAAAACAAAAACAAAACAATAATAACAAAACCCAAAAAATGCCAGGAGAAAATAAATAATAAAGATTCAAGCAGAAACAAATGAGATAGAGAATAAACAAACTATATAGAAAATAAATGAACTCAAAAGCTGTTTCTTTGAGAAGATAAAAAAAATTGATATACCATTAAGTAGACTAATTAAGAATAGCAAAAGAACCAGATAAATCGAATTTACAATGAAACAGGCAATATTACAACAGGTTTAACAGGAATACAAAAGATCATTAGAGGGAACCAGCAGTTAGCGTAATGGCTATGTCGCTGGACTCCCACGTAGTCGACCGCGGTTCGTGTCCCGGACCCGGTGGCTTAAAACTCATGTCGGGCGTGTGTGCGTGCGTGCCCAAGATCCTGAGAGGAGAATGGAGGAGAAGGGATTGCAGTGTGACCATCCCCCTGGGGGGTGATTTCTCGCTTTCTGTCTCTATGTCTCTCTCTGTCTGTCTGGCGAGCGCACGCGCCCTACAGTGAAAATCTCTCAAAAAAAAAATAAGGAAAAAAAGATCATTAGAGAATATTATGAGTGCTTATAGGTAAACAAAGAAAACCTGGATAAGATGGACACGTCTATGGAAAAAAATTCAGTTGTAAGAGAGCAAACTCTGATGAATGGGATGCAAGGATGACTGTCAGCAAGAAGTCAGATATCTCTGCATGTTCCATTAGAGCAAAGTTTTTCCCATGGAACTGCAAATGAAAGAAAAATAATGCTCACTACCATTATTTATACCATCTGTGAAAGAGGGGAGTGGGGGCAAATTGAAAGCCACTTGGGAGCACAGTCTACATTTTTTATGAGGGAAAAAAAGAGGATGTATTACTCTTTCTTTTCCCATATTCCTTCCTTATACTTTCTATCATCTAACTTTTTATCTCCCTTTCACTTTGCACAGAAACACATCAGAGATGGTACATGGATGGACAGGTCTGGTCCTTTTCTTTGTCTTCAACTTATAGCACCAAAAAAGTGCATGCACAGACAACCACGACAGTGTGAACTCATTTTTCTGTCACAGAATGCCCCTCAACTTCCTGAATTGAAGTTTAAAGCTCGTATTTGTGAAACCTGTGCAACATACCACATCTTTCAGTAATCCATGGACTCCCGCAGCAATGCATATCTTCAGTTCTCCTCTGCCAGCGATAAAAAAGAATGGATGGAGGGCACTATCCTTCTGTCAACTGAACTCCTGTTATTAAGAAGAATGGAAGAGAACCTGGAATAATTTGATACAGAAATAATAAAAGTGGACTTTTATTAAAATATGGTTTCTTATATGAAAGTCTTTTATTTATTTTATTTTAAAATTTTATTTAATCACTGTACATCTTAGAGCTTGTAGAGTTTTCCTCAGCATGCATGCACTGCATGTCAACCATGTCAAAGATGATATTATTTATTATTACATATATCATTAACAGGTAACATTCCATTCTTTTTTTTTTTTTTTGAGAGGTTTTTGCTATAAATGCATGCACTCACCAGAAAGACAGAGAGACAGAAAGCAAGAAATAACCCCTCAGGGAGGATGGCCATGCTGCAATTCCTTCTCCTCCATTCTCCTCTCAGGATCTTGGGCAATCAGGCACACACTCCCAGCGTGAGTTTAAACCACCGGGACCGGGACTAGAACTGCAGTCAACTACATGGGAGTCCAGCCATTATGCCATTTGCTGGTACTGTTAACTTTCTATTCTTATGTCTATTAAATGCTTTTTTATTTTTCTTGAACTCCCTCCACCCCCCCAACTACCCACTCCATCCTATGCAATCTCTAATATCTATGCTCACCCTCCCTGCTATTATATCTTTTACTTTTTCAGTTTCTCCCACAGAGTATAGACATTCAAAATAATTAGTATACGTTGAGCTGGGACATACATCTGTCATTCATAATCTGACTTGCTTCACTTAGCATTAAATCTTCCATATTTACCTATTTTCTGTCAAGTGAGAAAGTTTCATTGTTTCTTAACAGTTGAATAGTATTCTAAGTACATATAACCCACATTTTTACAATCTAGTAATCCTTTCTTGGGCACTTGAGTTGATTCCATGTCTTAGTAATTATGTAAAAGTATTGTTTTAACCAGAAATAAATGTTTAAAACTTTTTCCAAGTTAAATTCTACTGAAATTTCATTATAAAAATTACTGAAAAATCTAATAAAGGCCATGCAAGTATTATCTCATGAAAGGCAAATATATAATTTAAACAATTATTTTTGGAAAGTCAAAACAACAACAGAGAAAAATATTTGTAATAACACCTTCTAGTTTAACAGGGAGTAAGCACTGCTTAATCTCATTCACTTCTCTTGGACTAAATGTACAAATTTAATTACTTATTAAAATTACAAACTATACTGATTACATCAGTCTCTGGGTACATATGAATCACAATATTATATCTTATAAAACCTTCCAAGCAGATTATCCTTCAATTTAATTCATGAATAATGGGCTGCAACTCATCAGTAAAATAAAATGAAACTTACATTTACAAAAAGAAAACTAGTTTCTTTTTCTTCCTGAAATAAGGGGAATAGCACACATTTTGTTTATTTTCTCAGGTAAAGTGAGTAGTACAAATACAACTAAAAGTATTTTTTAAACTGAGTTACCTGAATAATATTTCATCCAAGTTACTAAAATTTTTTGTTTTTCTTAAGGGATACATGTGTGGTCATGCTAATTATTTGTGCTATATTACATATTAAATTACAAATATAGCTTGTGTCAGCGAGATCAATTTGGAAAATATTATTCTGATCCAAAGTTGTAAAACATCCTCTTTCCATTAAAAATAAAAATTTTATATGTTTGTAAAATTGATCTTTTTCTAACCTTTCTGGTATCACTTGTCACTCCCAGTTTAATAAAAAAAAAGACAATAATAAACAAAACACAAATAATTAACAGTTGATTCATTCTACTCTGTTTAAATAATTTTCAAAATATTTTCCACCTAGTATTTGTTATATATTTCTTTTCTTTTATATTTATTTTTAAGGAAACCATATAGCATTATTTCCTTATTTTATTCTCTTAGGAGCAGGCCGTAACATATCATTTATGGAGGGTAGGATACAAAGAGATTTCTTAGGAGAATAAATGGATTTTGTGGACAACCAAGACAAGCTCTTCGATAAGAGAGTATATATATATTTATAACACCCCATTATTATAAATTCTGAAAATAAAAGTTTATGGAGTGTCATCCTAGATTATGTTTTCAAAACCTGAATTCTAGCCCTACCTCCAATTTTTAGAATTAACCGGTTTAACAATCTGGCTATGACGGGAATGCACATTTTAAGATTAAAGTTCTCCTTCATGATTAGGTTAGTGGAAGACACCAAGACATCAAAATTCACATGGGAAATCAGTTATTTGAAAAATTATAACTGCAAAGTTGTCTTCATCTATTTGGGAAGTCTCTCATCTTTATTTATTTTTTTCTTTTGATCAGTTCACAGCTTCTGGAGGATTAAAATGCAGTGATGGGGAATAGAGAGAATATTTTTATACCCAGTCAAAAACAGGCTGCCAATCCTGGTATTCAATGAGATGCAGGTTTAGCAGCCAGATAGATTATGCACATATTCAGTACTAATTAATATTCAGGACTTGAGTTTCTATTAATTTACCAAAATGTCTGTTTTTTAAATTTTACTTTTAATTGATGAACCATAATTATATGCATTTATGAGGTATCTTTACATGTTCACATAATGTGGAATAATTATCATCAGGTGAATGAATAAAGAAAATGTGTCATATATACACAATGCAATACCATTCAGCCTTACAAAAGGAAGAAATTCTGCTATTTGTGACAATATCAGTAAACTTGGGGGGCATTGTTTATTTCAGTCAGAATTCCTATAAGAAATATTGGATTGTCAGAAAAGTCATGACTCAGTTTTTCTGTTTTTCAAAAGTCATATATATATATATATATATACATACATACATACATGGTAAAGATCAATCAATGACTTATTGTAAGTTATTCATAGAAGACCTGTCTTTATTGGTGAAAAACTGGAGAAGGTGCTGATTTACAGCCTCATCTGAACTGAATGTTATACCACATGAGGATATTGGAAGAGAGCAAAACAAGTAGAAGTCTGTTGCTGCATGGTCAGGTGAGTATGGTGGCTGTGGTAACAAGTCCCATTCAAGCTCCAATAATTTTCGATGGGTGATCAAACTTGTGTGTGGTATTGCATTGTTGTGATGGAACACAACTCCTTTATGATCAATGAGCTCCAGACATTTCTGGATAATGGAACCATTAAAACTGTCCAATTGCCAATAGTGCACATTTAAATTAATTGTTTAGTTCCATGGTAAGAGCTTGAAAACCTTGACACCTTTAAAATCCCACCACATTGAGAGCATAATCTTCCTCTGATAAATGTCTACATCTGATGTAATTTGAGGTGACTCATCACTCAGGACCAAGACCATTTTCACACTACACTATTGTAAATGATCGACTTCTCATCACCAGTTATCAGTCTCTTCAAAAAAGGATTTTCTTCATGTTTAGTAAACATATTGCACATGTTTTATACATGCTGTCAAATGAACTTGAGTTTATGAAAAACCACATATCGAGTTTGCTTATGCATCTCAGTTTCTTCAGGTGGTCGTGAACACTTCAATGATGGATGTTCAGTGTTTCTGCAGTCTAGTGTCAACCAATGCATTTATTTTGTTGTTATCAAGCTCAGTGGGCCTTCCTGACTAAGGAATGTCATTCAGATCAAAATCACCAGTACAGAATTTAGTGAACTATCATTGGTACTGACCTTCTTGTAGAGTATTGTCACTGTAAACTTTATGCAACTTTTTACCAGCTTGATGCATGCTCTCCTCTTTACTGAAATAAAACAGTAATATATGGTGAAAACGCACACTTTGGTCTTCTATCTCCAACTTGTAAAATCTTAAAAACTGAACCAAATTGCTTAACTATTTTTTTTAATGAAGCTAGAATTGTCAGATGCCACTTAACATAGCAATAACATAGATGTGGATGATTCTAGTACTTCCAAAAATGATCTAGTGCCATCTGTTGCAAAAAATGAATCTTGGCTTTTCCAACAACCCAATATCTTACTTTTCATTCATCCTTGATATCTTTACTTTAAAACTAGCTATTTTATGGTTTGCTGTTGTTTTTCTCTTCTTTGAATGTCATTGGATATACATGGTACATTAATAAACACTGTTCCTCATTATCCTTAATAGTTTTCTCTGTGGTTTATTTCTTAGGAAGGTTATCACATTTTCTTTGGTCAGCTTAGGCTCCAACGATATCTCAGAGACTAGTGGTTTAAACACAGATATTTATTTCCCACAGTTCTGAAGGCTGGACATCTAAGATCAGGGGGCTTGTGGGGCTGACTTCTAGTGAAGGTTCTTCTGTTAATCTGCACATGTCACCTTCTCTCTGCATCCTCTCATTGCGAAGAGCATGAGCAATCTGCCTGGTGTTTCTAATAAGGACATTAATCCCATCTTGAGAGTTCCACCCTTAGGTTATGTTGTTATTTATTGAGTTAGTTATAGGGCATGAGCACTTGCCAGAGAGAGACAGAGAGAGGCAAAGAGAAGTCACTCCCCAGGGGGTATGGCCATGCTTGTTTGAATTCAGTTCATGGCATCATATTCCATATATTATTCAGAACACAACTTCTTACTCCAGATCAGTAGTTAGTGTTTGAATAATTCATTGCAAAATCTTGTGTCTCTTTAAAAGCCTGTCCAATTACTAGGTGCTGGATTCCTATATGGCTGACCGCGGTGTTTGGGTCCCGGACATGGTGGCTTAATTTCTCACTTACTCTCTCTCTCTCTATCCCTATCTGGTCAAATTAAAATAAATAAATAAAGATTTTTTTAAAATGTGTCCAATTATCACTGTGAAAAATGCTCATAATTCAAGAGGTGGACTAAAACTAAACCCAGCTCTAGGAAAGCAAACCATTATTATTCTACAGCAAGATGTGATGAGGTTTTTGTACTGAAATACCAAACTGATTTTTAGGGAAATTAAATATGTGTTATATTGCATGAACAATATGACATGATTACCCTATTACTGTCTACATTAAGTCATTTGTTACATTATATCTGCATTCTAAACTTTTTGACATTTATCTATCTATAGGCTTTTGCTTTTCTCCAAATTGCAGTTTTTCATTCATATTTCCATTCTCTTATCTTCAGTAGCCCAACACAAGGCACAGAAATAAATTTTGACTTTTCTTGTTGTTTGAACATTATCTTTTTTTTTTTTTAATGAGATTTTTTGCTATATAGCTTGCGAACTTGTCAGAAAGACAGAGAAACAGAAAGCGAGAAATCATGTCCAAGGGTGGATGGCCATGCCACAATCCCCTCTCTCCCATTCTCCTCTCAGGATTTTGGGCAAACATGCACACATGCCCAGCATGAGTTTTAGGGGGCCTTGTCCAGGACTCGAACTGTGACTTGCCACGTGGAAATTCAGCATCTTATCCACTATGCCACCTGTTGGCCCCACATTAATTACCTTTAACTTCAGTCTCCTTACCTAACATTCAATAAGTGAAAAGAGGGTATCAAATAGAATTTAGATAGTGGAAAGTATATTCAATTAAACAAAAGAGACTAACATAAAGAAGAAAAACAAATATGGTAACTCTTTCTCCCTTAAGCTTGTATTTTATATATATATATGAATTTTTGTTGTATCTTTTTTTTCTACTTTCAGCTACTAAATGATCACTCAGAATAATTTAGAAAGAAAAGTGACTGCTATAAATGAGAATAAGAAAGAATGTCTAGGTAAATAAAGAGGCTGAGAGAAAAAGGAAACAGAAGAAAAATGTTAGATCAGGTGAAAAGGTTAATAAAAAATATTTATAGGTGGGGTCCAATAGTTGGCATGGTGGTTAAGGTACTAGATTTCCACATGGCTAACTGTGGTTCTAGTTCTGGACCTGGTTTCTTGAAAATCATACTGGGTGCATGTGCATGCACACCCAAATCCCAGGAGAATGGAGGAGGAGGGATTATGGTGTGGCCATCCCCTCTAGAGGGTGATTTCTCACTTTCCCTCTCACTGTCTCTCTCTGGCCTGTACATGTGCCCTAAGGCAAAAATCTAGAAAAACAAACACACGTACACAGGGAAATGAAGTTATAATAATGAGACAAAATTTGGATGAAAAGTGAGATAATTTTTTTTCTGTTTAAGTACAAATAAGGGAGTGATAAGGAATTACAAAAAATATTTACCATATGGAATCTTAGTAGTTCTTTTACTTATTTATTTACTTATTATTTATTCATTAATCTATTTAACTATCTCTTAGGTAATGAAATAACATATTTAATTCAATATGAATAATTTATTTATAAGACATATTTATAAAAGTATTTCAATATTTTTCAAAAGTATCGGACCATAAAATAGTGTGCTTTATTGGGAGGTTATGCACTGTTTAGAGCACATATTTCTGGCTTACCTAATTCTGATTCTATGAAAGTCACCTTATAATTCTCTAAGTTTCAATTATTTTAATACTGGTAGCAATGCAAAAATAATTCTTGCTTACAGACATGTGCATTCTATTTAGTGGAGGTTCTAATTTTTTTTCTTTCTTACTGTGGATATTCACCTCTTCATTTCAATTTTATTGGTTTATAATATGTCTATTCTTTGAACTTTCCTTTGACTTGGTTCTCATACCATATCTGTTTACTTATTATTGAGTCAAAAATATTTAACAGATGTTAATTTTACACATGTATATGATAATCATGATTTGCCTGTATTTTGAAACTTGTATTTTATAGCCCTCTTATTTTTTATATATTATCTCTTCAAATTGTCTTTTGAGAAACAAAAAAGTGGGCAGTGGTAGCTACCTGACTATATAAATTGTGTGGAATTTAGCATTTTAATTCTAATCATATGCCTTATTATTACTAAGAAGCTATCTTATTTAGTAGTTGACAGTGTCTTGATTGTTCAACATTTGAAATAATAGTGTTTCTTTTACCATGAAGAATACACATATCTGAGGACAATTGGGTTTCCTGGTACAGATATTTCATATCTTATTTCTTAAAGCCAGGAGACATCGTTCAGCTGAAAAATTCCCTGTAGCTTTCAATCTCTCTTCCATTCTTTCTGATTTCTCCAAAGTTATTATAACCTTATTTAGCTGAGAATATCACTGAGTCAAATCCATCCACATACCTGGATCATCTAATTACTCCCTTGCCCCATTTTTCCTGAGGTAAGATAGACTTTTCTTTTCCAATTTTCTCCTTCATCTTTAAGAAAATTCACTTAATATTTTTTTATTTGAGAGGTTTTCGCTAGAGGGCACGTGCGCTCGCCAGACAGACAGAGAGAGACATAGAGACAGAAAGTGAGAAATCACCACCCAGAGGGGATGGTCATGCCACAATCCCCTCTCCTCCATTCTCCTCTCGGGATCTTGGGCACACAGGCACATTTCCAGGCATGAGTTCTAAACCACTGGGTCCGGGACGCGAATTGCGGTCGACTATGTGGGAATCCAGCGACATAGCCATTATGCTAACTGCTGGTTCCCAAAATTCACTTAATATTTAAAACAATAATTCCTAGAGATTTCTATACTTTATGAATATATTCAAAACCTATGTTGAGTATAAGAATCGTACTCCCTTATTTCACTATATTCTGTATTTTAATTTTACTGAACTATGCTTTTACAGTAAACCATACTTTTATACTTATATTTGGAAAGGAAGGGGCATTTTTTGATAATGTGATTTCTGCATTAATTCCATTGTAAAATTAATTTTGATGTGATAGCAGAGTTACAAGAAAATGAGAAAGAGATTTAAAAATCAAATAGAAAAAAAAGGAGAGGTAGGAAAAAAAAACCTTTCTGCTGTTCTGTGAATAAATGAAGATAAATCTCATCATTTTAAATCTAGAGGGGTTTCCCTTCTGGTGATTTATTACTGCATCAAAGAATTGGTTATCATTTTAAAAATTACTCTAGGCAGGGAAACAAAATCTCTTAAATTAATATAATTAGTTACTATAATAATAGTGAGTTTTAGAAAAATCTTTATCAGTATATGATAAATAAAACATCACTAATTTGTAATGCACAGATCAAGTGCTGGTTTCTGGTTTAAAAGCGCTATAATATTTTATTGTTTAACTTCAAAAGCAACGTAAAAGAGTGAAGACAAGAAGTATATTCAGAAGTACACTCTGAATGTTGTATTATTGATTCAGTTCATAGACACTCTTGTCCCTAACTGTCTTTCAACCCATTTAATAATCCCTGCGCTTCCTAGTCACGCTTTTCAAAGCTGCACTGAAGGAATGCTAACTTATCCATTAAAATAAAAGGCCTCAAATGTCATTCCTAACACAAAGGGATTAGGGTTTTCCTATGTAGCATCACAACCCTCCTAGGCTAAGCAAGAAAGCTGACATTGTGGTGATCAATGACCCCCATGTCTATTATGCATAGCGGTGCAGTCCCTAGCCTGAGTCATAGCTTGAAATAACTTTAAACTGAACATCCGAATGTTACTAATGAGACCACTTCTCAGATACCAGTTTAAAAACAAGTTCTTGAACTCTTGTTTCAAGCTGCAGACTATTTTTTATGCATAACTCGGTACTTTGATGTTATCAAAGGGCAAAATCGGGTTCAAGAAATGGGAGGTTAATCATAAAGTGAGAGTGAAAATGAAAGTGTGATTTGTGCATTTCTTCAATATATCTGGAAGCTGTTTGGTTGTTTAACTGTTCCATTTGTTGTTGTTGTTTAGTTTCGCTACAGGGCAAATGCATTTGCTGGGGAGCGGTGAGGGAGGGGGTGGAGAAATCACATCCAGAGCAATAGGTATGAAGCAATCCGTTCCATACTCTCCTCTCAGGATTTTGCGGATGCATGCAGAGGCAGCACCCATGATTTTCAAGCTGTCTGGCAACCTCCAACCGCAGAGTCAGTTGACCATGTGGTATCCGGCTTCCTTAACCACAATTCCACATGACCAGTCACTGCTTGTTCATATTTTAAATAGTTTAAGATCTCACGTTAAGTGTTCTTGCCAAAATAAATAAATAAATAAATAAATACATAAATAAATAAAAAGACAAATAAATAAAAACCTAAGAGACACAAGGAAGCTCTGGAGGTGATGGCTATGTCTATAACTTTGATCGTGGTGATGGTTTCGTGGATGTATGTATACATACAAGCTTGTGAAATTGAATAGGTTACATATGTGCATTTTGTGTGTATCAGTTATGCTTCAATAAAGCTGTTAAAAAATTAGTTTAGGGGCCTACAGGTGGTGTGATAGTTAAGGGTGGTGGCCTCCCACATGGTCGGTCACAGTTTGAGTTCTGGACTTCGTGGTTTGCTTTCTTGCACATCCTCCGCACTCTGTTCCTCTCTGGTCAAATTAAAATAAATAAAGTTAATAAAATATTTTTTTTTAAAAATTAGTTTTAGGGTCCAGCAGATGGCATAGCGGTTACGTTGCTGGACTTGTACATGGTTCATCATGGTTCTAGTACTGGAGCGAGTGACTTGAACCTCATACTGGGGCACGTATGTGTATGTTCAAGATCCCAGGAAGAGAATGGGGAAGGAGCAGCTGCGTGGCCATCTCCCCTGGAAGGCGATTTCTCAGTTTCCCTCTCACGATCTGTCTCTCTCTCTCTCCCTAAGGCAAAAAACCTTATTTTTTTTTAACTTTTAAAGGTTTAAAGTATTTTAGATAGATTCATTTTCAAAAGAAACATAATTTTGATATTAGTCTTTTGTTCTCTGTCATAGCACAGTGACACTGGTTTAAAAATTTGTAAATGAGTTGTTTTGGGGGTTATAATTAAATTAAAAACAAAAGAAAATAAATTTAAGGAATGATTATTAATCAGTTCCTCCATAGTTTGACTGAAAAGTCAGCTGATCCTGGTAGCTTGAGCTCTGATCATTTGGAGCTCATTAGCCAAGAAAAGTAGTGAGACTTTTGAAACCTGAAGACACTAGACAATTCAAAGGAATACAACTAATCAATTATTTTATTTATTTATGTTTGTAGAAGTTTTTGCCTTAGGGCATGTGCACTTGCCAGGGAGAGAGACAGAGACAGAGACAGAAACAGCAAGAGGGAAAGTAAGAAATCACCCCCCAGGCAGGATGGTCACACCAAAATCCCTTCTTATCTAATGCCCTCCTAGGACCCTAGCCACGTACACACATGCACCCAGCTGCCAGGTCAGGGAATCAAACCACAGTCCGTCATGTGGGACTCTAGTGACATAACTGCTACGTCATCTGCTAGCTCCCAAACTGATTATTTTTAAGAAAATGTCACCACCCTAATACAATTGATAATAGAAGTAATCTGAAAGGTGGTTTAGAAAGATTGGTATTACCCAGTTTGATTGATAGTGCATTATATTGATTTTGGTTCATTTATATGCCTGGATTTAGGACAAAAATATTAAATGCTACATAAAGTAGAAATAGTAACCTAGGAAACTATTTGGAATCAATAATTAGGTAGATAGTAAAAACCACGTAAACTATAAATGCACCTATATATGCATTGAAATCATGTATTTAAGATAAAAACAGTATATAAAATGTTTATAATTCATGCTTTTCATGATCTATTGAGTGAACATAATAATTTTAATATGTATGTAATTTGTACGCTGTATTTCAAAGAACTCAAATACTATTTTGCTGTTAAAGACAGGCATTATTTTGCTAATATGTGAAAATCACTAATGTAATTACATTCATGCATCATTATGATCCATAAAAATAATATACTTCAATGCTGAGGCAATCAGATCAAACTTCATGAATAAGACATTTGGTAATGTAATAGATTGATCTTCTGGGAGATGCTGATTTTTCTTTGTATGCTTTATGGCTTTTGTCTGTGTCTCAGGAATACTTTCATATCCCTCCTGAGATAGAACAGAACGACAGTGTGGATAATAATAAAAAAGCAAAACAAAACAAAACAAAAAAACAAGATCCATTACATTTGTACTCTGTATTACACTTGCTGCTTGTCTATATTTGAACACTAATACATTTTTCTGCATTTATGTATTTGTTTTTGTAATGCAGAATAAATATTTGGAGATCCAGTTACATATTCTGTAATTTAATATTATAGGAATGATCAATAGTGAAAGTGATTATCTTATGTCTTCTTTAGCCATTCTCTTAGTTTTATTAATGCATGCAATTATAATAGTCAATATTTTCATAAAATGTTGACAGTCAACAATTGTAGTACAATCCTACAAAATAGACTGCCAGACACAAAGACCAGTTCAAGTTCAAATCCTTTGATTTCCAATCAAAATTTATAATTTACTTGTATATAAAATAATAGAAAGCATAGCAACTCAGGATGTGTGTGAATATAAAAGTCTTTACTAGTTTTTAATCTATTACTAGTAGGTTTTATGGAAGGATAGAAATTTTATTTTGTAGGCATTTTAACCATAGTTAAAATAACCATTAATCAGTTCTGATTAATGTTTATGAGTCATTTTACTCCTTGTAAAGGCCCTGAGCACCAGGTCTAACCTTCCACTGGCTTTCTATTTTTCATATTTATTGATAGTAAGTTAAAAATTTTTTTGTTTGTACCTTGGATTAAATTGACCATAATACATAAATAACAGGTTATTTTAAATAATAAAATTTATAATTGCATTATAAAAGTAACCAAAATGTATTTAATATATTTACTATAGTGGATATCTATAACTTTTTTTTTTTTCGAGAGGTTTTTGCTATAGGGTGCATGTGCTTACCAGGCAGACAGAGAGAGACAGAGAGACAGAAAGCGAGAAATCATCCCCCAGGGAGGATGGCTATGCCACAATCCCTTCTTCATTCTCCTCTTGGGATCTTGGGCATGTACGCACATGCGCTTGGTATGAGTTTTAAGCCACCAGGTCCGGGAAGCGAACTGTGGTCGATTACTTGGGAGCCCAGTGACATAACCATTACGCTAACTGCTGGTCCAAGATATCTATAGCTATTTAGGATAAAAATACTAAGTCATTGGGAAAGTCATGAAGTATTTTTTTCTGTTTTCCTATGCAAAAATCCCAGTGACCCAGTGTCACAGAAGTAAATATGGAATAATATCCAATTATCTGAAGTTATACTGTCGTAAAATATAAAGGAGAATATTTTAGTTTTAGAAAGTGGGAGAAGAATTATGAGCCTCAAAATTTATTGTACTTTAATAGTCTGAAAAATTCCATTTCTTTAGCTTTGACCTCTTTCTTTCCTGATTATATCATGTCGATAATCTTTTAACTGCTCTATCTGCATATAAAATTTAAGCTTGCCATCTTTAGGCTACTGTTTTTTTCTTGTTTCACTAAAATCTAACTCATTTCTCATTTCCACACTTCTGCAAATCTTCAATGATCATGTAATGAAAGTCAAGTTCTTAGCTTGGTTTCAGAGCCTTTGTGAACTGGTCTCAATCTGTCTAACGATCTATTGTGGCTCTCAATAAAGAGTCAACTACATCAAATTCTTTGCCTTTTTTAACAAATCACCATGCTTTTGGACCATGGTGCCTTTATTTGGACATTTCTTTCTGTCTAGAACGCCCTCATCCAGCCTTCCTCTGCTTTAACTCAATTTGTCTCCCATTCTCAATTCAAGTGAACATTCACCCTGATCTTCCCTCTTCATCTCATGTGGAATGGGTCTTTCCACATCAAATGCTGAGAGTACAGGCCACATATTTTAGTTACTGTATCAGATTTAGTGATAAACAACAATGGAGAGTAGCTGCTAGAGGCATAAAATCTACGAGAAAATTAAGATTAAATTCATGTCTGCTTCTAAGAGGATGGCCTTGGAAAGTTTAATCTCTAATGTTAAATTTCCTAACCAAATAAAGAAAGAAAGAAAGAAAGAAAGAAAAGAAAGAAAGGATAATAGTATTTTAAGGGGCCAGAAGGTGGCATGGTGAAGGTTGTTGGACTCCCACATGGCCAACTGTGGTTCAAGTCCCAAATCTGGAGGTTTGCTTTCTGACTCACTCTCTCTCTCTCTGACTTTTGCTCAGTCCCTCACTGGTCAAATTAAAGTAAGTAAATAAATAAATTAAAGTTAAATTAAAAATTCTTAAAAATAATATAACCCATTTTTATTGGGATTTTCTAAGCATTAAGTTGGATCACACAAGTGAAATATTTTGCACGGTACCTGGTATAAATACCCATTTTTATTTCTTTACAAATATTAGAAATAAAACTAAGCTATTGACACGCTTATCTCCTGAATCATACTCATAAGTATTATTGTTTCAAGAAATATAAATAATTCTTCACATTGTGAAGTGTACTCTTTTACCAAGAAATAACTTATTAAGTTAATTAATCAACCAATTGCTCACATTAGGCAAAACTTCTGATTTTCACAAGTAATAATTCATTGTAAACATTTCTTTAGTTCATATAAATTATTTGACTGAAATAGCCTGATTGACTATTTATGACCACCTTGCATATTTGAAATGCCTCTAGTGTTTCTAATAATATAAAATGCCTTAATACTAATATTCTAGTGAGATACAAATAAATGCTTACATTGCATTTGATCAATCAAATCAGTATTGGAAACACTGAATTTTATGAGATAATTTCTGAATTTTAGCTTTAGTTAGCATTATATGAAAATGTGTACTATTAATATTGCTCCTAAAAATAATAATTACTATTTATTAAATACATCTTATGTAACAAGCACTAACTCAGTCTTCATCCTATTTAGACATTATTGTAATCTTTATTTTGTAGATGAATAAGTCTAAAATATAAAGGAGAATATTTTAGTTTTAGAAAGTGGGAGAAGAATTATGAGCCTCAAAATTTATTGTACTTTAATAGTCTGAAAAATTCCATTTCTTTAGCTTTGACCTCTTTCTTTCCTGATTATATCATGTCGATAATCTTTTAACTGCTCTATCTGCATATAAAATTTAAGCTTGCCATCTTTAGGCTACTGTTTTTTTCTTGTTTCACTAAAATCTAACTCATTTCTCATTTCCACACTTCTGCAAATCTTCAATGATCATGTAATGAAAGTCAAGTTCTTAGCTTGGTTTCAGAGCCTTTGTGAACTGGTCTCAATCTGTCTAACGATCTATTGTGGCTCTCAATAAAGAGTCAACTACATCAAATTCTTTGCCTTTTTTAACAAATCACCATGCTTTTGGACCATGGTGCCTTTATTTGGACATTTCTTTCTGTCTAGAACGCCCTCATCCAGCCTTCCTCTGCTTTAACTCAATTTGTCTCCCATTCTCAATTCAAGTGAACATTCACCCTGATCTTCCCTCTTCATCTCATGTGGAATGGGTCTTTCCACATCAAATGCTGAGAGTACAGGCCACATATTTTAGTTACTGTATCAGATTTAGTGATAAACAACAATGGAGAGTAGCTGCTAGAGGCATAAAATCTACGAGAAAATTAAGATTAAATTCATGTCTGCTTCTAAGAGGATGGCCTTGGAAAGTTTAATCTCTAATGTTAAATTTCCTAACCAAATAAAGAAAGAAAGAAAGAAAAGAAAGAAAGAAAGAAAAGAAAGAAAGGATAATAGTATTTTAAGGGGCCAGAAGGTGGCATGGTGAAGGTTGTTGGACTCCCACATGGCCAACTGTGGTTCAAGTCCCAAATCTGGAGGTTTGCTTTCTGACTCACTCTCTCTCTCTCTGACTTTTGCTCAGTCCCTCACTGGTCAAATTAAAGTAAGTAAATAAATAAATTAAAGTTAAATTAAAAATTCTTAAAAATAATATAACCCATTTTTATTGGGATTTTCTAAGCATTAAGTTGGATCACACAAGTGAAATATTTTGCACGGTACCTGGTATAAATACCCATTTTTATTTCTTTACAAATATTAGAAATAAAACTAAGCTATTGACACGCTTATCTCCTGAATCATACTCATAAGTATTATTGTTTCAAGAAATATAAATAATTCTTCACATTGTGAAGTGTACTCTTTTACCAAGAAATAACTTATTAAGTTAATTAATCAACCAATTGCTCACATTAGGCAAAACTTCTGATTTTCACAAGTAATAATTCATTGTAAACATTTCTTTAGTTCATATAAATTATTTGACTGAAATAGCCTGATTGACTATTTATGACCACCTTGCATATTTGAAATGCCTCTAGTGTTTCTAATAATATAAAATGCCTTAATACTAATATTCTAGTGAGATACAAATAAATGCTTACATTGCATTTGATCAATCAAGTCAATATTGGAAACGCTGAATTTTATGAGATAATTTCTGAATTTTAGCTTTAGTTAGCATTATATGAAAATGTGTACTATTAATATTGCTCCTAAAAATAATAATTACTATTTATTAAATACATCTTATGTAACAAGCACTAACTCAGTCTTCATCCTATTTAGACATTATTGTAATCTTTATTTTGTAGATGAATAAGTCTATCTTAAGTTTATTCAAAAATATAGAACTTATCATTTAAAAATAATTTGATTATAAATATAACAACACTAATGCTTTTGTCATTTTGGCAAATATGGCATTATGAAAAGGCCTATTATCCAAAAGAACTCATTTCTAGACAAAATTTTTTTAATTTTATTTTTTTTATTTTTGAGAGAGATATTTTTCTATAGGGTGCATACACTCCAGAAAGACAGAGATAGAAAGTGAGAAATCACTCCCTAGGTGGGATAGCCACACCATAATCTCTCCTCCTCCATTCTCCTCTCAGGATCATGGGCACAATGTACAAATACCTGGTGTGAATTTTAAGCTATCGGGTCTGGGACTCATATTCTGATCAACTATGTGGGCATCCAGCAACATAACCATTATGCCATCTACTATCTTGTGTAAGGATCAAAATGCCCAAGGTTGGCAACTTCAAGATTCTCATAGGAGCCTCTAGTACTGGTCCACTGCCTGATAGGAACCAAGGCACACAGCAGAAGGTGGGTAGTGGACCAACAAGTGAAGTTTCATCTATATTTACAACAAGTTCCCATCACTCACATTACTTCCTGAGCTCCATATCCTATCAGCTCAGCAGCAGCTTTTGACCCTCATAGGCACCCCTAAATGGAACCATCTAGCTGCAGGAAAATAAGCTAAGGGTTCCCACTGATTCTGCATTATGGTGAGTTGTAAATTGTTTCATTATATATTACAAAGTAATAATAACAAAAATAAAGTGTACAATAAATGTAATGCTCTTGAATAATCCTGAAACCATCCACTCATCCAAGTCAATAGAAAAAAATGTCTTCCACAAGACTGTTCCCTAGTGCAGCAAAGGTTGCAGATCACTGCTGTATCACATACTTCTCATTTGGAGAATTAAATAATATATGTACTTTATGTGGAAAAGACAGCTATCATTTTAGTGAAAGTTTTCAGAGTTAAAATACAAAGGGCAGTGTAAGATTATTTATATTTTATAAATACAAAAGGACCAATTAAAAACTTGGGATTGCACAGTAGCACAACAGTAAATTGTCATGCTCTGTGTGGCTGACACACATAAAGGTTCTAGCTTCCTGTCTAGAAACTTCCATGAGTATGCTGGTTGTGGCCATGCATAGAATCTGGGACTTGCTAAGGCTGAGAGTGGGTTGTGGTACCAACATCCAAGATCCAAGTCTCAGCTCTAGCTGGCTGCCGAGCATACGCACTCTGGGATCTTCAGTGCTCGCAACTGCCATCAATGTCGCTGGAGACTCATGAGCGCTACCCGCCCACCACACACTCTGCCATCATAGGCCGCCATCATGGTGAAGTTCGCTAAGGCTGGTAAAAATCGACATGACCACCCAAAAATGACTCCTCCTCCAAAGGAGGCAGAAGAAGACAGTGAAGATGAAGAAATGTCAGAAGATGAAGAAGATGATAGAAGTGGAGAAGAGGTTATCATCCCTCAGAAAAAAAGGTAAGAAGGCTGCCACAACTACAGCAGAGAAGGTGGTAGTTTCTCCAACAAAAAAAGGTTGCAGTTGTAGCACCTGCTAAGAAAGCAGCAGTCACCCCAGGCAAAATGGGCAGCTACCATACCATCCAAGAAGACTGTTCCACCAGCCAAAGCAGTCACAACACCTGGCAAGAAGGGAACCACACCGGGAAAAGCATTGGTAGCAACTCCTAGTAAGAAAGGAGCTGCCACCTCAGCCAAGGGGGCAAAGAATGGCAAGAATGCCAAGAAGGAAGACAGCCATGAGGAGGAAGAAGATGACAGTGAGGAAGATGATGAGGATGCGGATGAATTTGAGCCAGCAGTGATGAAAGCAGAAGCTGTCGACCCGGCCTCAAAGGAGGAGAATGAGGATGGTGATGAGGAGGAAGATTAGAATGATCAGGAAGATGAGTCTGAAGAAGCAGCTATGGGGACAAGCAGTTAGCGTAACGACTATGTCGCTGGACTCCCACGTAGTCAACCACAGTTTGTGTCCCAGACCCAGTGGCTTAAACTCATGTTGAGCGTGTGTGCGTGGGTGCCTGAGATCCCGAGAGGAGAATGGTGGAGAAGGGATTGCGGCATGGCCATCCCCCCTGGGTGGTGATTTCTCGCTTTCTATTTCTCTGTCTCTCTCTGTCTTTCTGGTGAGCACAGGTGCCCTATAGCAAAAACCTCTCCAAAAATAAAAAAGCAGCAGCTATGGAGACCACACCAACCAAAGGAAAGAAAACTCTTGCAAAAGCTGTACCTGTGAAAGCCAAGACCATGGCTGAAGATGAAGAGGACGATGAAGATGAGGCGCGGAGGAGGAAGATGAGGACGATGATGATGATGAAGACAATGAGGAGAAGGAAGATGAGGAGGAAGAAGAGCCTGTCAAAGAAGTTCTCGGAAAAACGAAAGAAGGAAATGACCAAACAGAAAGCACCTTCTGAGGCCAAGAAACAGAAGGTGGAAGCCACAGAACCAACCACATCTTTTCATCTGTTTGTTGGAAACATGAACAATAACAAATTTATTCCTGAGTTAAAAACTGGTATTAGTGATGTTTTTGCTAAAAATGATCTTGCTGTCGTGGTTGTCAGAATCGGTACGTCTAAGAAGTTTGGCTATGTTGACTTTTTTTTTTTTTGAGGGGTTTTTTCTTCAGGG
>NW_006202392.1:78769-97999 GCF_000334495.1 Tupaia belangeri chinensis | reverse complement strand
TGGGGGGTGATTTCTCGCTTTCTGTCTCTATGTCTCTCTCTGTCTGTCTGGCGAGCACACGCGCCCTACAGTGAAAATCTCTCCAAAAAAAAACTGGTATTAGTGATGTTTTTGCTAAAAATGATCTTGCTGTCGTGGTTGTCAGAATCGGTACGTCTAAGAAGTTTGGCTATGTTGACTTTTTTTTTTTTTGAGAGGTTTTTGCTACAGGGCGTGTGCACTTGCCAGAGAGAGAGAGAGAGATAAAGAGACAGAAAGTGAGAAATCACCCCCCCAAGGGGGATGGCCATGCCACAATCCCTTATCCTCCTTTCTCCTCTCAGGATCTTGGGCACACATGAACATGCGCCCTGCATGAGTTTTTAAGCCATCAGGACCAGGACTTGAACCGCAGTCGACTACATGGGAGTCCAGCGACATAACCATTATGATAACTGCTGGTCCTGGCTATGTTGACTTTGACTCTACTGAAGATCTAGAAAAAGCTTTGGAACTCACCAGTTTAAAAGTCTTTGACAATGAAATTAAACTAGAGAAACCAAAAGGAAAAGACAATAAAAAAGATCAAGATGCAAGAACACTGTTAGCCAAAAATCTCACCTACAAAGTAACTCAAGATGAATTAGAAAGTATTTGAAGATGCCATAGAGATCAGAATAATCAGCAAAGATGGAAAAAGTAAAGGGATTGACTATATTGAACTTAAGACAGAAGCTGATGTGGTGAAACCCTTTGAAGAAAAGCAGGGAACAGAGATTGATGGACTGTCCATTTCTCTATACTACACTGGAGGGAAAGGTCAAAATCAAGACTATAGAGGTGGAAAGAATAGCACTTGCAGTGGTGAATCAAAAACTCTGGTTTTTAGCAACCTCTCCCACAATGCAACCGAAGAAACACTTGAGGAAGTATTTGACAAGGCAACTTTTATCAAAGTGCCTCAGAGCCAAAAGGGCAAATCTAAAGGGTATCATTTATAGAATTTTCTTCATTTGAAGACGCTTAAGAAGCTTTAAATTCCTGTAACAAAAGGGAAATTGAAGGCAGAGCCATCAGGCTGGAGCTGCAAGGACCCAGGGGGGTCGCCTAACCTAAGAAGTCAGCCCTCCAAAACTCTGTCAAAGGTCTGTCTGAGGATACCACCAAAGAGACATTAAAGGAATCTTTTGATGGCTCTGTTTGTGCAAGGATAGTCACTGACCAGGAAACAGGATCCTCCAAACAGTTTGGTTTTATAGACTTCAACAGTGAGGAAGATGCCAAAGCTGCCAAGGAGGACATGGAAGATGGTGAAACTGATGGAAACAAAGTTACCTTGGACTGGGCCAAGCCTAAGGGTGAAGGTGGCTTCGGGGGTCAAGGTGGAGGCAGAGGAGGCTTTGGAGGCCGAGGTGGAGGCAGAGCAGGCAGAAGTAGATTTGGTGGCAGAGGCCAAGGAGGCTTTGGAGGGCAAGGTGGCTTCTGAGGAGGCAGAGGAGGAGGAAGAGACCACAAGCCACAAGGAAAGAAAATGAAGTTTGAATAGTTTCTCTGTCCCTCTGTCTTCCCTCTTTCATTTGAAAGAAAGGACTCTGGAGTTTTAATTCTGTTACCTGATCACTGACAGAGCCTTCTGAGGACATTCCAAGAGAGTGTGCAGTCTTATGGTCTACTTAGAAAGCCGTAGAAATAATGTTTCGAGGGAGATACTCTTCTTGGTTTTGACTGGATATTCAGATAAACTTTTTAAAGAAATGAGTGATAGAGCTAACCTTTATCTGTAAGTTTTGAATTTAAATTGTTTCATTTGTTTCATTCCATGTACAAAACCATTTTTTTCTTACACATAGTTGTTTTATTGTTGTTGTTGTTTGTGTGTGTGTGTGTGTGTGTGTGTGTTTTCCGTTGGGCAATTGTAAAGGAAAGCAGAATGTTTTATCATAATTTTTGCTTCGATGACTTTAGGACAAATTTTAAAAAGTCCTAAAAAAAAAAGGATCCAAGATCCTGTTAGGGTGTGCACTCATTATCTTTCTCTATCTCATTCACAGAACCAATAAATACACTTGAAAATTTTCTTAAAGAGGGCCTTAAGTGGTTATAAACAGAACTCATCAACTATTGTGAATCTGATGATGATGATATGCAGTTTGAGAAATACTCAAAATCATGGAAATCTTGAACTACCTGATAAAATTTATAATGCACCCCAAGTATACTACTACTTACTGTTAACAAACCTATCACTAACATGTTAAGCTTTATCTCCCCAGGATTTATGGAAGGAAGAACAGAAAATGCAGTATAGCATCATTAATTTACTAAGCATTATTTTGTGAAGAACAGGGTATGACCTGGAACATGTGTCTTGGTCCCATGCTCGATTTTCTAACTCAGGATATTTGGGTATAGAATTCAAAAGAACTGCTTCCTTTGTGATTGTTTTGCACCCTTATATTTGAGAGTAATGCCTTAAAAAGAACACTTTCATATTCCTCCTTTGCTTCAAGGAATCATTTTGTGCAGCTAGTTATCAAACCACAAAAGCCAGTATTTTACAATGCAAAGAGAATGAAATGAAAGTTTTTATTCTAGTTCTGTCACTAATTTATCGTTTGACCTTGAGTAAATCACCTTCCTTCCTCAGGCTTTAGTGTCCTCAACTATTGAATGGAGCATTAAACTAAATGACTTCAGGTGAGCTTTTAGGTTTTAACAATCTGCTGAAATCTAGTACAAAGAATCTTGTGAGTTCATCCTATGTGAGGTTCATAGGCTGCAAAGTTACTGCCACACAAATGGGCATATTCAACTCCTGTTCTCCTTTCAAATGAAAATTTACTGTGCTTTTACATTTATAGAAATTAGAAATATGACATGTAAAGATATATTAAGGGAAATAGCACTCTCATTAATTAGCACAGAGCTTTTACTTCTGCTGCCTCTAGAATAAATCTGAAATAAAGTTCCAGAGTCTGTGTTGTATGGCATCTAAGCTCTGGAGCAGACAATGAGAAATGATGAAGCTTCTTTGTAAGAAACAAAATTTGCCATGGGCTCTTTCTCTCCAGAAGTGGTTATTTAAGTACACCAGAGAATTGTTTTACTCTGCACATGTGAAAAAGAACTTTGATGTTAAAGCATCTACTTAAAATTTGTTGCATGCTGTAAACAAGGTAATTTGGAAATGAAATTGCAGCCCTACTCAGAATCCATAGGAGATTGGCTCCAGGACCCCTCCACACTACCCCTCAAAGATAACAAAATGTTCAGATGTCTTATTATTTGCATATAACCCATGCATGTCATCTCATATAATTTAAATCATCTTTACATTACATATACATAGGAGATTGGCTCCAGGACCCCTCCACACTACCCCTCAAAGATAACAAAATGTTCAGATGTCTTATTTGCATATAACCCACGCATGTCTTCTCATATAATTTAAATCATCTTTACATTACGTATAATACTTAGTATAATGCCTACACATCACTTCATTCATTTGAACTCAGCCTAGTACTTGTGTGGCAAATTCAAATTTTTCTTTTTAAAACTTCCTGTATTTTTTTCTTTTTCTTTCTTTCTTTTTCTTCTTCTTCTTCTTTTTTTTTTTTAACTTTTCAGAGAGCACATACATTCACAAGGAAGAGAGAAAAGCACCCTCCCATACCTCCCAGTGGGGCATGGTTATGCCTGAGCCTTCATTTCTCCATTCCATCAAGATTTTAGTTCGGCCTACACATGTGCCTCAGTTTTTAAGACACCAGGTCAGGATCTGAACCACAGTTGGCCATGTGGGATCCAGCTTCCTTAACTTCTAGGCTAAAGGCCAATGTATAACACTTCTTTTTTAATGCTTTTGACCCACAATTGCTTGAATCTATAGATTCGGAATCCAAGGATATAGAAGGCTGACTATATTCAAATATTTAAAAACACAGTAATTGTGCATGTTTACTTTCACTTCACTTTGCCTCACAGATAAAGAAAGTGTTACTCCATGGAATTACCATGGAAAATCCCTAAAACCTTTCAATAAACTGATATGGCTGAGGCATTAAATGATCAGAATAGCATTTATTGATACATTATTACTCAGTTAATTATCAAATGTTCTATATCTATCATGGAAGAGTCTTTCCACAGCTAAGATTTATGATTCAACTGTCCTTTGGTTTCAAAAGCTCGTTGATGATTACACATGGGAGACCAAGAGCTCTACTGAAATTACTACTTTGGCCCCTATAAAGCATTTGGATCAGTCACTTTCTGGCTGTCCCTCCCTCTCTAGAGAGAGGACTTTGGCAGGCTCCCTTGTTCTTCACTGGAGACCAACAGCATTTCCTGCCGTGTCATCTGCTTCCCTTTATATGATAGATTAAATGCCCACTTCTAGCCTTGTGAGGGCCTCTTCTGAATTCCAATTTGTTGGTTCAGATGTACAATTTTCCAAACAGTTTTTGTGAGGCTTGTAAATGTTCTATCCACATTTCTGTGCTCTGAATTTCTTTTACAGAATTTCTACCTTACACTGGTATGTCAGGAAAGAAAAAATATAGAATGCCTAATATCTACTTGTGTTTTGACAATATAGACTGGATGTATTTTTTTCTGTTTGACTTTGTAAATTTTTGTCTTGAGAGTGTTAAATCAATCAATATCATGCAGGTCTGTCATTGAGAAATCTCTGATTTTTCTATCTAAGCATTTGTTGGTAATTCATTGGAAGTACTCTATTAAATTTCTAACTTTTATTATTTCTTTTACTTTTTCCAATACTATTTACTCCCTTCTGCTTCTCTTATGTTAAATAATTCTGAACTATTCTTAGTTTAATTCTAAACAATATGAACCAATACAAGTAAACTAAGAAATTACTTATATATATTTATAGTCTAAAATGACAAAATTAGCAATGGGGATAACTTGTATTTACACAAGCCCTTATAGCTCTTATAACTAACATATCTTAAAATGTCAATGCCTTCCACAATTAAAACACATTTCCTTGTTTACATAGAAAATGTTCTTAATCAGAGAATGGGGACATTTTCTGTCCTAAGCTGTCATTTAGAAGTCATACTAGGAGATTCTATCTCTTTTTGCCAGCCAACACATAGAGGAATAGAGAAAAGAGGAAGCATATCTGTGTCTTGTTTAGTTTTTACTTTTTACATTTATTTTTAGAGATTTTTGCATGTGCTCACCAGAGAGACAGGGAGAGATAGAGAGAGGCAGGAGACATCTCTTGGGATTTGGGGAACATACGCTCATGTGCCCAGTATGACTTTCAAGTCACCAGGTCTGAAACTCAAACCACAATCAACCATGTAAAAGTTCAGCCACTTAACCACTATGCCACCTGCTGGCCCCATCTTGTTTATTTTAACTTGGGGGTGACATATGTCCCTTTCTTATCTCCTTGATAAAGACCAGTCACATGGCTGCAAAGGAGCCTGGGCATTATAGTTTCCGTTCTTAGTCACAATGATCAACAGTCTGAAAAAGAGTATGGATCTTTGCTAGATAATTGGCTGTTTTTTCAGACTAGTAAAAATAAATGATAGATTCATGTTATTGCTAGAATTCACATTTAGTTACTACTGTTCTTGGCTCTATTTTCTTAAATACAGGCATCTTTTAAAGTGAAATGTTTATTCTCCAGTGTAAAGAGGAATGTGCCATTTAAAACACATACAGCTCAGAGCATTACTCATATTTTGAATCATTTCTCTCTCTGTTTCAGTCTGGGTACATATATCTGCATGTGCGTGTGTATACATTTAGGAAAAACTTAGTCATCTGAACCTTTTTTATTTCCTTGTAAGTTTTTAATAATTGCTTAGACTTATATTATGCTGGATAATCCTTTTGTCATGGTAGGGTGAAAAATGATAAAATATGCTATTTATTGTGTGAAAATTTCCTAAGTTATTAACTTTTTTCAGTCTCATTTGCTCTGTTGTAAGATGGGAATCATAATACTTCCTCCAACATACTTGTACTGAGAACACCAGAAATAATAGCTTCAAAGTTTGTATTATGGTTTCATGACCAACAAAATGTTGTACATTTTTGTGCCATTTAAAAGCTTATATTTTAAACATAAAAAAAGCAAAATAAGAAAGAGATAGAAAAGAAAGAGGGAAGGACGGAAAAAAAGAAAAGAGATGTGAAGAAAATAAGCTGAGTTGATCTAGAGCGAGAAACTGCTCCTGGGCATTACTGCTATTGAGACCAGGAGCTCCTTCATTTGCACCGCCACATCTACTGCAATGACTAAAGAATACCTTCTACTTAATGGAAAATTGTCAAATATTTGTTAAGTTAAATTATTTATTTTATATTTACCATGGAAAATGTACAATAAGGAAAATAGGTGAGTTTATGTGTTTTCTTCTACTGTTTTTTTAATTTATTTCTTCTATAGAGTGAGAGGTACCCCAACAGTCTTCATGCTATAATCCACCTCTAGCCTCAGCGAGCCCAGACTATGGGCACATGTGTGTTCAGTGTGCTCAGGGAAAGCCCGCAGCATGAAACTGGGACCTTTCTGTGAGGGTCCAGTCGCATTACTGCTGCACCACCACTTGGCCCCTACATGTGTCTGATACTCACAGTATCACACACACACACACACACACACACACATCTGTCCACACAAAAGATAACTTTGTCATTTATTAAAGAAATTTGAGAATTTTTTTTTTTTTTGGAGAGGTTTTTTTCTATAGGGCGCATGAGCTCACCAGAAAGACAGAGACAGAGAAATAGAAAGTGAGAAATCACCCCCCAGGGGGCATAGCCACACCACAATCCCTTCTCTTCCATTCTCCTCTAGGGATCTTGGGCACGCACGCACAAGCGCCCAGTGTGAGTTTAAGCCACCGGGTCTGGGACTCTAACTGTGGTTGGCCACATGTTCAGCAACATAGCCATTATGTTACCTGCTGGTCCCAAGAGATTTTTGTTTTTAGAGAAAATCTTTAAATGATGCAAATAGTTCTACAAATTTGCATTCAAAATACAAAATATACGTTGGCTTGAGTATAACAAAGTAGAACAAAAAGACCATCAATTACCTTATATAAATTAACCCCTGATTTTTGTACTTCCTAAATATTTCAGGCAAATTTGAAATGCTTTGGACATAAAATTCACTTTGTATTGAGGGGACAACCCAATCACTTTCATGAACTTTTTCAGTTTTCAGTTAAAAATTGCAATCTTGGGCTAGCATGTGGCATAAAGGTTAAAACAGCCAGATGTTAGATGGCTGACTTTGCAATTCAAGTCCTGGACATGCAGTTTGAAGATCACACTGGGCATGTGTGCAAACCTCCCAAAATCCTGAGAAGAAACTGGAGGAGAAGGGATTACAGTATGGCCAGTGGTCAACCTCCCTGGGGGGTGATTGCTCACATTCCCTTTCTATCTCTGGGGAGTGCATATGTCCTATAACAAAGATTTGAAAAAAAAAAAAAAAGAAAAGAAAAGAAAAGACAAGAAAAGAAAAAGAAAAAGGAAAAAATTTCAATCTTAAAAATGAAAAATTTAAATGAATCATAATTTTAAATATTGTGAATATGTAAGCTCTACTTAACAGGTGAAATAATGAGGACATTCTTATGAGATCATTGGTGTTTTCTCCCTCCTAAAAAGAGGGAGATGGTCTTTTTACACAGGGTAAAACTAAGTGATGATTTATAATGTGTCACTTTAATTTTGTAAAGGTGGACAGAAATTTAGCTATTTTGCATGAGAAACGTTGTTTTAGAAATATATATCTGAAGGTTCAACCATATAATATCTTAAGTGTTTTATTTTTTGGTAGGTAACTATTTGCTTAATATTCCCTTTTAAATATTAGAAATATTACCACTATAGCTTTGTTTTGTTTTATTTATTTCTATTATTATTCATACATTAAATCACTATACATCATTTAGATTGTGAAGATACTTTACCCAGCATGATATACACCTCAGTCCAACCCAGTTGATACCATCATACACATTCTCATCAACAGATAGTAAATCTTATCTGTGTCTCACAAGTGTCTAAAATTGCAACCAAATGAGTGCTTTCACTTTCAGAAAAAACCTTTTTGTCATTCTGAAAGAAAAACTAAATAATTTTAAAATAGTTTTTATAAAAACACTATTTTGTTCATCTAAGTTAAAATTTAAAATTCTAACTCCATATTATGCTTCATCTTTTATACACACAGAAGCATAAAAACTATATTATTTTATGTAAAATAATTACCTTATCAGACTAATTAATTAAACGAATATAACTTAATTCCATGCCTACCCATAATACGTGAACTACTGAAACAGTTTGTTTTTGTCCAAAAACACAGAGCCTATTAACAGATACTTAGAACAGTGTTTGCTTCAACATTTGTGTTCATTAATTCTTCCTTCAGATTTCCTGAACTATGTAACTGACTAGCTACAGATTTCAAGATAAAAGGCATGTCTTAAAGGTTTTCTGAGAAAGACTTGTAGATGCAAACCTTTAACACAGAAGATAAAATATTACCTTGAAAAAAATGTAAAAACTGGTTTAAAAACTATATGTCTTTATTTCTATTGGATCCTGATATTTTCTTATGAAGGTAACTACAAGGCTCAAAGTTACTTTAGAACAGTAATTTAATAATCATTAAATATTCAATGATAAGGAAGTTACCTTTTTACTATTACTCTCAATTATAGCTCAAACCATCAATTTCAATGACAGTTACTAATGTGTCACTTAAAATTAACAGCTTAGCCAGTGTTTCTCAACTATCCTGAGATTAATGTTTCCCAAGGTACTAGTAGCAGAAGAAAAATATATCTTGAGACATTTTATCAGTAGTGTGGAAAGCAAATTATGTCAAAAAAGATTTGAATAGACATTTAGTATCTTTTTTCTAAGTTAAGAACATGGTGTCTCCAAATTATTCAATGTTGAGATAAATTAAAAATTCACATACACTTTTAGAGAAGAAAATCATATCAAAATTAGAACAAGTTTAAAATTGATACTGGCAGTTGAAAAAAGAAATACAGTCTTTGCAAATTATTAGATCATCAGCAAAGTCAAGGTGTATTTTTCTATGTTTTCCTGTGCAAAAATGCGTCACAACTTTTCCCATGACCCAAGAAAGAGTTTTAAATATATTAGAATATTTTATTTGGTTCATACAAGGAAAACTGCGTATCTGAAAATGGAGACCTGAGAAAATAGTTGTTATGAGATTCTTGTTAGAGATGGCAAAATAAAAAATGCTTCTGGAGTCCTTCACTGAATGCAGTCTAGTAGTATCATAGAACCAGATTTATTTCTGGATGCCAGTGTCTAAAATGAAATTGTGATCAAAGTCTGGGAGATAGGAGCGGTTGAGGAACAGAGAAGAATGGGAAAGAAAAAGTGTAACTGAAAACTGATGGAGAATATTCTTAGGGTTATTTTTAGAATCTTTGACTTTACTATTACCACCTTAGAATAAGAAAAAAAAAAATGATGTCAAAGAACTTGACCAAAAAGTTAGGAATGGATAAAGAAAAGAATGAATGAAATATCCAAAGATATGGATGACAAAAGTAGAAGAAAAATTTCTGTTTAGTAAAACACCAGGAGAGGAGAAAATGATGCAGTGAAAGTAATAATAATGAGAAAGATTAATTTTGAATTTTCCAAATATAAAAACGATTTGAGTAGTGTCAAGCAGAATAAGGAAAATACTCAAACAAAACCATTATGAACAAAGGAAAGGAAAATTCTTAATATTAAGATTGAAAAAGCAGATCATTCAATAAAGGAAGAGAAAGTAAATAGAACATCAAGATTCTTAGCAGCAACACTGGATAAAGAAGATAATAAATTTTGGCTTTTGGAATTGCAAAACAAGAGCTTCAGTTTCAAATGAAATCTTTGTAGACAGTTAAATATTATTTCAACAAGTCACCATATAATCTTAGGCACATGAAAATCTTAGAAGTACTAAAACAAAAAATAAAAACTATATTGAAGAAAAAATTATAGATAAAACATGAGAAGAGAAACATTAAAAGCAAGGGGTACTAAAAATATATGGAAATGAAAATCAAACACAAAATCAAATTTTCTGTCATCTACCTGTTATGATCCATTCTGTTGTTAACAACAGAAAATATCTAAAATTGAGTGATATATAAGAACAGAAGTTTATTCAACTCACAGTTTGGGGGTTCAAGGCCCAGGGGCTACATTTGCTGAGAGTCTTCTGGCTGCATCACAGCATGATGCTTCTGGTTGACCAGGCCAGGACCTTCTGTGCCCATGACTCTATTGTAGTCTCTCACTTACAAATCTTCCATCCTATTGACCTTACTCCTACACTGTTTTCATACCTTTCAGTGTCATAGTTGGATTACATTTCCATACTCTTAATACCATGACAACCAAATCCTAAAACATGAATTTTTGGAGGACATACAATGGCACTAAGGAAGATTTTTTGTTGTTGTTGCCTTCTAGACAGGATCTTTCTATATTGTAGCCCTCCTATTTCAGTCTCCCAGTGGGGTCTATAGTCTTCCCACTGAAGAGAAGCAGAAAACTTTCTCTTGTTCACCATTTTGCTCTGTTGCAAAGAAGTTTATCATTGTTGAAAGAGGAAAGGAAAACTTCCTAATGCAAATATATTATTCCTAATCCCTTCTAGCTTGACAGAAAGAAGTGTTTGGCCATTAAATGGGAAGGAAGAGTAATGCTGAGCAAACTCTGCCCTTGATGATTTTAAGATACACAATTCCTTTGTCCAACCTAAGCTTAGGAGAAATATAAAACATCTTTTGACACGACCACATGCTTTACATGGACAGCAAGTAGCAGCAGTCTGTTGGAGGACAGACAAGAGGCAGAGTCCATCTTTGCCACAGTCACATAGAGCAATTAATTAGAAGCCTTTGATAGTAGCACAAAATGATCACTTAGAGAAACCATCCAGCACCCAAGAATTCACATAAAAATCTTATGTGAGCACCTATATGCCACCTCTGGTTAAATTTGAAGTCCTTTTTCTGTACCTAATGTCGTAACATGATTACTCCTAATTCAAGTACTACTTAGATTAACCCACCCGCTCACACTAATGTTCTAAAAAAAAGTGGCATAATGATTATGAGTATATGGTTACATTGTGGACTCCCATGTAGTCGATTGCAGTTCGAATCCTGGAACTGGTGGCTTGTATGTGTGTGTGCCCAAAATCCCAAGAGGAGAATGGAAGAAAAGGGATTGCAACATGACCATACCCCCTGGGGAGTTATGTCTTGCTTTCTGTCTCTCTGGCAAGCACAAGCATCTTATACCAAAAATCTTTCAAAAAAATTTTTCCTCCTAAGTTTCCACTGTTCTTTTTTTCTTTTTATTCACAATAGACCATATCTATGTGTACATTCAAAAAAATTTTTCCTCCTAAGTTTCCACTATTCTTTTTGTCTTTTTATTCACGATAGACCATATCTATATGTACCTGAGAATGAGAGATCTAGATCTAGAGAGAGAAAGCAAGGGATATAGAGAAGTGAGTACCCTCCACAGGGTCTTGTTATTGCTATAATCACCTTTTTCCAGTGTTCCAACCTATCAGATATTGGGCACCTTGCATGTGCCAAGCATGCTTCTGGTTGACCAGGCCAGATATTCAAACTAGGATCACCACGTGGGACCTGGCTACTCTTCAACAGCATACTACTGCTGTGCCAAAGAGCCACCCATGTTTCTACCAGTTTTCACACACAATATCCAAAAATCAAGCAAAATGTATGAGACAAACAGAAAAGCTGGAGAAAAAACCCATAAAAGATGATCAACAACCAGGATCAGACACAGAAACTATCCAGATAATAGAACTATTAGAAACAAATATTATAAATAACTATGATTTATATATTGAAGTATCATGCTAACAAGTGGCATGGTGGATAAGGCAACTGGATCCCATTTGACTGATTGTGTGGTTTGAGTCCCAGACCCAATGGCTTGAAAAACACTATGGACACATTTGCATGTTTGTCCGAAATCTCAAAAGGTGGGAGAAAAAGGAGATAAAGAGTTTGCAGTGTAACCATTCCCCATGTGATATACTTTCTCACTGCCCCTTCCCACTCTGTTTCTCTGGCAAGTGCACATGCTGTCTGGCAAATGAAAAAAAAAAATACACTGAAGCATCTAGTATAAGAGGTGAACAAGATGCATAAATGAACAGGCGAATAAATGAGAAATTTAAGTAGAGATAAGGAAATCTCTTTCTCACTCCCTCAATTTTAAAGTGAATGCTGAAGTAAAGATACATGATCAAAGATGAGGAACTCCTGCCAAGAGAATTTTCAGTTGATTTGACCCAGCAGAGGAAAGCATCAACGAACCTTAAGTTAAGGCAATTAGAAATCATCCAAACTAGGGCTGGCCCAGTGGAACAACTACTCAAGGATTGTAGAATCCAAATAGAAAATTGCAGGTTCATCCCCAAAAGAGACAAGTGGGATTACATCAGATTAAGAAGTTTCTGCACAGCAAAGGGCACAGTAGTTACTGTGAATCAACAACCCTCAGAATTGGAGAAAAAATTTGTAAACTATGCTTCAGATAATGGACTAATAACCAGAATACACAGAGAACTCAAGCAGCTTATCTGAAAGAAAATTATAAACCCAATTAATAGATGGGAAAACAAGCTGAATAAACAACTCTCAAAGGAAGACATACAAACTGTCAAAAAATATATTAAAAAATGCTCAACATCCTTCATCATAAGGGAGATGCAGATCAAAACTATCTCATTGATACCATCTAACTCCAGTAAGAATGATGAAAATTTAAAACAACAAAAAAAAGTGCTGACAGAGATTTGGTGGAAGGGGAATTCCCCTACACTGTTGGTGGGACCGTAAATTGGTCCAGCCACTATGGAGCACAGTACGGAGGTTCCTCAAACATCTTCAAATAAAACTAACACATGTTCCAGCAATTCTCTTTCTGGGTATCTACCTAAAAGACAGGAGAATTCTCAGTCAGAAAAATGGTTGCACATATACATTTATTGCAACGTTATTTATGATTGCTAAGGCATGGAACCAATCCAAAGGTCCAAAACCAGATAACTGGATTGAAAAAGTGTGGTACATATACTCCATGGAATACCATTCAACCATAACAAACAAACAAACAAACAAAAAAGACCCTGGCATTTGATAGAAAGTGGATGAATATGGAAGATATATTGCTGAGCGAAGCAAGTCAGGTTATGAAAGAGAGACATTGTATGTCTCCATTTAACATATATGGACTTTCTGCACTGTATGGTAGAGACCGAAAGACTGGAGGACATAAAAGCATTGAACATTGTTATGGACACTGGGGAGAAAGTGGAAGGAGAGTGGGAGAGGGGAAGAGTTTAAGGATGGAAATTTTGGTGAAAAAATAGAGAGGTAAGACATTTGTGGGATGTAGAAATGGTTTATTGCCTATTGATGATGACATGTATAGTACTTTCAACTGGACTGGTTGCAAGTGTATGTCATGCTTGGTAAATTCTCTTTACAATCTAAATGATGTATAGCTATTGAATATATAAATAATAATAAATAATAAAAAAATTAAATAAAAAAAGAAAATGGAAGTTTAGTGTTTGAGTTTGCTTATACACACAAAGTCTATATACTCATGATTCTGGCTTGCAGGGAGGAGTTTGGGGTTAGGGAAGATGACCGAGGGGTATGGTGGGTGGTGGAGAATTAGGAGGCAGATCATGGCATAAAATCTTGTTGACAGTGCTTTTCTTTATCTCCTTTTGTCTCTTTCTCTGTCTCTCAATCTCATGGAAAAACAAACTAAAATTTAAAAAGAAAGAAATTATCCAAACAAAAGAACAAATTGGAAAAAAACATAAGAGTAACAAAGACAAAACAGAGCTCTGCTGTGTGATAATGCCAAATGGTCTATTACGTGTGTAAATGAAGTCTTATCAGTCGAAAAGAATGGGAGTAGAGAAGGAAAATTTGAATTGATAATAGTTACACTTTTCCAAAATTAACAAAAGACAAAAACCTATAAATTCAAGAGGTTCAGATCTAACATGAATAAGATGTACACAAAAAAAAAAACACATCAGTGCACATGATAGTTAAACTTGCAAAATTCAAATAAAGAGACTATATTGAGAGTTGCCAGGAGAGATAAATGATATCGTGTACACAAGAATAAAGATAAGAATAGTAAGAAGTTTGAGAAAATTTAAAAAAATGAAAATTATGTGTCCAAGGTTTTATATCAGTGAAAATATCCTCCAAAATAAGGGTGACATAAATATTTTTTAACATTTAAAAGCAGAAAAAATGAGGGACAGCAGGTAGCATGGTGAGACAGAGACATAGAGAAAATGAGAGAGCATACCCCAGGCTAGATGATCATACCACAATCCTGCTATTCTATTGTCCTCTCAGAATCTTGAGCACACACACATGCCTGGCATGTTTTTGTTTGTTTGTTTGTTTGTTTTTGTTTGTTTGTTTTTAGCAACTGGGTCCAGGACTCCCACTGTGCAGTAGGCTATGTGGGAGTTTTCACTCAGAGACCTCCCTGAGTACACTAGGCTTGCCAATAATCCAATGCTGGCTAATTTAGAGTGAATTGAAACATCAGAATTCTGTCAGGGAGTGGACTCTGTCTCTTTCTCTCACTCATGATAGTAATAAATAAAATAAAATGAAACATTTTTAAAAGAACATCACCCAATGCACAAAGTAATTCCTAATTATTATAATTTTAAATATATATATACTTGGAAATGGAGGTTCTAAAACATAAATCAAAACTTATAGAAATAGGGACCAACAGTTGGTATAAAGGCTATGTCACTGGACTCCCATGTAGTCCTGGACCTGGTGGCTTAAACTCACACCAGGTGCATGTGAGGGGGTGCCCAGGATCCTAAGAGGAGAATGGAGGAGAAGGGATTGTGGCATGGCCATCCCTCCCTGGGGGGATGATTTCTTGCTTTCTATCTCTCTGTCTCTCTCTGTCTTTCTGGCAAGAGCATGAACCCTATAGCAAAAACCTCTAAAAAAATGATAGAAATAGAAAAAATAGATAAATTTATGGTACTTAATAGAAAAGTAGAGGAAAAAGCCATTAAAGATACATAAAAGTAGGTTTTTATCTTTTTCTCCATGTTGCTGGATTATGTTCCAAGTTACTCTTGTCAATTACAGTTAGTAAACTATTATAATGGCAGAAGACAATAGTCAGTCTGTGTAAATTTGTTTTTCAGTTACATGTTTTCATTATGTCAGATGACCCAATCTTTTAAAATTATGTACTCACAAAGAGAGGAATAAAAAGACTATAAACTTTACTCTCATTTAAACCAAACCTAAACTGCAGGATGCACATTCTTTCCTAATGCATCTAGAACAATAATCAAACAATAGCTTTAAACTATTAAAATTGTACATAGTGTACTATGTAATATCTTGTGCCACAAAACAATATTTCAGTAATTAATGAACTATATATATGACTATGGTCCCATAAAATTATAATGGAGTTGAAAAATTCCTACTGCCTGCTGACATCATAGCCACTGTAACTTTATAATGCAATGTGTTACTTGTTTGTGGTGACACTGATGTGAAAAAAAAAAAAAAAAACCAAAAACTTACTGTACTGTCAGTGGTAAAAAAGAATAGGATGTACAACTATGTAGAGTATATAAGACTTACAAAGATAATGAACAACTATGCTGCTTATTATATATATTTTTAAACTGTAAGTGATGTATATTTATTAAACTGTACTATATGTATTAAACTGTACTTTATTTGTATCTTTACATGAGATCGAGAGAGAGAAGTATCCTATCCTAAAATGGGGTCTCACCACACCATGATCCTCCCCACAGCAGATAGGATCACAAGAATGTACAAATGTGCCTGACGTGTTTAGGTCAACCTAGGATCTGAATCAGGGCCTCCAATCTGGCTCCAGTATCCTGCAATGCCATCCTACCACCTGTGCCACTACAGCTGAACCTAATTGTACTTTTAATAATTATTTTAGGGACCAACAGTTAGAGTAATGGCTATGTTGCTGAACTTCCATGTAGTCGACCCTGGTTTGAGTCCCGGACCTGGTGGCTTAAACTCATGCCAGGTGCATGTGCATGCGTGCCTGAGATACTGAGAGGAGAATGAAGGAGAAGGGATTGTGGCGTGGCCATCCCCCCTGGGGGAGTGATTTCTCGCTTTCTGTCTCTCTGTCTCTCTCTTGTCTATTTGGCGAGTGCACGTGCCCTATAGCAAAAAAAAATCTCAAAAAATTATTTTAGAGTGTACTTCTTCTATTTATTAGAAAAAAATGTTTGCTATAAAAGTTTTTGCTGCATTATGCCAGAGGCAGCCACATACTTACCTTATTTACTGTATCTCTTATTCATGCTGCTGCAATCCTCCTGTTGCAGACACCCAGTTGGGACTATAGGTGTTCATCATAACGTGATTCCGTTTTAGACAGGATCTCACTATATTGCCCAGGCAAGCCTTAATTCTGTTGCCTTACCCTCCCAAGTCTCTGGGTACAAGTGCATGTCACCATGTCAGCTTTTAGTTTAGAAAGGGAATTGAATCCAAGACTCTCATGTGGTTCCATCCTGTGGAACACAGCCTCTTAGCAGGGTACATCATCGTGATTAGGCATATTACATACCTGGTTGCATCAATTTAATCTCATTGTTTTGTTCATTATAGCTCTTTTCCCTCACCACTCACTCTCCCAGAGCAATGTTCAGTCCTATAAGCTCTATTCATGGTAAGTGTCCTGTAGAGGTGAACCATTTTATATCAGATTTTTACTGTACTTCTATGTTAAAATGTTTACAAGTAAGTACTACTGTATTATTTTTTATACAGTACTCACTACAGTAACCTGCAGTATGGGTTTGTAGACTAGGAGCAATAGCTAGCTAGGTAGGAGGGTATATATTTAGGATTATTTAAGTACACTTTATGAAGTTTACAGGATGATGGTATCACCTATCAATCCACTTCCCAAGACATATTCCTGTCATTAATTTACACATAATTGTACATCTATGGATTTACAGCCAACTGATTTTGACAAAGATGTTTGAATACTCATTTGAGGAAAGAAAATCTCTTCAATCAATGTCATTGAGAAAATTACCATTAGAAAAATGAAACTGTACTCTTCTCTCAACACTTAAAAAAATAACTTAAAGTGAATTAGACTTAAGTGTAGGACGCAAAGCTGTGAAATACTAAAACACATAAGAGAAGTTCATAATATTGGTTTGGGCAGGCAGTTTCTGGATTATACCTTAAAACCTAAGACCAAAAGCAATAACAGACAAATAGGATTATACCAAACTAAAAAGCTTCTGCACAGCAAAGGAAACAATCAATAGAGTGAACAGACAACCTACAGAATAAGAGAACATATTTGAAAGCTGCATATGACAAGGGGTTAATATATAGAATACACAAAAATTTAAAATGACTTAGTAAAAAAGTAAATAATCAGGAGTCAGCAGATTGCCTAGTGGTTAAGGAGCTGGACTCCCACATGTTTGACCATGATTCGAGTCCTGGACCTGGTATATTGAAACTCATGCTGGATACGAGTGCATATGTGCCCAGAACCCTGAGAGGAGAATGAAGGAGAGAGTATTCCAACCCTGAGAGGAGAATGAAGGAGAAAGTATTCCATTATGGCAATTCCCTCTGGAGAGTGATTTCTTGCTTTCTGTCTCTGTCTCTCTGGTGAGCAAATACATCCAATAGCAAAAATCTCTTAAAGATTTTTAAAATACATAATCCAATCAAAATGATGAAGAAATGTTTTTCAGAAGAAGACATATAACCAAAAAAGTGACATGGTGGTTAAGGGAGTTGAATCCTATACAGCCAATAGTGCAGTTCAAGTCCCTGACCCAGTGGCTTGAATACTATGCTGGGCATATGTGTGTGCCTGTCCAAAATCCTGAGAGAAGAAAGAAGAAATATTTTTTTTTTGTAGCCATCTCCTCTGGGGGAATACTTTCTCATTCCCCCTACCACCGCATTTCCAAGGAGCACATACATACACCCTATAGGAAAATTTGAAATAATAAATTTAAAAATTTAAAAATGAAGACATACAAATGGCCAACAGCCATATGAAAAAAAAAAGCTTAACATTGCTAGTCATCAGAAAATGACAAGTCAAAACCATATAATGAGATAGCATCTCATACTTATCAGAATGTCTATTATTAATTACACAAAAAATAACAACGAATGTGGAGAAAAGAGAACTCATATACTGTTAATGAGATGTAAATTGGTACAGCCATTATAAAAAATAGAATGGGAAAATATATTCAAAGTGTTAATGAAAAACAGTTTTAACGAAAAATACTAAACCTGGCAGATTTTCCTTTATATGGGAAGAAAAGCCTGAAACATTCTCAGATAAAAAAATCTGAAAGAATTTGCCAACACCAGACCTGCTCTTCAAGAAGTTCTGAAATGAGTGGTATTCCAGGAAAACTAAAGACAGACAGACAGAAATAAGAGAACAAAAAGTGACCAAGAAAATGGCTAACTTAATGGTAGGGACAAGTTTGGAAATATTAATAATAATGTTGTATGTTAACATCCAGGATTTAAACAGAAAGATCAGATCATAGTAACACTGCAAATCCAACAGAAGATAAATTAATTACATGAGACTGAACTAGTGAAATAGAATTCTATGACTTTTGACTAAAACATTAATGATTTTCTTCTATGTTTTGTCTTTCATATTTAAGAATTTTTGTTTTCTTGGAATTGTTGATAGGTTCAGCAATTTGTTAATTCTTTTTTAAAAAATTGAAAATAAAAAAAAAACATTGAAAATAAATTTTTCTCCCTGCAATTGGAAAATATTGGCAAGCATTCTTATTTTGTAGCAGAATGGTTATCTGCATAAAGTCAATAATACAATAATTAATTTCTGCTTTGCATCTGAAAATAAATTCTTATGGGGCTTTGTGCAAATAACAGACCAAATTGAGACTAAACATTTCTTTTGCAAATAAGTTTGTTTACACCTCTTTTTTAGTAACGGGTGAATGGAGAGAGAAAAACCGTTTTAGAAAATTACAGTTCACTTGTCACTAGATTTTAGCTTTATCCATATTTTTAGTTTAATTAAGATCTTTTGTGA
>NW_006202392.1:48681-78587 GCF_000334495.1 Tupaia belangeri chinensis | reverse complement strand
TGTCTCTCTGTCTCCCTCTGTGTTGCTGGGGAGCACACCCGCCCTATAGCGAAAACCTCTCAAAAAAAAAAAAATAAAAGATCTTTTGTGAATCAATAAAATGTGAAAAAAAAGTTTAGTATGGAAAGAAAAAAAGTGAAAGTATTTTGAATTGACAAAAAAATGAGAGGGTATTTGCTGATGAAAATGTATATAGCAATATCTTTGTCTTGACCTGTCCCGATCCAGGGGGACAGTACAACAGATTTCCTGAGGGAAGGAGTGAGAGCTGGGACAAGCCGTGCAGTATTACAACACAGAGAAGACACAGTATCTTCAGGGTCATCCGTTTATTGTGGGCAGCACAGTACAGCACAGAGACGACGCAGTGTTACAACTCTTCAGGGTCGCGTCGTCTATTGTGAGCAGCATGGAGACAACACGGTGTCACAACTCTTCAGGGTCGTCCGGAGATGATGCAACGTTACAACTCTTCAGGGTCTTCCGGGTCGTCTGTGTCATCGCGATTGTGGGCCAGGCATCGTGGTTATATACATGCTGGTGGGCTGTGATTGGTTGTAAAAGGTGCATTATGATTGGTTGTAAAATGTGGGTTATGATTGGTTGCTTTTGGACCAATCATGAGGTGCCCGATATGCAAATCTGAGGGATTCTAGTGGCCAATCAGAGTATGGTTTCGGAGGTGAGGTTTTTGAAGGGAAGCCAATCATGGTTTTTGGCATTGTGTAATTGTTTGCTTTCTGAGAAACCGGCAATATTCCCTCATGCGCAGCCTCCCACATTGACCGATATGTATTGTACTCATGCTGGAAAAAGAACTGTACAGTGTAAAGAGATATGTGATTAAATGTAAATAAATAAAAAAAGAAAGAAATAGTATGGCAGTTTTTTAATAAACTAAAAATAAATCTACCATATGTTACAGTAATCTCACTATAGGGTATATATATCCAAGAAAAATGAACTCAGTATGTCAAAGAGATATCTGCTATTGTAGCATGAATAGGGATATTGCACTATTCACAATTCATTTGCCACAATATGGAATCAACCTAAGTGGCTACCAAAAGATGAGTGAATGAGAAAATATGGTATATTAAAGCCATAAAATCTTATTTTGCCATAAAAAGAATGGAATTCTGTCATTTCTGCCAATATGAATGAACCTAGAAGATATGATTTTAATGAAATAAACCAGACACATGAAGACAAATACCTAATGATCGCAGTTATATTTGTAATCTAAAAAATAAATTATATATATATACAGAAATAGATAGTAAAATAGTGATTACCAGAGGTTGAAACAATAAAGAAGGGGGGAAGTAGGGAAAAATGGGCCAATGGGTATAATGTTATAGTTAGTTACAAGGAATAAGTTACAGTGTTCCACTGCACAGAAAGGTGATTGTACTTAACAATAATACACTGGGACAAGCAGGTGGTATAGTGTTTATGTCACTGGATTCCCACGTGGTCCACTGCAGTACAAGTCCTGAACCTGGTTACTTAAAAATCTCATGCCAGGTGCATGAGTGTGCATGCCCAAGACCCCAAGAGGAGAATGGAGAAGAATGGATGTACCCCCTGGGGAATGATTTCTTGCTTTCTGTGTCCCTCCCTGTCTCTCTCTCCCTCTCTGTCTCTCTGGTGAGTACATACGACCTATATCACAAATCTCTCTCTAAAAAAAAAAAAAAAAGAACAGAGACCAGCCAGCAGTTAGCGTAATGTCTATGTTGCTGGACTCCCATGTAGTCGACTGTGGTTTGCGTCCCAGACCCGGTGGCTTAAACTCACGCCAGGCGCGTGTGCATGCATGCCCAAGATCCCAAAAGAAGAATGGAGAAGAAGAGATTGCGGTTTGGCCATCCCCCTGGGGGTGATTTCTCACTTTCATTCTCTCTGTCTCTGTCTGTCTGGCAAGCGCACATGCCCTACAGCAAAAATCTCTCCAAAAAAAAAAAGAACAAAAAAACTGTATTTATCAAAAATGTTTAGAGGACTTTGAATGTTCTCAGCATAAATAAATGTTAAGTCTGAGGAGGTGGATATGTTAATTACACAAATATCATTACATACTGTGTATAGATATCAAAACAACACTGTATGACAGGAAAAATGTACAACTGTTACATCAAAAAATAAAATTCAAAAGGATATGCTTTTGATATACCCAAGTAAAATAACTTTTATATGCTATGAAGAAGCTTAAAAGTCACATAGAAGAAGAAACACTTTATTTTTAAAGTCTAGCCAAGGCTGTACAGCAGTAGCACAATGCTCTAAGATGCCAAGGCCTCCTGAGAAAGTCTCTGCACACACTAGGCAGGCACATGTTTACTTGACCTGTCTAGCTGAAGCCAGGTGGATTGCAACATGAAGACCTTGTTGGGAGTGCTTGTTTCTCTGTCTCTATTTCTCTCTCTTTCTCTCTTCCTTCGGGAATAAATAAACTTTACATAAAAAAGTCATTTGTAAGGATGTGGAATGCTTTTGTTTTTTCCCCCCCCAGGATATTACCGTAGGGTGCATGTGCTCACCAGAGAGAGGGAAAGTGAGAAATTACATCCCAGAAGGATGGTCACACCTCCGTTCTCTTTTTTGTTTGTTTGTTTTTTGGAGAGGTTTTTGCTATAGGGTGCATGCACTCGCCAGACAAGCAGAGACAGAGTGACAGAAAGCGAAATCACCCCCCAGGGGGGGTGGCCATGCTGCAATCCCTTCTCTTCCAGTCTCCTTTCGGGATCTTGAGCACGCACGCATGTGTGCCCTGCGTGAGTTTAAGCTACCGGTTCCAGGACTCAAACTGCGGTCGACTACATGGGAGTCCAGCGACAAAGTCATTATGCTAACTGCTAGTCTCCCCCTCTCCTCCATTGTTTTCCTGGGGTTTTGAGCATTCATGAACATGCTCCTAGAGTGATTTTCAAGTTGTCAGGTCCAGGATTCAAACTACATTCAGCCATTTGGGAGTCTAGTGCCTTTGCCTTTATTTCACTTGCTGGCCTTGCCTCATAATTTTTTATATAATGAAAGAAAAATCTATGACTATCAAGAGTGAAGGTAATATCTAACAATTTGTCTATTACATTTTTAAATTTCAAAGAAGATTATAAAAAATTACAATTAAAATTATTTTTATTCAATCACTGTACATCTTTATAGCATACAACATGAATTTTCCCAGCAGGCATATATCGTGCATGTCAATCAAATAGAAGATATTACCATATACATCAGCATCAAAAGATCACTTTCCATTCTTGTGTCTGAGCCCTTCTCTCCCCAACCCCACTATCCACCCTTTCCTGTACAGTCTGACATCTTTGTTTGTCCTCTCTTCTGTTATGCCTTTCATTCTTTCAGTTTCTGTCATAGAGTACAGGCATTCAGTATTTATTGAATAGGGGCTTACAATGTCTGTCTTTCATAGTCTGACTTGCTTTGCTTAGCAATAAACCTATAATCATCCACTTTATGTCAAATGAGAGGGTCATTGTTTTTTATGGCTGAGGAATATTCCATAGTATATCAGTGCTACATATTTTTTCAACATGATCATCTTTTCTTGGGCATTTGGGTTGATTCCATGTCCTAGCAATTGTGAATAATGCTGCAATAACCATGGATGTGAAAGTGTTTTTCCAATGGAATGTGTTGCCATCTTTTGTGTAAATACCAAGGAGTGAAATTGTGTTATATGGTTGTTCTATTTGTAGGTTTTTGAGGAACCTCCACATGGTTTTCCATGGTGATTGTACTAATTTACATTCCCTCAAACACTGTAGAAGGGGGTCTCTTTTCACTACTACTTCATCAGCACTGACTGCTCTTTATGTCTTTAATCATAACCATTTTAACTCAGGTTAAGTGGTATCTCATTGTGGTTTTGATTTCATTTATCTTATAATAATATATGTTGAGCATTTTTTCATATAGTTGTTTGTGCATCTTCCTTGAAGTTTTCTCTCTTCAGTTCATTTGCTCAATTTTTGATAGGATTGATTTTTTTCTTTTTGAGATGGGAAAGAGAGATAAAGTATTTGAGTTCTCAGTATATTCTCATTATCAGTCTCTTATCTAAAGCATAGTTTGAAAGTATTTTTTTTTTCCAATTTTGAGGGTTGTCACTTCACTCTGATTATTGTTTACTTTTCTGCATAGAAGCATATTTTAAATTGATGTAGTCCCACTTGGTCTATTTTTAAGATTATTACCTGTGCTTTAAGGGTCTTATTTAAGAAATCTTTGCCTACTCCAATGTCTTCAAAAGTTTATCCTGTGTTTTCCACCAGTAATTTTATAGTTTGAGGTTTTATGTTTAGATCTTTGATGCATCTTGAGTTGATTGATTGATTTTCTTTTTTTGAAGAGGTTTCTACTACAGGGTGCATGTACTCACCAGAGAGACGGAGAGTGACAGAGAGACAGAAAGTGAGAAAACACGCCGCAGTCCTCTTGGGATCTTGGGCACACCCGGAAATGCACCTGGTGTGAGTTTAATACTGGGTCCGGGACTCAAACTGAGGTCGACTACATGGGAGTTCAACGACATAGCCATTACACTAAGTGCTGTTCTCCATTTTGAGTTGATTTTTATTAATGATGAAATATAGGGACCAAGTTTACTTCTTTTGCAGGTGGACATGTAGTTCTTTCAGCACCAATTGGTAAAGAGACTTTATTTTCCCTGTTGGATTATTTTTTGTCTTTTGTCAAAAATCAGTTGGCTGTATGTTTTGTGATTTATTTATGGATTATGTACTTTCCCCAAACAAAATACTTATGAATTGTACAAATGTATAGAATGCTATGAACCAAAAATTTTCATAGTGTAATATGATATAAATTTCTTAACCTATACCAGAAAAATAAATAACATGTAAAATAAAAATGTTTGAACTGATCTTCAAACAGAGCTGATAAAGACAGCAAATTGATTTTAAAAATTATATTTTAGAAAAAAAATACACTCTCTAATCCTGAAAGTTATGAAAAACATTTTTAATTTTCTGCTGCAATGACTTGTTAGTCTTTAAAAATTCAAATACTCAAATATATTATGAGGCCAATATAATGTTCAAGTTGAGGATTTAATATATCACTGTTGAAAATATTTATGAATTTTAATTACTGTTTGAGGAATATGTGCCTGGAACTAACTGCAAATAGGTACACTGAGAGTGATTTAAGAATATAACTAACATAAAATCTGTATTTACTTTAAGATTTATTGTGTTCCTCAATGTCAATCTATACAATGTGGAATGTTTTGTTTATACGGTCAAATGTAATTTGGCTAAGTCATATACTAAAGCCCTTCTTTAAGGAATTATACCCTCTAACATCAACTTTACTCTTTTCTTGACTAATTTGGTATATAATATATAGATGCTTATCTTCATTTGCCAAGATTTATTTTTTGTTATAAATTTTAACTACTGTGGATAATATATCTTACTTGCCCTTTATACAACTTTCAAATAATAACTCTTGTACTGATGAATTTCCTTTGAGAACAATACATTACAGAGTTATGACACATTTCAGGTTTCTAAGCCAGTTTAAAAAATCACACTACCAATGTTTTCAAACTGAATTCACACAGACACACACATACCTATATATGTGTGTATAAATTATGTATATATATAAATGCATATATGTACATACATTGGTGGGGAATTGTATGGCTGAGAAGTTGTACATTATCTTCCAAATGCTCCTAGATTAATTATGAATGCATATATCACAGTTCATTGGCAAGAGGTGCTACTAATCTAAGTTAAGTAGTGAATGGGAAAGGCAAAATGTTCATATATATATCCATACTCACCTATAGAGAAAGAAGGAAAGAGTTATAAGGAACTACCTTACATGATTGCACAGGCTGAGAATCACCGTATCTTGCAATCAGCAAGCTGGAGAAATGATGTTTTCATTCCAGTCTGAATCCAAAGGCCTGAGAACCAGGAGAGTCAGTGGTGTAAGTTCCAGTCCAAAACCTATGGATTCTAGACTCAAGAAAAGTTGGTTTTAGTTTGAGACCAAAGGAGGGGAATGTTAAAGGATATCCCACCTTATGAAGCCTTATTTTTAGGTCAGCCTTTTTTATTCTATTCAGGTCTTGAGCTCTTTGAGCAAAGGCCACTTATATTATTGAAGGCAAGTTTGTTCTCATCCAAAATTACTCTTACAGGTACAGAATAATGTTTGACCAAATACCTGGGCATATTGTGGCCCAATCAAGTGGACTCAATATAATCTCTGGCTAAATGAAGCATCATTGTGAAGAAAGCCATACAATAACCTCAAAGCTTTCCGTTTTCTAGATGTAAGTGGTCTTGTAACATACATTCTGGTTAATTCTAAGGAGAGTAATATCGACCTTAAATTTAAGAGCAATAATGCAGAAACTTATAAGACTTCAATCTTGCTTCATGAACATTTTGGCTGGTTTTCTTTTTTTTTTTTTTTTATTTTCCTTGATTTCAGAAAGGCTGCTATGTATTTGTGTATTCCTGTCTTTCTTTTCTTTTTTTTTTGCAACCACCATTATTTATTGGTGGTTAAAAATTTTCATGCATTAGCTCTAAAAGGTTAGAATTTTCATATGTTATTCCAAACAAGAAAGCTATAACATAGAACAAGCAAATAGTGTTTGGTGACTAGGTCAAATAACAAGAGTTTTCAAGATAATGTAGTTACAAGATAGTGTAGTTTCTTCTTACGAGAGCCAAAAGAGTAGCAAAATCGTATCTGCTGTGATAAGCCATTTCAATGGTCAGTTTTTTCCCAATGTAATTGCATCATAAGATTTTTGGCCTTGAGGCTTACTGATGTTGGGACTGTCAGTTTACAAATTGAGAACACATCAATGCATTTCTATGGCAATTGCATTTCTCTATAGAATGGTTAGTTTTATGGATAAAAGAATCTTAGACTAATTAACTGTAACAATGAATCTACAGAGAATGTTTGAAAATTTTGAAGATCTAAGTTTTTATCTAGGGTTCTAAAACTTACCAATAGCTAATGACTTAATCTTTTTTTTTTTTTCTTAAAGTGCATTTATTTAAAGAGAAAAAGGTGAGAGAGACAGGAAAAGGCAAGTACCCTTAACAGGGTCACACACTGCAGTCTACACTCAGCTCTCCCAGCCAGCCAGCATCGCTGTCACATGTGTGCACCCAGTCTGTATAGGTTGGTCTGGGAACTGAACCCTGATCTTATAGTCCAGCATTGCAAAGAGCTGTGCTACTGCTGTGCCACCGCTTGCAGTACAGCACATTCCTTTCTCTGGTCCATGACTTAATGTTTAAGCATGTACGACTTCCTCTCTTGAGGGAAAAGTTTTGATTGATGAAAGTTTGCATCCTTGACTGGAAAGGAGAACTCATTTACATAATTGTTAAATTTTTTCAAAATATGCACGCGTACAAGATATATTTGAAGTTCTTATAAATGACTTAGAAAGACTTCCTTGGCCTGTTATGAAATTATGAAATACTTCTAGCTACTGTTCACCTCTCTCTTTGTCTCTCTCTCTCTGTCTCTCTCTCTCTATATATATGAAGGTCAAAACACTGATATTCTCTACATACACAGTGAAATGCTTAAAATTTCTCGTGTGGCCTATGCTGATTCTTATTTCCCTCATTTGATCATTCTGACATCTCTGCCTTTCTACGGTATTACTCTTTAATGCCTATAGTCTGCTCAGGAGTCACGCCCCTCCATAGGAAACCACTCGCAGTCCTTCACCATATAGCAAGGTATGTTAGTTAGATAATGATTCTCCAATCCCAGTGTTCCTACGTGAGCTCTTGTGGTTCCCTTGCCTGACACAGTAGCATGGTGGAAAATAATGACTGAGGAAATTTTCTACCTTAAGCAATTACTAATTGGTGCAGGGCTTACTGTAAAAATAGATCTCAGTGAGAAAAAATTAATACATTCTCCAGGGACAATTTCAAAGATGCCACAGTCCTTGCCTTGAAATTATCATGTTCTTAACAATAGTTTAAAAAGCTGAACTATGTGTCTACTTTCTCTGAAGAGACTAAAGAATGAGGGTGGGAGGAATAAGGAGAAATGATACTTGAAATGAAGGAAAGTGGTACTCGATTGGTTCCCCGTCTTAAAGCTAAGGAAAGAGAATTCCTGCACAAATCAGAGGCTCTGTTCTTCCTGGGAGGGTTTCTGTTTAGTTGCTGAGCTTTTTCATTTCCTCAGTGTTTCTGGAGGCAGAGGAAGAGGGCACACAGGAGAGGAGATGCTTAACGATATGGCGAGCAGAGACAGGGGAAGGATGGTCTTTTTGACGTCTCATTATCAGAACAATGTAGAAGGCAGATTTACCTATTTCTGCACACCTTAGAGGTGAGTCCATAAAAAGCAAATGCAATTTGGAGACTTCACACTGGTTTGGGAGTCCAGAGGTGTGCACAAGCAAAAAGCAATGTGCACCAATATAAGGTTGCCCATGGTGGGCAGCAAGAATATGAAATTGTTATCTGAAGAACCCTTAGTACCTAGAGAATCTACGCGGGATAAAATCTCTTGTCAGCAAAGCCGGAGTGGCTTTAACAATGCACAATAAACATAGACCATGAGCTAAAACAGTGGTGAAGGCAGAAGGAGAGTAACAACCTTGCAGAGAAAATCGTGCAAGGGATACTTTCTCTTCTGCCTTCTCTTGGTTTCGACCACAGAAGGTAAGTACAAGGGAGACAGAAAATTGAATGTAGGACAAAAGAGAAAAGACCTCACTGCTTTCTGTTCTATGACTAAAAATCAGGAAGGGAAGAGCCGTGAATCAAACATGATGACTTTTGACTCTTGAAAATGCACTTTCTTTGTTTTAATTCACCAGTGTAAATCATATGTACAGTTAGAATTAAAGCATATAAAGTGGGTTTCAGAAAAGAATAACATGAGCAAGGGGAAGAGTGGATCATTTTACCCTAGCCTACAGTTACATAGAAGAAATTCTGACTATTCCTTGATATGGTAAGGAAAACAATGATAGGCAAAATTTTAAAGCGTCGAATAGCTCAGAATTTTTTCTTTCACCAAGCGCAGGAAGAGCACTCTTTTTTTTTTTTTTTTGAGAGATTTTTGCTATAGGGTGTGTGCACTCTCCAGAGAGACAGAGAGGCAGAAAGCAAGAAATCACCCCTCAGGAAGGATAGCCATGCTGCAATTCCTTCTCTTCCATTCTCCTCTTGGCATTTTGGACACACACACATGGGCCTGGCATAAGTTTTAAACTTCTGAGTCCAGGACTCATACCATGGCCCAGCAATGTAACCATTCCACCATCTGCTGGTCTTAAGAACAAGGGATTCTACATCACCACATAGGTCCATGGAGACATGGAAGAGCAGAAGTGACGCTAGTATGCCATCATGCAGGTGATTTTTAAAGATAAGCATAACATACTTGAATATAAAACTCCTGATTTCTCAAATTTCTACTTATTTTTACACTGACAGTAAGAAAGGAAATGATTGAAACTATAACCATGATAACTTAGATTGCAACTGTAAGATAATTTGAAGTTCTTAACTTACAGTAATTACAGGCAATAAAGCCAAATGTGTTTCTTGGCAGTTGACCTGTCTACTCAGATCCCAGGAGCAAATGAGTGGGTATGCATTGGCTTAGTGCCCAGAGAACATAAGAGATCGATATTTAATATGGACAACAAAAAGTTTCTAAAATCAGGACTGAGAAATTCCTATTTCAGGTTAGTAAACTAAAGTCTTCTCCTATAGTAGAGAGTGGTTTTTCACAACAGAAACACATAGAAATTGGTGTATATATAGAATTCATATATATATATATATACTTTTTGAAAATGACATAGTTTTTTCTTATTTTTATTTTTTTAGAGAGATTTTTGCTATAGAGCATGCATGCTCTCCAGAGAGAGAGAGACAGAAAATGAGAAATCACCCCTCAGGGGGATGATCATGTTGCAATCCCTTTTCCTCCATTATCCTCTTAGGATCGTGGGCCTGGCATGAGTTTCAATTCTCCAGGACTGGGACCTCCAGGGTAGGCCATGTGGAAGTCTAGTCATGTAACCACTACACTATCTGCTAGTCCCAATGACATGGTTTATTTTACTTGCTTTGTATTCCAGAGATTCTTTTATTTTACTTATTTGTGAGTGAAATTATTGCTTCAATAAATTGTAGAAGAGACATAGTAGGTTGTCAGGAAAGTCACGATGCATTTTTACTTAAATGCATCGTGACTTTCCCAATGATCCAATGTATGTTTCAAGTGAGTGTTAATAACCTAGATCACAACGTTTAAGGAAGCAAACAAGGCATTATAGTTCTAAGTACTAGTAACAAGCACCAGAGGCAACTGGCTTCTTACACAGAATAAGACATTTTTGGAAGGATGTTAAAGCAAACTTCCTTCTCTGTCAAAAAGGATTTAAACCACCAATATTTAAGTTTATATATTTCTTGTCAGAGAGAGAGAGACTGAGAGAGACACCATCAGGGTTTGCATGCTGTTATCCAGCCCCAGCCTCAGCCAGCCCAGGCCACAGGCACATGTGTGTGCACCCAGAATGCACACAGAGGCCTTGGAACTTGAACCTGGGACCTTCTTATGTGAGGAGCCAGCAGGTGTCCTTGTAGTTGAGGCAGCTGGATCTGACAGAAAACTCCACAGTTCACTCCCAGGCCTGGCAGCTTGGGAATTTACCAGCAAGTGTGCATGTGTGCTCAAAATCCCTAAAGGAGAGATGGAAGACAGGGGTTGCAGCATGGTGAACTCCATGGAAGGTGAATTTTCACTTTCCTTCTCTGTCTCTCTCTCTGGCAAGTGCACATACCCTTTGCTAAATTTTTTAAAGAAGGAAAAGAAGATGCAATGTTAAGAGGAGATAGGGAGAAAAATTAAAATAGAGAAGAAAAGATGAGAGGGCAGAAGTATTGTTTTGAAATATTTCTAGCTCATGTTTTAAAAAAGTCAAACCACTCCGATAGTGAAACACCTCTCTTATATATGTGCCGACCGATGAAATTCAAACCAGGCCTTCTGCTTCCAGTTGACCACATATCTGAGTGAAATTTAAAAATGTGTTAAGCAATGATATCCAGAAACATCTACAATCAAGTTAAAGTGAAAGTCAAGATGTCTATCTTTTGTTACATACTTCAAGTTAGGCATTTATTATTTAAAATATTATCTAAATATTTGCCATGTAGATTTAAAGATGAAAGAAACAAAATAACTCATCTGTTAATTATACCAATATTTAGGTATCATTTGGACAGAAGGGATGTGAAGAGGAGGATGGGCTGTTGAAGCGTAGTTTAGCGTTGTACATGTACTCAACTAATGTGGAAAACTAAGGCATTTTTTCTTTGCTTGCTTTTTAAAGTTTATTTATTTATTTCTCCCAAGAGTAAGATAGAGAGACAACAGAGTCCAGATATTCTGATCCACCCCTGTATCATGGGCACACCTGTGCCTAGGGCACTCAGGGAGGTTTCAGGACATGAACCCAGAACCTTCCTATGTGGGTCAACCTCACAGAGCACAGTGCTCACTACTGTGTACTTTCCAACCCTAGAAAAATTAAGATTGTTTTTGCTTAAGATGTGGGTTATGAATTTTAAGCACGAGGATCCAAGTAGTGTTTGGTTAGATGGCCCAGTTGAGTTAAGCTAGGAAAAAGAGAAGAGGTAAAGAAATATATAAGAGACACATTTTTCCCCTTCCACAGCTACCCCAACAAACTTCAATCAACACTACTGTAGCTCCTTATTAAACTCCTGGACTGTGTTTTCATAGTTATTCTGTGACTTCCTTGTGAGCAGAAACTTTTTCTTATTTCTTATATGTGCCTTGCACTTCATGTAATGCTTAACCTATAGAACAAATTTAATATATAATTCCTGGAGAGAGAAAACAATGATTAAAATTTTGTCATCTGACACTTAGAGAAGTAACAGGGCAGTATCAGGGACTGAGGTCAAGCAGTAATTGTACAGAACCTCCTGGGTTTGTGGTTATGGCAGGCAGGAGAGGTTCCTGGCAGTAATAATTATCCTAACTGCCAGAGTAAGAGTGTTACTTTTTCTAAGAATTATTTTTTCTTTAATTTCATTTATTAATTACTTTATTTTTAATTTGACCAGAGAGAGACAGAGAGAGAGAGGCAAAGTGAGAAAGCAAGCCACCAGGTCCAGGACTTGAACCATGGTTGGCCATGCGGGAGTGTCCAGTGCCGTAACCACCACGCCACCTGTTGGTCCCCAGTAGTGCTACTTTTTAACTTTGAGACCTTTTGTCTACATGCTGAATAGCTTCCTGTTTGATATGTCTTCAGGATATGAATTGCTTTTGATGGGCTATGGTAGAACTGTCAACGGCAGGTCCTCAATGTCTTAGACACCTTTTCTAGTTAAAGGATAGACCCTTAAAAGGGTTAAAAATGCTTTAGGGGTGCAGGCACATTTTATTCTCCTGATGGTTTGGTGAGGTGGAATTATAAAGATTATAGAGTGGTTGAAGGCCTGAGCACCAAGTAAGCTTGAGTTAAACAACTATTCTGCCAAATTTTAATTGAGCGCTAACTGAACGCTGCCAGTCCACTGTAATATCAGTCAAGATCCCAAGAGTCAACAATGGACATACTCTAAACTATGTAATCGAAGAAAATATAACAAGAATGTGCAAAATGAAGGAAATAACAGGAAGGAAATGAAGAGCCCGAAGCAGCCACATCAGAAAGTTTTTTTTCACCCTAAAAAGGGAAAGAAAGTGTTATCAAAACAGAGAGAGTAGGGGCCAGTAGATGGCATAGTGGTTATGTTGCTGGACTCACACTTGGCCAACTGTGGTTTGAATCCTGGACCCAGTGACTTGAAACTCACACCAGGTGTGTGTGCATGTCTGTGTGTCTGTGTGCACACGTGTGTGTCCAAAATCCCTGGAGGAGAATGGAAAAGGGGTTACAGCATGGCCATCCTCCCTCGGGGGTGATTTCTCACTTTCCTTCTCTTTCTTTCTCACTCTGGCAAAAGTACACGCCCTAAGGCAAAAAGCTCTTTTAAAAAAAATTACACGCAGAGAAAGCTATAAACATAGAAGTGGATCCTCTGATTTGAGCTCTAGTCATAGAAGAAAACTTTACCAGCCAGGTGAGTAAATATATATATATTTTTTTGGAGAGGTTTTTCGTATAGGGAGCGTGCACTCACTCGAAAGACATAGAGATAGAAAGCAAGAAATCACCCCTCCAGGGAGGATGGCCATGCCGCAATCCCTTCTCCTCCATTCTCCTCTTGGGATCTTGGGCACACACGCACACACGCCTGGCGTGAGTTTAAGCCACCAGGTCCGGGACTCGAACTGATCATAGCTGCTTGTACAATTACTTTGAGTGTTGAATGAAATCATGAATGCAGCGTTTAGCATGCAATTTAGCACATCACTAATGCTTGTTAAGTATTAAGTTTCCCAGGGCTCTGATCAGAGGGATCCTAACTTGTGAAAATAATTCTTTTCTAATTAATCTATTTTCAAGCTGATACAATTAAAAAATGTTTCTTCCATTTTCATGAAGTTCCCATACACATAGTTTATACAGTTTCAAACACTCTCAACATGGGATTTATATTCAGAAAGAGCCAGGCTCCAGTCAAGTCCTCAATTTCTTTACTAGTTCATGTGGCAGGCAATTGTGTATTTTACGTGAACCATCATTTTCTCAACTGTTAACAGTAAGAGAATAACAGCTCTATCTCAGAGATGTGTGTTAGAAACAAAGCAGGGTCACTCTAATACATAGTGAACTTTCAGAAACTAGCAATATTATGCTTTATCATTACTATAAAATTTAAATACATTATAGAATACTAGAACGGTTAGACATATTTAACATACACTATACTGTAGAATCTAAATATGTTGCAGCTCTTTTGTTACATATAATATAAATATATAAACATATGAAACATTAATATTTATAAAATGGAAATATAACATATATAAATATAATATTACATATACTTTACAATATATAAAATATAATATTAATATAAATATATATTTTTTATCTTAGAGAGAAATTTTTGCAATAGGGCATGTGTGCTTGCTGGAGAGACAGAGAGAGACAGAGAGACAGAAAGAGAGAAATCATTCTCCAGGGGGATGGCCATGCTACAATCCCTTCTCCATTCTCCTCTCAAGATTTTGGGCCCACACACATGCATCCCTAGCATGAGTTTCCTTTTTTGTTTGTTTGTTTTGGAGAGGTTTCTTGCTACAGGGTGCGTGTGCTCCCCAGAGAGACAGAGAGAGACAGAGAGACAGAAAGCGAGAAATCCCCCAGGGGGATGGCCACGCCGCAATCCCTTCTCCTCCATTCTCCTGTTGGGATCTTGGGCACGCATGCACACGTGCCTGGCGTGAGTTTAAGCCACCAGGTCTGAGGCTCAAACCACAGTCAACTACATGGGAGTTCAGCAACCTGGTCATTACCCTAATTGCTGGTCCCTGTTTGTTTTAATATTACATTTAATCACATATATTTTTATAGTGTATCGTTTCTCTTTTAAGCATGATTACCATGTATATCAGTCAAGACAATGAAATTACTATACACATAATCACCATCAAATTGCTTTACCTTTTTTAAATAGATTATTATTATTATTATTTATTCTCATTATTTTTTAAACACTCTATCACTATACATAATTTAACTTGTAAAGATAATTTACATAACATGAAATACTTCTCAGACCAGTCCAGTTGAGAATACTATACACATTATCATCAACAGGTAATAAACTATTTCTGTGTCCCACAAAAATCATACCTCTCTATTTTCCCTCCTGCTTTCCTTATCTATTCTCTTTCCTTCATCCCCCCTGTTTCACAATGTTTTTGGTGTCCATAACTATTTTCACTGATTTTATGCTCTCAAATATTTCAATCTCTACCACAGAGTGAGGTAGTTGGTATATATTAAGTGGATACATGCAATATCTTCTTTTCCATGGCTTACTTGCTTCAGTTAGTAGTAAATCTATATTCTACCACTTTCTATCAAATGCCAAGGTCTTGTTGTTTTTTTATGGCTGAATAGTATTTCATAGAGTATATGTGCCACACTTTTTCAATCCATTCATCTGTTTGTGGACATTTGGTTGCTTCCATGTCTTGGATATCTTGAGTAATGCTGCAATAAACATTGATATGCGAGTGCTTTTCTGACTGAGTATTCTCTTGTCCTTTGGGTAGATACCCAGAAGTGAGATTGCTGGATTAAATGGTAGCTCAATTTGTAGGTCTTTGTGAAACCTCCATATTGTTTTCTATAGTGGCTGAACCAGTTTAATTTCCCACCAACAGTGTAGGAGAGTTCTTCTTTCACCACAACCCCAGCAACACTTACCACTTTTGGTATTTTTAACATTCACTGTTCTAACAGGGTTTAGGTGGTATCTCATTGTGATTTTAATCTGCATCTTCCTTATGATGAGGAATGTTGAGCATTTCCTCATATGCTTTTTGGCTATTCATATGCCTTTCTAAGAAAAATTTTAGTTCAGCTCATTTCCCTCTTTTTTTTAATGTTTAATTTTAGTAATTATTACTGTAATCTTTTTTTATATTACATCGAATCACATATATTTTTACAGTGTATTACATTTCTTTTTCTAGTAGGAATACCATGGATATCAGTCAAGACAAAGCCATTAATATCCACATTATCATCATCAAATACTTTCTCATATTTTTTTAGATTATTATAATAATTATGCTCATATTTTAAACATTCGATCAATATATATCATTTGGCTTATAAAAAAAATTTACTGAACATGAAATACTTCTCAGACCAGTCCAGTTGGGAATACTATACATGCTATAATCAACAGGTAATAAATCATTTCTGTGTCACACTAATGTCATGCCTCTATATTTGTTCTCTTGCTATCATTCTCTATACTTTTTCCTTCTCCCCCCCATTCCACACTGTCTTCAGCATTCATAACTAATTTCACTGCTTTTATGTCCTCCAATATTTTGATCTCTGCCATAAAGTTTAGATGGTCAGTATATATTAAGTGTATACATACAGTATTTTTCTTTCATATCCCATGTACTTCACTTTTCTACCACCTTCTATCAAATGGCAGGATCTTGTTGTTTTTCATGGCTGTATAGTATTCCATAGAGTATAGGTGCTACTCTTTTTCTATCCATTCATCTGTTTGTGGATATTTGGGTTGGTTCCATGTTCATGAATAATGCTGCAATAAACACTGATATGCAAGCGGTTTTCCAACTGAGCCTTCTCCTGTCCTGTGGGTAGATACCCAGAAGAAGGATTGGTGGATTAATGGTAGTTCTATTTATAGATTTTTGAGGCCTCCATATTGTTTTCCACAGTGGCTGAGTTTACATTCCCACCAACAGGGTAGGAGAGTTGCTCTTTCACCATATATCTGCCAACACTTATCACCTTTATATTTTTAATCTTCGCCATTCTGAGAGTTGTTAGGTGGTATCCCATTGTGATTTTAATCTGCAACTCCCTTATGATGAGGGATGCTGAGCATTTTACCATATGCTTTTTGGCTGTTCATATGTCTTTCTTAGAGAGATTTTTGTTCAGCTCATTATCCTTTTTTTAAAAAAATTGGGTAAATCTTTATTTACTTACTATCTATCTTTCTATCTATCTATTTATTTATTTTGGGTAAGCTGCTTTAGTACACTGTGTATTCTAGTTATCAGTCCCTTGTCTTAGGATTATTTTACAAAAATATTCTCCCACTAATTAATGTGTCTTTTTTTGTGCAGATAATTCTTAGTCTGATATAGTTCCACTTTTCTATTTTAGGGATTATTGCCTATACTTTGGGAGTCTTATTTAAGAAGTCTTTGCCTACTCCAATATCTCCCAGAGTTTTCGCAGCATTTTCCACCAGTAGTTTTATTGTTTGAGGTCTTAGGTTCAGATCTTTGATCCATTTTGAGTTAATTTTTTGATGGTGAAAGGTGAGGGTTCACTTTCATCTTTCTGCAGCTGGATACTCAGTTTTTCCAGCACCATTTACTAAAGAGGTTTTCCTTTTCCCAATGGATTGACTGATATCCTTTGTCAAAGATCAGTTGGCTGTAAGCTTTGGGGGTTATTTCTGGGGTCTCTATTCTATTCCATTGGTCCACTTGTCTGTTTTTATGCCAATACCATGCTGTTTTGATGACCACAGCTTTATAGTGTATCTTGGGATCAGGGAGTGATATGCCTCCTACCCCATTCTTCTTACGCAGGATTAGCACATTCTTCTCTAACAATTTTGTTTTATTCTTTTTTTTATGGTGTCTGTGTCTTCTTTCAAATTGTGGAAGGACTTCCTCCTCCTGGAGTTCGTTGTTTCTTTTCTCTTGCAACTCATTTAGTTTGGTCACTATAAATATTCTGAATTGTTTATCTGACATTTTCATGAGTTCCATTGTGTTGTCTGTGGTGATTAGAAATTATGTTTTCTCTTGGGGAAGGGATATTTTGTTGGATGCTCATAGTTCTTGACCTACTGCAATGGTTTCTAGTCATCTGGCGATCTCTACGTTCCTCCTAAATTATTCAAGGTTTCTCCAAGTGTTTAAAGGTGTCTAGGATTAGGTAATTGGCGATCTTTCTCCTGCTCTGCCTCCCCTTTGCTCACCAGCACCTTGTGCTGTTGTCACCGGTTCTGGGTGACCCAAAGTCCTCACTGTTTCTAGAGAACAGGTTACCTAAGCTGCTGAGAGAAGAGCTCTTGTGGCCTTGTGGAGGCATTGTGCCCTGCCCCCATGCTTGCTATACAAAACACTGAAGTCCTGAGAGTTCAAAGGTGAGTGGGAGAGGGGATGACCCACAGGTGGGTCTCAGCTATTAAGCCCTCCAGCTGCAGGTGGCTTGCAGTCCAGCAAGCACTTTTGCTGGAATGGGTATCCATATGGGGAGGGAAGGGGTCCAAGTTCATCTCAAAGTCCTGAGAAACAAACCTAGGAGTCCAAAGTTGAGTGAGGGGAGTGAGCCATGGGGCCCTACAGTTAAGCCCTTTATCCACAAACAGCCTGCCTTCTGGCAAGACCCTTCCCTGGAACGAGTCCTGGCATGAGTTTCATATTGCTGGGTCTGGGACGTGAATCATGGTCAACTACATGGGAGTCCAGTGATGTGACCATTATGCTATCTGCTGGTCATAAAATATATTATATGTTATGGAATATAAGGGCCAGCAGGTGGCATGGTGGTTAAGAACATAAGTAGATGTAGACATTTAGACCCACTCCTCACCTAATGATCTACTTGTTTATTGTTTTAAATTTATTTATTTAATCATTTGTTTATTAACATTCATGTGTAGTTTATTAGCCAAAATATTACAATATCCCGTCAAGAGTCTTCTAAATTCCATCATTTTACTATTACAAGAAAATCAGCATTTAAACATAATACTACTAAATAAAAACCTGCATGCTTAATGACTCCCTGGACTTACTTCCAGTTCTCCGTGCTAGGAATCCCCTTTATTAGTCTGTATGAGACTCAGGATCTCCTTTCTCAGTCTTTGTCTCTTTTCTGCAGTTGGTTACTATTCACTACACAATGGATTCACAATCATTTAAGGGTACACATAATTCATATGTCTATATTTTATTGTTCCCCCACAGTCATATTCAGAATAAATATTTAAAAATCCTTATGCTGGATCTAAATTACTGTTTCTTGTCACTTTCTAGTGCTTATCTAATGCATGCTTTTTGGATGGATAGAATTGCAATATGCTAGTGTGTCATTGAGTTATATCTACTGGGAACACATGTCCTATGGGCCATGACACACCATAAGGCATCTGCCTTTAAGCTCTTTGTTGACATTGTATGTCTCCAATTAATATATACTGACTGTCCACACTCTATGATCAATTTGTTTAAATAGCAGCTTAATCGTAGGAATGAAACTTGGTTGTTAAGTGATGTACCTGTATTTTGTCATTCAGTGTTTTAAATATAACATATGGCCCCTCAGGGGAGATGGTCACACCACAATCCCTTCTCCTACATTCTCCTCTTGGGATTTTGGACTTGAACCATGTTCAACCATGTGAGACTCCAGCAACTTAACCATTATACCTTCTACTAGTCCCTGTCATATATATTTTTATCCTTATAAACTGTCCATGGATACTCCTGCATTAATATTTAAATATTTATTTGAAACTACAGGGTCAATATTCTCATATCAGAAACTGAAACTATTGTTAATATACAGTCTACAGGAAGAGTCTAAGATATGCCATGAATCTCAATAATCTTCAAATATATTTTTCTCCATTACCAAATAGCAAAGATAATGATAGGTTGAGTCCAGATGTTCTCAGTAAACTGTCTTCTTGTTCAACCTGACTTTATTTCCTTTGGCCACTCAGCTATATGAAGTCATTTTGGGCAATTACACAATTTTCCTTGCTCTGTTTGGTCAAGAGATACTAGAGGGGAAATGTTTGGGAGAAAATATAATCACTATACCTTTTCTTAGAAGGAACCAGCAAATGTCACTGAGTGAGAAACGTTCTCGATGCAGAAGAATGCACCAGGGATGAGCATATTTACCATTTTTGATGGCTACATTAAGCCCACACCACCACCAACATTCAAAGCATCACCAAGACCTGCAGGAAACCATTTCATTTGTAAAAGGTCAAACATTGGTAGCCCTAAGCTTTTGCAATGAAGCAGAGAAAACAATTTCAAAGCTATTTACTACCCTGTTCTCTGACAGCTTTTGTCCCGGATTCCAGTAACAGAGGTTTGCTTTTATAGTCACAATCCTTTAAGTAAATATGATGCTTGTGGCTACAAAATGCATTTGATTGCTTTTTTTGAGTCATAAGGCTTTTATCTTGTTTCTCAAATCATAAAGCTCACGAGGCTTTGCATTTTTCCAGGAGTATTGACTGTTGTCTGTCCTATACATTTAGGTTATCAGATAAGGGTATTGATGATGATAAACTAACTTTATTATGCAGGAAGAAATTTATAATACATGAAGGCTTTTGTACAATGGGAGTAATGTACCTTTTGGAGGGTAGAAAAATTGTTATTATTGTTTGAGTTTAACATTTTACATTTCTGATAGATTTCCTAGCCTTTTATGCACTAACAAGAATATGTATTTAGAGATCCTTCAGCATTGTTTAATGGAATTATTTTCTCTCGCTCACCAGAGAAAAAGTAAGAAAACTCCCTCCAAGTAGGATTATCATGCACCAATTCCTTTTCTTCTATTATCCTTTTGGGATTTGGGGCACACAGGTACACATACCAAGTGAGTTTTGCAAGCCCCTGGGTCTAAGGCTTAAACTGCATAGTTGGCCATGTGAAATCCAGAAACTTTAACCGCGACACCACCAGCTGACCCTCAGACAATATTTTTAAAGAGTATTGTTATCACTCTCATTTTATATTCTGAGACATTTAAATGATTATATGACTCTGTAAAGTCCCATACTGAGACAGAAACATTTGTGCTGAGATAAAGTAAATCATGAAAAGAAAAGGAAGCCAGATGATATGTTCTCAAATTTTTGCTCTAGGCTTGTTTATGTTTTTGTATTGCTGTAAATATAATATAAAGCTTTCAGAAATCTATTCAGCTGCTATAAGCCATTCAGGCCAACAATTATGATATGTTCCAAAACAGTCAAGTTTGTTCAACATGTATTTCTGTACCTGTTACATAAGATGTGTAAGCCATGGGATAGAATGGTAACTATGTAAGAAAAGATTCTCTTTTTCATTGAATTTAAGGTCTTATAAGTAATCATAAATACTACTAAAGGAGTAACAAAGGATGTTATCACAACATATAACTAAGGGTCAAAACATCTTCACGTGGGAAATTATATCAAGCTGGAAATTTTTTAAAAAAGGGATTAAACAGATGAAGTGAGGGAGTGACCTTGGTTGTTGAGGTGAGTACAGGGACAGAGGTGAGTGAAAAGTATTTCTGGTAAGGGAACAGGCTTACTCAGACACACAGAGTGAAACAAATTTTTTTAAAAAAGTGTGCTCAAGAAATCAAAATAAGTCTAAGAAATCCATTAAAGCCAAAATGCAGTATTGATGGTATAAAAAAGAGGCTCAAAAATTTTAAATAGATGAACTCACCTTAAGATTTACTAAGTTTACAGAAAGGTTTGTATTGTCAAATCAGACATGGAGGAATTGGCAATATTATCCAATAATAAGCTTTCATAATCATAAGAATATAAATGGTCTCACAGCCTAGGCAAAACAGACAGACATTTGAGATCATCAGTACAACTCCTCAGCTTCTTTTGGTCTACATTTAAAGATAAACTATCTAAATGATGCATGTGGTCATCATTTTTACAGAAAGGAGTTACTTTGGTCATGAAACATGTCACTTAGATGTTTCAATCATTATACAGCTTGTGTAACATTTCCCCTAGTTCTGCTCCATAAATCCAGAGTTACCACAAATAATCCTACATAAGCCTCGTACATCTTACTAAAATCATTTTATAATGACTGTCCCAATAGTAAATATCAATGGTGTGTTTGACATCAGCTCTGTCAGCAACATGTTCACAAAGGCACCTGAATGGGTAATCTGTCTTTCAATTTTTAGGATATTCTGCAGAAAAATGTAAGAACCTGTTATAGGCCCACTGTTACACTTTTCTTTCCATCTGCTATAGATTTTGGATGTCATCGTGTAAACAATGACAATAGTTGAAAGACTGTAAGTTTGTTGTGTAGAGTATGGTAAAAGAATGGAGAATAGAATGAAGGGCAAGATTATAGACAGAAAGACCAATTTCAGGCTTTTAGATTGTTGAGCATAGCCTGGACTAGGGTGATAGCAATTGTGTCCTGTAGGAGAAGGCAAATGTAAGAGCTAGTTATGCGTCTGAATCCATGGGACTGGGTGAGTAATTAAACACAGTATGTGATAGAAAGTAAGAGTTAAAAATCACCCATATTTGAGCGGGGCGGGGGGGTGGCGAATAGGGCCATCAGCTGAAATAAGGAAATCCTTGGAGAATAGATCAGACATTAAAAATGAGTTCAGTTTTAGATTTATTGCATCTGAAATGACTAGAACTTGTAAAAGGGAAGGAAGTGTTCTTGTAGGCAGTTGAATAAGAGTCAGCAATTCATGAGAGAACCATAGCTGGAGAGTCCGAATTCACTGGCATAAGAATGCTCTTTGAGGCTGTAGGAATGAATGAGTTTTTCTAATGGTATGGATTAGAAAGAAGGCCAGAAGAAAGGCTAGCAGATATTTAAAGAGTATAAAATGGCTAAGGAGAAGCATGACGTAAAATCAAGAAAGTCAAGGGCTGCCCGATTTTTAGATATGTAGAGTGTGTGAAAAGTCTCTGAGGACCAGCCCTATAGGACAATTGTTCAGTTCTCATGAATAATGAAGTGCTGACTGTCTTTCAACTGAAAGAAGATTGATGCTTATTGATACATTGATATGTTCATATAGCTCCCTAGACAGAAAATACGGAAATGTTAGCTGCAGCGGAATACATTTTAGCTTGAAATAATAACAGTTATAATAATAGTGATGCTATAATATCTTGTTTTGAAAAGAGGTTATGTCACTGGTTCATCATTGTAAAGACAGTATTTCCTCTAAGCATGTATGTATTAATTTTAATCTACCCCTGGTAATCAATGGCACTCAGTTAAGAGACTACTTGTTGAAATTAAGAGTCAACATTTAGTCAGACAAGAGAGTAGAGATATTTGAATGTGAATAGGATCATTACTTTTCTTTTACGTAATTTTTAGTTTAGTGAACTTACTAACTCATTGTAGGACTTTCAAGAATCACTTCCAAAGAAGACATTCCTATTTCACCTTTACATTGAAAGCTAGGCAGCTCAAGATTTTTGAGCTCAGCTAATCATCAAGGGATACTTAGTATCTAAGTGTATAATATACACAATAACTCTGTCTTTCAGCAAATTCACCAAAGGAGAGGAAAAAAACCCCTAAAACTGTTAAAATACAGAACAATTGTCAGGCAAGATAACATTTCTATTTGTTACAATTATGCCGATGCTCTTCATTGCTCTCCATTGTGAACATCTCTAAAATGCCATCAGGTTTATGACTCCATAAATCTGGAAAATGCCTTACAGTGAAATAATGGTCACCTGTTTTTAAATTAAGATTGTATCATAATACTGGGGGCTGATATCCATAAAGTTTTTTAATGTTATAAGTAAAACATTGAGCAAAGGGAAAATCCTTCCCGGATTTGATATTTTTAAGATAGGTAGACACATAAAGAATGTTAATGATGCAGAGAAAACTGTTTTTCTTTTCACACTGGAAAATAAATTAAGTTCTAGCAGCCTTCTTGATCCAGACATGACTGTAAATGGGGTTGGAAAACCAGTTAGCACAAAGAATTCAGTCATTATTTCAAAATCAGTGGATGAATAATTTGGGGCAGGCATATCTGAACAAGGTACACATAAAATGAATGAACACATGTATGACAGATGCTCTGACCAAGGCCTTGTCAGAAGTTGTTACACCAACTGGGCCAGAGGGTCCTACTCTCAGGTTATGGTTTTTTACAGGAACGTACACGAGCCAACATGAAGATTCCCATGTAAACTATTCACTACCCGAAAATGTGATATAAATTTAGCTTCCAAATACAGGCTTCTGAAATTAACGTAAAAAGGACATTAGCTTTTCCCGACCTAAATATCTTGGGTACCCTTAAGCCCTTCCCGCCCACTCACTTGGTGTAATAGCTACAAGTACACACATCAGAAACAGTCTAAGAAGTGGGTGCCCTTGTCTCAGAGGAAAAGTGTTAATGGGGAATGTGTTAAGGGCATTTATTCAACTAACTTTTTCTCAGACGAAATAGAACAAAAATTATAGAATTTGGCACATTCGAATGTATTCACGGAATTCAATACATTTGCATTGACTCAATGAGAAAAGAAAAAGAAAGAAAAAAAGATGGTGTATGCACCTTAATCTTACTGTGTCTGATACTGAGGTTTAACTACATTTCCCTTCTTGCTAATGGAGTCTTTGGCATGGTCCCTGTAGCTTGCAATTGAGCTCTTTGTGAAATTACATCATTAAAATGAACTTGGGTATACCGCAACGGGGTCAGTGCCAATCCAAGCAAAGTCCTATTTTTGGATTTCTTTTGAATCAGATGAATTTAGGCAGGACACTTCCTTCTAGGACAGGACACATCTATTTTTCTGTTAATAGTCATTTTCTTTGGGATCGTCTCCATTATAATCTATTTCTCACTAAACTTATCTATCTTTTGGGCAGTGAGAGTTCCGCCAGTAGATAAGCATTTTTTCATCTTTTCAGGATACAAAATGCTGGATCATAAATTATATCCAGCTTCAACTTTCCTAGGCATTTCCAAATATTTTACAAACTGTACTAATTCACATTCACCAAGAAAGTCTAAGAGAGTGTTACTATCTCACCGGTATATGATATTATGATACTCTGATGTATTCCAGTCTTAAAGAGGGAAACAATTTCCATGACGTTTTCATTTTTATTTTGCCTCTTACTAGTTAGATTGAGCAATTTTTTGTTTATTGTTCCTTTGTCATCCCACTTCCTGAAATTACATATATCTACTCCATGCCATTTTAAGGTATTTATTAGTTTTATTTTCATTTTTCATTTTTTTTTTTTTTTTTTTGCTATAGGGAGCCTGTGCTCACCAGAGAGAGATAGAAAGAGAGAGAGAAAGTGAGAAATCACTGCCCAGAGGTTATGGCCACACCACAATCCTTTCTCCTACATTCTTTTCTTAGGATTTTGGACATGCATACACACATGCCCAGCATGATTTTCACGCTGCCAAGTGTAGAACTTGAACCATACAGTCGGCCTTGTGGGATCCACTCGCTCTAATACAACACTGTTGCCTCAGGTATGGATTTTTAAAGCATGTATATACTGTGCCATAATTAAATCAAGGTCATAGACATATTTATTGTCTTCAACAATGAACATTACATCATGTGGAACATGCTTAAAAACAGTTCTATTAGAGACCTTTATGGCGGAGGGGGGGTTGGAGAAGTGTGCGTTGCATCATCTGTCACGTTTACTGTGGTATGCAGTTCCATGACCTCATCTGCCTGTTTATATGCCTTCTTGTGACTGTTGCTCCTTTTTACATGAATCCCCTCCCCATGCCAGAACACCTGGTACCTACCATTACTCTCTCTACTTCCCTACCACTGAGTGTTTCAGTTTCCATCATAGAGGATATGTCAAAGGGAAATTATTTGTTATTTCATAATTTGTTGAAAAGATAAATCCTTCTCTATATTTTGAAAAAAAAAATGTAAGGGACCAGCAGTTGGTATAATGGCTATGTCACTGGACTCCCATACAGTCGACTGTAGTGGTCTAAATTCACACCGGGTGTGTATGTGCGCGCGTGCCCAAGATCCTGAGAGGAGAATGGAAGAGAAGTGATTGTGGTGTGGCCATTCTCCCTGGGTGGTGATTTCTCACTTTCTGTCTCTCTGTCTCTTTGTCTTTCTGGCGAGCACACGCACTCTATAGCAAAAACGTCCCCCCCAAAAAGGCAAAAAAAATTAAAATGTATTTGAAAATATTTGTCAACAAAATTTCTATTTGTAGACTTCCTGAGCATTTTGAAATCAGGTTGTATCAGTTCAGTAACTTTTTTTTTTTTTTAATTATTTTATCTGTCATGAGCATATGGGATAATGGATAAGGCATCTGGATTCAGATCAGAAGTGTAGAATTGTTGAGACCAGCAGATGGCATAATGGCTATGTTTGAGTCCCAGACCTGGTGGCTTAAAAAACTCACGCCAGGTGCTTGTGTGTTGCTCAAAATCCAGAGAGGAGGGAACCAGCAGTTAGCGTAATGGCTATGTCGCTGGACTCCCATGTAGTCTACCGTGGTTCGCATCCTGGACCTGGTGGCTTAAAACTCATGCCAGGCATGTGTGTGTGCGTGCCCAAGATCCTGAGAGGAGAATGGAGGAGAAGGGATTGCGGCGTGACCATCCCCCCTGGGGAGTGATTTCTCGCTTTCTGTCTCTCTGTCTCTCTCTGTCTGTCTGGCGAGCGCATGCGCCCTATAGTGAAGAAAACCTCTCCCCCCCCCAAAAAAAAAAAATCCTGAGAGGAGAATGGAGGAGAAGGGGCTGCAGTGTAGCCACCCCTCGGTGTGTGTGTGTGTGTGTGTGTGTGTGTGTGTATGATTTCTTGCTTTCTGTCTCTCTGTCCCTTCGGTGAGCACATGCTCCCGTAGCAAAAATCTCTGAAAAAATAAAAGAGTAAAATTATTTAGTCTATGATAGCTCCATTGGATTTTCCTATACATTTTAGACTTAGCTTATCAGTTGTTACATTTAGTTGGCATTCCACTGAATCCGTAAATCTGTGTTAAATGATAATAGTAGTAAGTCTTTCCAGTGTATGAACTTGGTATATATTTTCATTAATTTAGATCATCTTTATTTTCTCTCAGCCATGTTTTGCAATTTTTAGTATCATGTATATATTTTGTTATTTTATTTCTAAGTAGTTTATATTTCCAGATTTAATCATAAGTGCTACTTTTAAAATTTTGATTTTTATATTTTGTCACTGCTAGCATTTGAAGATGTAATTCATTTTGATATGTTGACACTGATCAACTCAGTTTATAGTTTTAAGTTTTTTTTTAATTTGGCTTCAAATTTTATGCAATGGGTTAAATTGGTTGATAGTGGTATATTAGTCTTTGGATTTTTAAATATTTCCTGTCTAATTAATCGATCATTTTATGACAAAGGAGTTACATTTGTCAATTTTTCCTTTAAGTTCTAGCAACATTGTGTTCATATATTTGAAGTTATGTTATTGAGTGTACATATTTGGTATTGCTGTATCAATGTTAATTGACTGTTTTTCTTTATACTTCATACTATTCCTTACCCTGAAATCTGCATTGAATAATATTAACATAGCTACTTTACTGTTAGTATGGTTAGTACTTGCATGATATATGATATATCATTAACTTACATTTTTCTTTTAAATTATCTCCTTTATGTAAAAACTATTTAAATTGGCTTTCTTATAGAAAGCATAAAGTTTTGATTTGCATTTTTCATATTGACTGATTCTACTTAATTGCAATATTCAAATCATTCATCTTTAATATAATCTTTGGTTAGATTGAATTTGAGTTTAATTCTACCATTTTGTTGTGCATGTGGTTTTTTTATTAGTACCAACTCTTTGTTCTCTTTTCTTGTCTTCTTTTCATTGGGTTCTTTACCCAATTCTGTATCATCATTTCATTGGCTTATTAGCTATTCACCTTCATTTTATAATTTTAATTATTCCTCAAAGGTTTACAGTTGTATAATTTTAAGTTATGTCATTCTACATTCAAATGACACTACAGTCATTCACATAAAGTAAGGACTTTCTACAAGTAGGTTTTCCTTGTGCTATTATCACATTCCTTTTTCATTTCTTTATTTTTTACTTCTATGCTTATTACAGATGCCAAACTGCATTGTCATTATTTTTGCTTTAAGATGTCAATTCTCTTTTAAAGAAATTTAAACATCAGAAAAAATGATCTATTCTATTTACCCCTGTATTTGCCATTTCAGGTGCTATTTATTCTTTTTTGTAGTTCTGTGTGTTCATCTTGTATCATTTTCTTCTACCTAATAAAATTCTTTTAACAGTTCTTTTCATGCAAGCCTTCTAAATTTTTTTTTTTATTTCACTTTTGAAAGATTTTTTTCTTCTCTTCTATGGCTGTGAATCAAATTCTTAGTTCACTTTTTTCAGGACTTTAAAGATGACATTCTCTTGTCTTCTGAGTTGCATTATTTCTGAGGAAAAGTCTGTGGTATTTGTTCTCTTGTCAGTTATGTGTCTTTGTTCTTTCGTAACTTCTAAAATTCTCTTTTTGCCAGTGGTTAACACAATGATGGTTATGATGTGCCCTGCTGTTCCTGTGTGTCTGTTTTGCTGCAGTTTCATTGAATTTCTTGGGTCTGTAATCTCATATTAACAAAATTTGTAAAATTCCTACCAAAATTTATTTGTTTTTCTACCCTTTTATTTTTCTTTTCTCTCAGAAATTTGTTTGTTTGTTTTTTCCTCTCAGGAAATTTTAGTTACACATTCATTAAACTACTTAATATTGTATCAACAGTTCCTAAATCCGTTTTTCTCAAATCTATTCAATTTCTTTTTGTCCGTCCTCTTCTTCTTTTCATTCTTCCTCTTATTACTTTATTTGGGAGTATATTTCTCTCTGTGTTGCAGTTTGGATATTTTCTATTGCTATACCAAGGTCACTAAACATTTCTTCCACACTATGTCATCTCTTCCGTACCACTCTGATTCGTTTCCTTCCCTGCTTTCCTTTCCTGGTGAATACAGCAATCCTAAGTATTACATCATGTGTGTGTTTAAACTACCACACAGTAATTCGGTTATTTCGGTATGCACAATTCTGTGAATTTTACATGTTTAGACTCATGACTTCCATCACAGTCAGGATGCAGTAGCTTTGTCACTCCAACAAAATTCCCTATGATATCCCTTTTTATATCATTTCTTCCCCAGTCTCTAATCCCTGATAACAACTGATCTCTTTTCTATAACTGCAATTTTATCTTGTTGACAATGGCTTATAAATGGAGTCAAAATGTTCTCTACCCTGTTTGAACTCTGAGAATTGATCAGTTTACAGTCCTTTTACAGTCCTTGAAACTGCTCTTTGCCCTGCCTTATGGAGTTTTACCTGCATATACATAGGTCAATGTATGTGAAATCAGACAGTATGTAACATTTTGAGTTAGAATTTTCATTTAACATAATATTATTGAGATTCAACCAAGCTATTTTATATAGTATTAATAGTTTTTTTCCTTTTATTGTATAGTATGATTCTACTGTATTGATGTGCCATTTTTTTTATAATTGATTCAACAGTCGAAAGGGCATTGGACTATTTATAGTTTTGGAGATTTTAAATAAAGTGCCTACAGGCAATTGTGTACACATTTTTGTGCAAACACAAAGTTTTTATTTCTCTAGAGTATACCCCCAGATTACTTTTGCTGGGTAAAATGGTAGTATATGTTCAACTTTATAAGAAACTACTAAAATGTTTTCCAGAAAGGCTGTACTAGTTTTCATTGCTAATAAAAATGTATGAGAATTTAGTATGTATGAGTATGTATGGATTGTCAGTAAATGTAAATAATGTACTAGCAATTTTAATTTTATCCATTATATAGTTTTAATTTGCATTTCCCTGGTGGCTGTTGATGTCAAACATCTTTTCATGTGCTCTAAGTATACTTTTAAAAATGTTATGAGAGAAATATATTTGAGTAATATAAACATGCTTATTTTAAAATCCTTGTCAGACTGTTCTTATCTAATTAATTATGTGGGGAATAAATTTATGAATAACTTGGAGATTTTAGTACTGTTTTTATTAGTATCAAGTATTTTCAGGTGTTTTAAAATTTTGGCTTGCACTTGCAATTTGAATTGAGTACGTTGCTTTTTATGTTTATATTGATCCAGTCTTTCTTTTCCTAATGTTCCCCTACGAGTGGTTTTAAAAGCTTATGGCTCTGTTAATTACATTATTCACTGACCCTCACCTCAAGTCCAAACCCGATTCTTTGATTTGCACTATACATAGAATTTCTTTTTCTTTTTCTTTTTTTCTTTTCTTTTCTTTTTTATTTTCTTTCTTTTTTTTTTTTTTTTTTTTTTTTATTTCTTTTCGTTTTTTTTTGTTTT
>NW_006202392.1:32376-48337 GCF_000334495.1 Tupaia belangeri chinensis | reverse complement strand
TTTTTTTTTTTTTTTTTTTTTTTTGCAATTCCTTGCAGCATTTTGGTGACTCCCACTTCAATATTCTATTTCTAGTGGAACTCTTCAACCTTGCTACTATGCAGCACTTTGAATGTGGTCACTCCGTAGAGACTAATTCCCCATTCCCAGACTGCAGCATGACCACACTACAACTTCTGTTCTATTCATGATTTTGTACTTTGTTCTGTTTATGAGAGTTTTAGGTCAACTTCTTTTAAAGCTCAATAATATCTTTAAATGAGCTTTTTTGCTATATATCTACCATTGTTATGATTTAGAGTACAAGTTTCTCTCCAATTTTTGTGTTATCTGGAATCCTCCTAAGTGGTCTTTATGGTTTATACTAGCTTTAAAATTCTAGATCTATGAATACCTAAAATTTATTTATAGTATTAATGTACTACATGTAAAAACCAAAAGCTCAATAATATCTTTAAATGAGCTTTTTTGCTATATATCTACCATTGTTATGATTTAGAGTACAAGTTTCTCTCCAATTTTTGTGTTATCTGGAATCCTCCTAAGTGGTCTTTATGGTTTATACTAGCTTTAAAATTCTAGATCTATGAATACCTAAAATTTATTTATAGTATTAATGTACTACATGTAAAAACCATATACTCTGTATTTTATATTTTATTTTAATAGAAATTAATTTTATTTTTATTAAATTTTATAATTTTTAAGTAATTTTTTTCACAGTACAGAAAATATCGGTATAAAGGAGACATAATCTATTCTCTAAATTAAAGAGACTGGTTCAGTTCTTACATATAGAACTCTAACTGCATAGCCAGTTTCATCTTCCTAATTAGTAGTATTCTTAGAGAAAGCTGACAGTTTTCAAGTTACAAGAGAGATTCAGGATCAAATTATGTTTTCTGCATTAAATAAACTGAGGTAAATTGCAAGATAAAGGCTGTTTCTCACATCTTAAGGAGACTGTTCAGTGTAGGGATTGAAGAGTTACTTATCAGATAATTGTTTCAGGTAGGGGTTAAAGTCTCACTTATAAGGTCGGTGCGCCCAAATGATCCAGAAAAGAATGCACATGCTGGATTTTGTGTCAAAAATAGTCATGACACAAAGTCTTGCACACTGGTTGATGTTGTTCGTCAAGGCTGAGGCCACATTGGAGGTATGAGTTTGGTTCCCAATCTATCCAAGAAGCCAGAGAAGTGGCACATGCCAGTCATCTCAGCTACTCAGAAGGCTGAGGCAGGAGGATTGTGACATATTGAGAACCCATCTAAGTAAATAAATGAACTAATAAATGAATAAATGTAACAATACAAAGTAATAGTTGGCAAAAAGACAAGTCTATCTACTTCGCTGCTCTACCTTAAGTATGATTTGCTTACCTGTGATACTGTGAAAATCAGGTCTGTGTAAAGTGAGTAAGTTTCTATAAAATAGACATGGTAAAGTAATTCCTCACTATTTTTTAGCCTAATCATCATGAAGGAAGCATAGATTATTATAGTATTACTGACCTGATAATTGTACATTAGCCCATTTTACTATTATCTAATGTTTAGAGATTGTTATTTAGAAGTAAAGAGGACAACTATTGATATCAGAGACAATATAAGGCCTGGATCAATAGGCTGAAGAGCAAATGATTAACAGATGCAAGAATGCATATAAACAAGGCAAACAGGTGATGAAATAGCATACCACAACAAAGTAAAAAAAATACATCTACTGAAAAAAAATTAAACTAGCAATACAGAAAACAAAGATACACAACAGTACAATGTACTTCGCTGAAGATGATAAATATGTTTACTTGATTATAACACTGAATATATGCTTTGAAAAATCATAGTGTCGGGACCAGCAGTTAGTGTAATGGCTATGTCACTGGACTCACCTGTAATCAAACGTGGTTCGAGTCCCGGACCTGGTGGCTTAAACTCACGCCAGGCGTGTGTGCGTGCGTGCCCAAGATCCCCAGAGGAGAAGGGATTGTGGCATGGCCAGCCTCCTGGGGGGTGATTTCTCGCTTTCTGCCTCTCCGTCTCTCTCTGTCTGTCTGGTGAGCACACGTGCCCTATAGCAAAAACTTCTCAAAAAAAAAAAAATCATGGTGTGCCCCTCAGAGAGGTATACCAATTAAAGGTAAATAAGAAATTATAAAATAAATTTTTAAAAATATTAAAAACATTACTAAGATCAAAGTCAAAATTTTATTCTAAGGAATTAGTAATGAGTACCTTGAAATAAATTTTTTTAAAAAATGTACTTTATCATAACTTTTGTAATTAATAAAGGTCTAATTAAAGTCTTCATTTCTACTCTAAATTTAAAAAAAGATATTTTTTAAATTATGGATACTTAAAAATACATTTGATACTTATTTACTGTAAAATATACAGTGTATTATTATATTTTTATTTTCTTTACATCAGATATATAAAAATCGCTTTATGAAAACTTTTTATCAAAAGTTTTGCTAAATTCTTTAAAATGGTAAGGGTAAATAATTTTATAATGTTAGTGAGAAAAAAGATAAACAATATGAGTATGTATAACACCAAAATATAGATAAACTTCCAATAAAAAATTACTATTTCAGCCCATTCAAACCTTAGCCCACAAAGTTATTTTACTCTTATTGCCCCTTTATAGCATTCTTAAATTTCAACTCCACAAACTTGAAAAAAGTACAGCAATGATTTCTACCATGGCAGTCTAGTCTAACTTAAATATCCTTACTGATTTTCTATTTAATTGCTCTGTCAATTACTGAGATAGAAGTTTTGAAATCTTCAACTATGATTGCAGATCTCTTCTTTTTCCCAAGTTCTATCCATTGTTGCTTCATCTTAAAGATGAAATAAAAACTTAGGGAAATAAAAACTTAGGGTAATTATGGCTTCCTGTGAAATTGAGATTGTTATTATGAAATGACTCTATTTCAGGTAAAATTTTTTGTTCTACAATCTATTTTCTTATTTTAATATAGCCACTTCAGCCTTCTTTTGAGTACTGTTAGTTAACATGGTATTTTATTCTTTTTATTGTAAAACTCTTGGATTGTTATATCTAAAGTGTGTTTCTTATAGGCAGCATAGAATTGTATATTCTTTATCCATCCCATATGACAAGTTCTGATTTTGTCTTGTTTTATTTTTGTTTTTCAGTCATGATGGGACATGAGCACATGAGACAGAGAGAGAGAGAGAGAGAGAGGAAGAAAAAGAGAGAGAGAGAGAGAGAGAGAGAGAGAACCTCCTTCCAAAAACCTCAGTCACGACACAGTGTGTTCTCCAGATCCTCAGCCCACCAGGATCCCAGCATGTAATGCAAACACCCAGCAGATTATAAGGCTGATCTATCTGTAGACAAACTCTGTAGTTGATATGTTTCTTCTAGTTCTACAGTTTGGTATGCTACTGAATGTGCCACAGAGACTGAGCCAATCTGTTTTCTTTATTGGGATCTTTAAATATTTACATTTACATTTTTTGAGAGGTTTTTGCTATAAGGTGCGAGCACTCGCCAGAAAGACAGAGAAAGAGAGACAGAAAGCTAGAAATCATCCCCATGGCCATGCTGCAGTCCCTTCTCCATTCTCCTCTCAGGATCTTGGGCACACACGCACACGCGCCTGGCATGAGTTCAAGCCACTGGGTCTGGGACTCGAACTGCAGTCAACTATATGGGAGTCCAGCGACAGAGCCATTATGCCAACTTCTAGTTCCTAAACATTTACATTAAATGGATTATAAATATATTTTATTTCATTCTACCATCCTACTCTGATTTTCATTTGTCCTATCATTTTTTTTAATCCTCTTTTTCTGCTTTACTTTTATTAACTGGATAGAATTTTATGTTTCTTTTTATTTTATTTGTTAGTTTATTAGCTATGATTCTTTTTTTGTAAATTTAACGATTGAGTGTGGTTTTATAGTTTATAGCTTTGTTTTCTTGCTATCTTTCAATGAAGTTGTTCTATTCTTATACAGTGCAAAAATCTAGTAGTAGTATAATTCCATTTCTCTTCTGTGCTTGGTGCTGATGTTGCCATATACTTTTTTTTTTTTTTGAGAGATTTTCACTGTAGGGCACATGCGCTCGCCAGACAGACAGAGAGAGACATAGAGACAGAAAGTGAGAAATCACCCCCCAGGGGGGATGGTCACGCCGCAATCCCTTCTCCTCCATTCTCCTCTCGGGATCTTGGGCACGCACGCACACGCGCCCGGCATGAGTTTTAAGCCACCGGGTCCGGGACACGAACCGCGGTCGACTACGTGGGAGTCCACGGACATAGCCATTACGATAACTGCTGGTTCCCTACTTTTGACATGTTATGAAATTCACAATTCAATTTTATTACTTTTGTTTTAAATAGTTGATTAACTTTCAGAGAGATGTAATAAAATAAAAATTATCTACCCACATAGATACAATTTCTTCATTCCTTTCAGATCTATATTATCTTCTTTCAGTCTAGAGACTTTTGGCATTCTTGTTTTCAGGTCTATTGATGATTTTTTTCCATTTTAAATATGACTAAAAAAATCTTTATTTTACTTTCTGTCTTGCAAGAAAAGGTGAATGCTTTCCTGAATGATAAATTCTAAGTTGACAGATATTTTTCTTTCATACTTTAAAAATATTGACCACTATTTGAGCTTGTATTGTTCATGATAAAAAACAAAATGAAAAAAAAAACCCTTCTATCTTCATTCCTATTGTATATTTTGTGTCTTTTTTCCTATAACTGCTTTTATATTTAAACTTCATTACTAATTTATGTAATTTGTTTATGATTTGCCTTGGTGTGGTTTTCTTTTTTGTGGTTGAAGTTTTCAAAACTTGAATTTGCAGGTTTCTTATATTTATCAGACTTTGAAAATTTGGGCAATTAATCTTCAAATATTTATGAGTGTGTTCCTCTTTTTTAGCCTATCATTTTGTACTGCAATGAAATATTAGGCAGTTTATATGTATTTTTCCTTTTTCTTTTACACACACACGTGTGTGTGTGTGTGTGTGTGTGTGTGTGTGTGTGTATGTGTGTAGGTTTTTCTTTTTTAATTTTCCAGGAGTCATGTGCACTTGCCAAAGAAACAGAGAGAGAAAGAGAATCTTCCAGAGGGTACAGTCTCATACTATGATTCCTTTTCTAACATATCTCCATCCTTTTTGGATTTTAGGCAAGCATGCACACTTATCTGGTATGTTTCTCCAGCTACTAGAACAGGATTAGGATTATAGCCATCCATGTGGGACCCAGCTTCCTTAATCAGTAGGCTACAGGCTGGCCTCTGTTCTATGTAAGATAGTTTCATGGGTGTGTCTTTTGCAACGTCTTCTACAATATCTAATCTGTGTATCCTAGCTAGTGTATTTTCATTTGTGATTTTGTAATTTTTATAGTTATAAGTAGAGTTTAAATCTTTTGTTCTTGTCTTATATGTTACATTTTCAGATATCTTTTAGTTTCTTGAGTATGTGGAACATAGTTGTAATAATCATTTGATTGTCCTTTTCTAGTCTATCATGTATCATTTCTGGTCATTGATTTTATTTTTTTCTTTCTAATTTTAAACAACATATATATATTTTTCTTTTTTAAAGGTCTGGTAAAAAGGAAACCAAACATTGTCAACTTTACCTTGCTGGGTACTAGATAATTGTATCTCATCTTTTTTTTCTTTTTATAAATTTTATTTCAACTTCTTTTATACATTCAATCACGTTATTTAGCTTGCAAAGTAAATATTCTGACATGTGTACATTTCTCACCAGTCCAGTTAACAATACTATAAAGTTACCTTCAACAGAAAATAACCCATTTCTTTGTCCTATAAATGCTTTGCCTCTCTATTTTTCTCTTTAATATTCTTCCTCAGACTCTACTCCTTCATCCACCCTCTTCCCACACTGTATCTGGTATTCACAACCATTTGCTATGTTTCTATACCCTTTAATTATTCAATTTCAGTCATAGAGTGCAGATACCCAGTATATATTATGTGGAGACATACAATGCCTTTCCTTCATAGCCTGGCTTGCTTCACTCAGCAGTAAATCTTCCAAATTCATTCACTTTCTGTCAAAAGCCAGGGTCTTGTTGTTTCTTATGGCTGAGTAGTATTCCATAGACTATATGTGCTACAGGTTATCAATCCATTCATCTGTTTGTAGGCATTTGTTTTGGTTCCATGTCTTAGCAATTGTGAATAATGCCACAATAAACATCAATAATTATATTTCAGTAAATATTTTTAATGTTGTTCCGTACATGGTTAAGTGACTTGTAAATCAATTGTTCCTCTACTGTCTTGCTCTAAAAATAAGTTATAAAATTTAAGAATAGACTTCATTTTAGAGCTAAACTTTTCTTACAGTGAGACAAACCTTTCTAAGTGTTCTTCCAATCGCATCCTGAATTATGAAATGTTCCACTTTGGCTAATGGGCAGATCATTGAATGATCAACAAACAGTTGTGAACTTCAGGGACTATTTATTCTAATCTGATAGTTGTTCTTGATTTGAGTATTTTTCTCCGAAGTGTGCACTGATTTAAAACATTGATTTAAATCCCCTTAATGTTTAAATGGAAACCTTGTTTATGACTGGAGTTTTCTCTATGCTACCCATTTTTATTTATTTTTTTTTTCCCTGAAAATTCCAGATGTTTTTCCTGTCTGGACTCTCCAGCTGGTCTTCTCAACTCAGGAAACCAACTGGCTCTGCCTTGAGCTCCCTTTCCTGCATGCTGCCTGGAAACTTCATCCTGTCAGTAAGCTGGGACAATCTTAAAGATCACCGTATTTACTTCCCATCTCTCAAAAAAGTCTTATGATTTATTGTTTTAAATCCACTGTCTCGAGACATTGTTTCATGTATTTTTTGTCTGGTTTGTTTGTTTGTTTTAGTGTTTTTGGTCAGGTAGGTGAATAGAGCTTCTATTACTCTGTCTTGGTTGGAAGCTTAGGGGTGCCTTTTATTGATTTTAATAGTTTAGACTCATTTTGACTTGATTTATATTTCTGAATTCCTTTCTTCTTGAAATATTGAATCATTTTTCCTCTCATCTCTTTCTTGTTTACTAGAATGGAAAACACTTTACATGATTATTTATGGTATGTAGTTAGAAGTATAACTATTCTTTTGGCAGTATTTCTCTTGAAATTTTTATGAACTAAGGGCATGTTTAGGGATTACAAGTCAGATCCTCAGTTTGGCCATTCCATGTATCTCATTCCAGTGGATTCATTTTTAATAGACAGTTACGTGGGCCTTGTGATTTTCTGCACACTGCACACCCTGCTCATGTCACATAGTCACAATGTCACCATTTTGATACATTTCCTTGCATCATGACTTCTCAGAGCCTTAAATGTGTAATTTTACAAGAGAAAATTTGATATTTAATGTTTTCTCTTTTTTTATTTTTTTTTCTTTCTTTTGGAGAGACTTTTGCTATAGAGCACGTGCGCTTGCCAGACAGAGACAAAAGTGAGAAATCTCCCCCCAGGGGGGATGGCCACGCCACAATCCCTTTTCCTCCATTCTCCTCTCAGATTCTTGGACACGCACACGCGCCCAGTGTGAGTTTAAGCCACCGGGTCCGGAACTCAAACTGCGGTAGACTACGTGGGAGTCCAGCGACATAGCCGTTATGTCAACTGCTGGCCCCACTATTTAATGTTTTATGAACATATTTGACTGTAAAATTTTGTTGTTTTTGTAGTCTATTTAAGCATATATCTTGGATAATATCTCCTTAGGAAATATGTTTAAAACAACAAAGAAATATCTTTCTATGATAGTTATTTCAAACTAATTACCTTAGATAACATATCATTGTCAAATACTTAAGCTGTAATAACTTTTAAATTAACCCAGAAATCTTGCCTAAACCAAAACCCCAAAAGATTGAAAAATGGATTTTATCCTTTTGTTTTGTCAACTGTGCCATTTGTGTAATGCTTTTCAAGTTAATAACATTTTCATTCTAATAAAATTTGAAAGATTAGAATGAAAATCATAGACACCAAAAAATAAGCGTTGGTTCTATTAGAAAGTAAGCTAATTTTTTTCATTTTTATATTTTTTTATGGTAGTACCAAGTATAAAAAATTATAGTACTTAAATTTGAACATAAACATTTGATTTATAACCCAAATCATTTTCCTTTGATGACTTCTATCTTTGTATCAGTCAATATTTGCATTTTTTCTATATAGCAAAGATTGTAATAGTTAATATTTTACTCGTTATATTTTATAAATATCTTTGAATATTGTAGTCTGTTGTTGTTGATGTTAGAGACCTTAAGTTTCTAAAAATTACAATTTAATCACAGGTTTGATTCATTGAATGCAGAGAGTACCCTACCTTTATTACATTTTGTAGTAAATGTAACTAGACTACTTAATAAATGAGTGTTCTGGTTAACTTAGCATTGTCAATAAAACTTTAAAAATATTTCTTAGTCAGGAAATTGGATTATATTTTGTAGAAAATACATTTCACTTATCTTAATTAAATCTTTTTTTGATGATTAAAGGACCTGTCCAGTCTCAAGAATGTTCTTTCGAATATCAATGAACTCAGGGAAATATTTTATATAAAGGGGTAGGACATCAGATGGATCTATTCTAATTATAGGGCAAAACCTAGAAATGTATTTGGTTGTATGTCTGATGATTAAACTCTTACCTCTAAGTTTGAGCAGAAAAGAAAAATGGGAGAGTGATTCTGGTAAATTGATGATTCTGTATTATGCTTTTGTTCATGGAAGTGTCACTATATTTTCTTATTATGGTCAATTTTTTAAAGAAGAAGTTTTGCATAAAAGAAAAATAAACCATGTTAGTTTAAAACAAAATGAAGCTGGATAATTTTCTTTCTTTTTAAAGAACTATTTAATTTTATTTATTATTATTATTTTAAAATTTGCTATAAGGCACATGCACGAGAGAGAGAGAGAGAGAGAGAGAGAGAGAGAGAAAGTTGCCAGGTCCAGAACTCAAACCATGTGATTCCATCACCTGAACCACCACACTACCTGCCAGCTCCAGATGTTGGATAATTTTCTAGCTGCTATGGAGGATTGTCTTACCTATATCACTTTTATTATAAAGGACAGAAAGAAAACACTAACTGGCAGTAAGAAACTTGTGCATAGCAAATTTTAAAATGCATTGCATAAAACAGGTTATAAAGTCCTTTCTTATTTACAGGAGAAAGCAATTTGAAGTTACTACTTAAACATGGAAATAATTTGTTGTTGTTGTTGCACATTCTTTATCTGCTTCATGGAACACATGATCACAAAATGAAGCAGATCTTTCAGTAATTGGTGATCTTAATACTAATGTAATGACAAAAGTTATAAAAATCTACCCTTATAACGAATTACTTTTAACCTTTTTCCTGATTTACATGGACATAAAATAGCACTTGAGAAAACTTAATCTATATCATGAACTATTTGTTTTTTAAAACTATTTTTAAAAAGTGTTACTACTTAGGCACATTTATTAGCCACATTTTCCTAAGGTCTCACCAAAAATTATTTTTTAAGAATGATTAAGTTTTTAACTTTTCCTCAGGTTGTTCTTTCAAATTTCCACAAATCAAGTTAGCTATCCTGCAATTCTTCTCAGTGCAGTCCCAGATTAATTTACAGAGTGTCAACAAATCAAACATTTCTTTATTCATGCACAAAGTACATTCACTCAATTTTACTTACTGCTGAATTTCTGATATTATCAAGTTTCTGATCTATGTTCATTTAATACATAATTTAAGACTAAAATAATACAAAATTTAAGAATATTAACTGATTTTCATTATTTTGAAGTGCTCATTGACTCTATGAATGTTAAAATATTGATAAAGATATCACCTCATGTTGTTATAATAAAACAGGGTCTTAGAATCTATTTCCTTTCATGTAGTGTTTACTAGGGATAGGTTTTTTTAATATAATTTTTGGCATTTTATCTGGTATATATAGTTATTTTATCTAATTTATTATATAAAATAGTGATGGCTTACTGTCTATATTCTTTTCTTATTACTATTTTTCTATTTTCTTAACTTTTTATTTCAAAATATTTTAAACATTTGGAAAAAATGAAAGAATATTAAAAAGCATCACTAAATGCAATTTTCTTAATTCATTTTGTATTAAGAGACTAAGTCTTCTTAGTCTCTTAATATTATATATGTTCATATAAAGATATGTACTTATTTTATATTCATATTTTATATATAGTACATCATGATTATATAAAAGTGCTTTTATGTATATTTATAAAAAGTTACTTTTTCTACCATTTGAGTATAAGATGCAGATATGGTGCCCCTTATAACTAAAAGATGAGTATGTTTTCTGCACATTTTCACCTTCGTCAATGTGCTGCAACTAGTTCAATGGGCTTGTAAAAACCAAATGTGCACATCCCTTTCCAATCCTGTCAGTGAATTCACATTAGTATCTTGCAAGAATATTTATATCATGGAAATTGGTAAATGTTACAAATAAGGGCATCCCCACTACTGCCACCTTTGGAGAGTTGGTTTACCAGCATATCACTGAAATAATCATCATTTGCAAGAAGGTAAGACTGTATAACCCTACCATAACCCAGAGAGCTCATTTAACTAATGAAGTTCAATAATGTCCTTTACACTAACAAAATAAAAAATAAATTATTAAAACTTTCCTGCCTCTTTAATATTCATTTTTTTTTCAGTCTTTTGTCATAGGGTACGTGTACTTGCCAAAATCAGATAAAGGGAAAGTGAGAAATCATTTTCAATGAAGGATGGCCATGCTGCAATCCCTTTTCCTCCATTCTCCTCCCAGGACCCTGGACACACACACACACATGCACTCAGCTTGAAACTCAAGCTACTGGGTCTGAGACTCAAACCACTGTCAGCCATGTGGGAATTCAGTGCCTTAAGTAATATACCATCTGTTATCCCCTCTTTTATATTCTTAAATCTGGAACAGTTCCTCACATTTTGTCTTTTGTGACTTTGAAATTTTTGATAAGTAAATGTCAATTAATTTTTAGATTTTTTTTCCACAATTTTGGTATATGGAATGTTTAGTTGTGATTAAACTCAGGTTACGATCTTTGTCAGGAACCCATAGAAGTTAAGTCTGTGTTCTGAATGTATTTCATCATGAGGCTTAAACAATGTTATTCTGTCTATAACTGCTGATGTTTACTTTCATTACATGGTTAAAGTGATGTACACCAGAGTTCTAATTCATCCATTGACACTTGAGCATCAATGACTCATATAACTTCCAAGATGAAACATTTAACTGTAATCTAAAACTTGCCAGAGCTCAGGCTCTCCTTCTGGTCCACTGACTAACAGAATCATCCTTTGATATCATAGCCAGAAGTATAGTGGTTAAAGTGGCTAGATCCACATGGCCAACTGCACAGTCTGAGTCTAAACCTGGTAGGTTGAAAAACATGCCAGATATGTGTATGTGTGCCCCAAATCCTGAAAGTGGGGAGAAATGAAGAAGGGATTTTGGTGTGCTCACTCCCTATAGGTGGTGCTTCTCTGCTTCTACTCACTGACTTCTCAGTTGTCATCTTAATAATGAGGCCTGCCCTGATCTCTGCATAAAGTAGTCACTAACACCCAACCCTTGTTCACTTTTTCCTGATCAGCTTTCTCTGATTTCTTCACTGCCCCTCGCTTGCTGTGGCATTTAACATCAACTGATTTATTTCAAATTATCTTCATATATTTACTTTCTTTTCTGTCTCTCTTACGGAAAACAGTACCAGTGTGTGTTGGGAACATATTCTGTGCTTAATAAATAATAATCTAGGGACCAGCAGATGGTATAATTGCTATGTTGATGGATTCCCATGTAGTTGAGACCAATTCAAGTCCCAGACCTGGTGGCTTAAATTCACACTGGGTACCTGGGCGTGCATACCCAAGATTCCGAGAAGAGAATGGAGGTGAAGGGATTGTGGCATGGCCATCCCCCCTGAGGGGTGATTTCTCACTTTCTGTCTCTGTCTTTCTGGTGAGCACACACACCCTATAGCAAAAACCTCTCTAAAAATAAATAAATAGTGTAATAAATCTCCTTTTAACAAGCAGACTAGACACTGATAAAACAACCCTTAAGGTAATTAAAAAAAAAAAAAACACTTTAACTTGAGTATGTTGTATCAATGACTACATAGTTCAGTATGTTAGTGAAATAACAATTCTTAAAATGCATCTTCAGTGCTGCTATATATCAATAAATTATAATTTATAGGTGATTTAGGGCTAATTCATCATAAGATATAATAGCTTATAAATATCTTTGCAACCATGTTAGAACACCCAAATACATGAAGGAAAGACTGTTAGATGTAAAAGGAGAGAGAGACCACTACACAGTAATTGTTGGGGATCTCAACACCATACTATTTCCTTTGGACAGATTATCTTGACAAAAAATAAGCAAGGAGATATAGAATCTAAATGATACCATGAATCAAAATGGACTCCACAGACATCAATAGAACCTTGCACCCCAAAATACACTTTTTTACCCCTACATGGAACCTTTTAAAGATTGACCACATGATAAGGAAAAAAAAAAAAAAGCCTTTACAGATTCAAGGCATAGAAACTACATCCAGCATCTTCTCTGACCATGATGGAATTAAGGTGGTTTGAATTTCAGAAAAAAAAAAAATAAGCAAAACACAAAAATACACAATCACATGGAAACTAAATAACATTTTCCTAAGTGACTTCACAACTATTGAATAAATTAAGACTGAAATCAAGACACTCATGGAAGCTAATATATATGAATATGAGTTTTCATAGTCCTTGGGACACAGCAAAAGCAGTCATAAGAGGGAGGGTCATAGCAGTTAGTGTGCACAAGAAAAAGATGGACAGGAAAGAAGGCAAATGGAGAATCTAACATCATTCCTCAGAGAATTGGAAAAGCAATAAAAAAATGCAAGGAGAAAAGAAACAATAAAGATTTGAAGAGAAATAAATGAAAGAGAAAATGAACGAACTGCATAGAAAATTAATGAAACCAAAAGTTTGTTCTTTAAAAAGATAAACAAAATCGACACACCATTAGCTAGACTAATTAAAAAGAGAGAAAGGAACCAGATAAATCAAATTCACAATGAAGCAGGCAATATAACAACAGGAATAATAGAAATAGAAAACATCATTAGACAATACTATGAGTGACTAAACACCAACAAACAAGAAAACCTGGATGAGGTGTACAAATTCCTGGATGCACGTAATCTACTGAATAAGGAGAAAATAGAAAGCCTGAATAGGCCCGTGACAAGCAATGAGATTGAGTCACTAATAAATAAACTCCCAACAATGAAAAGTCCTGGTACTGATGGCTTCACCTCTGAATTCTACAAAACTTTTATTTTGTATTTTTTTATTTTTTGAGAGGTTTTTGCTATTGGGTGCGTGCGCTCGCCAGACAGACAGAGAGAGCTAGAGAGACAGATAGTGAGAAATCACCCCCCGGGGGGATGGCCACGCAGCAATCCCTTCTCCATTCTCCTCTTGGGATCTTGGGCACGCACGCACATGCGCCCAGCGTGAGTTTTAAGCCACCGGGTCCAGGACGCGAACCGCAGTCTACTCCATGGGAGTCCAGCGACATAGGTGTTACGCTAACTGCTGGTCCCTATACAAAACTTTTAAAGAAAATTTAACCCCCATTCTACTCAAGTTATTTCTTAAGATTCAAAGGGATAGAACCCTCCCAAATTTATTCTAAGAAGCTTCCATCACCCTTATCCCTAAAACAGACAAGGACATGTCAGGAAAACTATAGACTAATATCTCTGATAAATATTTATGCAAAAAATCTCAACAAGATCTCAGCAAATTGTATCCAACCACATATAAATATATTTCACAATCAGGTAGGCTTTATTCCAGGGATTCACGGTGGTTCAACATCCACAAAACCATAAATGTAATATACCATATTAGCAGAAAGAAAGATAAAAAGCATATTATCATATCAATTGATGTAGAAAAAGTATTGGATAAAATACATCCTTTTATGATTAAGAATCTCAGAAAAATCAGGATAGAAGGGTCATTCCTCAACACAATAAAAAGCTATTTATGAAAAACCCATGGCTAACATCATTCCAAATGGTGATTAGCTGAAAGCTTTTACACTGAAAACTGGTACAAGATTAGGATGCCCGCTTTCTCCACTCGTTTTCAGTATAGTGGTGGAAGGCCCACTCAATGTAACCAGAAAAGAGACTAAAATAAATGGCACTCAAACAGAAAAGGAAGAGGTGAAATTATCTCTATTTGCATAGAAGTAAAATTATTGCTATGTCATCATCGTATACATTGAAGACCTAATGGTATTCACAAAAAAATTTCAGAAATATAAGAATACAGTAAAGTTGCAGGATAAAAAATCAAAATACAAAAACCTTTAGCATTTCTACATATGAACAACAAGGAGACTGAGAAAAGTAATCCTATTTACCACAGTCACAAAAAGTATGATACCTAGAAATAAGTCTAACCAAAGAAGTCAAAGACCTGCACAGGAAAATTATGAAAATCTAAATAAATAAATAAATAAATAAAATGACACAAAAATGTGGAAGGACATCCCATGGTCCTGGATTCAAAGAATTAATATAATCAAAATTGAAATTCTACCCAAGTTAATCTATATATTTTATGCAATCTTAATCAAATTACCAGAGACATTCTTCACAGATCTAGAAAAGAAAATCAGATGTTTTATCTGGAATCATAAAAGACTCCATGTTGTCAAAAACATTCTGCACAAGAAAAGTGGAGTGGGGGGGGCAACTCACTTCCTGACCACAGATTGCATGGTATTGCATGGTATTGGCACAAAAACAGACATGTGGGACAATGGAACAGAATAGATACCTCAGTAATAAACCTAAAAACATACCAGTCAGCTGATTTTTGACAATGTGTACCAGTCAATCCAGTAGGAAAAGGAAAACCTCTTTAGCAAATGTTGCTGGAAAGACTGGGTATCCACATGCAGAAAGATGAATTAGAACCCTTACATCTCACCATTGACAAAAATCAACACAAATTGGAACAAAGATCTAAACCTAAGACCTCAAAGTATAAAACTCCTAGTGGAAAACTTTGGGAGACATTGGGATAGGTAAAGGTTTTTTAAATAATACCCCCAAATCACAAGCAATAATCTCAAAAATAGACAAGTAGGATTACATCAGATTAAGAAGTTTCTGCACAGCAGAAGGCACAGTAATTAGTATGACTTGACAACCCTCAGAATGGGAGGATATTTTTATAAACTATGCCTCAGATAAGGAACTGATAACCAGAATACAGAGGAAACTCAAGCAGCCAACTTGGAAAAAAAAAATAACAATTAACCCAACTAAAAGATGGGAATACGAGCTGAAGAAACAACTCTCTTTAGAAGACATATAAACAGCCAAAAAGCATATGAAAAAATGTTCAACATCCTTCTTCAAAACCAAAATATGATACCACCTATCCCCAGTAAGAATGACTAAGATGAAAAAATAAAAAATAGTGCTGGTGGGGCTGTGGTGGAAGGGGAACTCTCCTACACTGCTAGTGGGGATATAAATTGGTCCAACCACTGTGGAGAACAGCATAGGATTCCTCAAATTTCTACAAATAGAACTACCAGGTGATCTAGCACTCTCACTCCTGGGTATTGTCCTCCTAAAGGACAAGAAAATGCTCAGTCAGGAAAGTGCTTGCACATCTATGTTTATTGTGATATTATTCACAATTGCTAAAACATGGAACCAACCCAAATGTCCATGAACACATTAATGGATTGAAATAGTGTGGTACATATACTCTATGTAATACTACTCAGCTAAAAAAAAAAAAAAAAAAAAAAAAAAA
>NW_006202392.1:0-32355 GCF_000334495.1 Tupaia belangeri chinensis | reverse complement strand
TGATATAAAGTGGACAAATATGGAAGATTTACTGCTGAATAAAGCAAGCCAGGCTATGAAGGAGAGATGTTGTATGTCTCCACTTAACATATACTGACTGTCCACACTATGGTGGAAACTGAAAGGTTAAAGGATATACAAACATGGAAAATGGTTATGGATATTGGATACAGTGTGGGAAGAGGGTGAGAGAAGAGCATGAAGAATGACATTAGAAGTAAAATAGAGAGGCAAGACATTATGGGACATAGAAATGGTCATTATCTGTAGATGATAATGTGTATAGTACTCTCAACTGGACTGGTATGAAGTTTACTCATGTTGGAAAATTCACTTTACAAGCTAAGTAATATATAGTGATTGAATGTATAAATAAATTGAAATAAACTAAAATATATTTAAGAAAAGTTCATGGATAAATGGACTAGTTTTTTTTATAATATGTATTTTTCATTAACTGGGAGCTCCCTTGTATAGTTTATATATTTTCCCCTGTCCAAAAATCTTTTTTTCAATGAGAATCATCACTGGATATTAAGCAACTTTTTTCTGGATATACCAATACCAGTCTATTTACTGATTTACCTAGGAATGAATAAATCTCTAGTACTATGATTATGCCCAAGGGCCTAGTCCTTCTACCTCTACCCTGTCATTTGGTGGTCTTGACCAGTCTTAACTGCTGTCTACATCCTCCTAATTCCCAGATTATGGATCCAGTCCAGGCCTCATCCTGACTCTTTTATACAACTTGTAATTATATGTCTCTGCTTTGATAAATTACAAACATCATATATTTAACATGATCAAAACTGAAACTACTGATTTTACCTTCAACATTTATCAATAATCTTCCCCATTTCAACTGACCATAGTATTATTTTCTTACTTATTCTTACTTGTTTTCCTTCTACCACTGTTTATCCACAAATTACCACAAATTTAGTGACTTAAAAACAGGACAAATATCCTACAGTTCTGGTGATAAGAAGTATGATATGGCTGTCATTGGACAAAAATCAACTGTTGGCAAGGCTTTATTTCTTCTGAAAAACCTAAAAGACAAATTCTTTCCTTGCAAAACCTAAATTCCAAATGGGATTGCATTTTTTTGGCTCATGGCCCCTTTCTCCATCTTCAAAACCAATAAGACAGCACCTTTAAACTTCTCATTCTTTGAATATCTACTTATGTTGTCACATATCCACATCTGACTCTGACTCTCTTGCCTCCATTTTGTAAGAATGCCTGCAATTGCACCAGGCCTACCAGGATAAACCAGATAATCTCACTGTTTTAAAAATCCTTAATTAAATACATCTGGACAGTTCCTTTTTCCATGTAAAGCTATGTATTAATAGCTCTCAGAAGAGTAGTATGTGGATACCTTGTGATGGGGAGTATTCTACCTACTCCACACTATCTCTCATGTTTAATATGTCAGGATAGCTAATTAACATCGTTTGTTAAGTATAAAGTCAAATTTGTATTTTTTCTTTAAATTATCACTATTACTTAATTTTCCAGTTTATTCTACAAGTATAAACTCAACGTCAGTTTCCACACATATTATCTCTTGGTTCTATTCATTCCCTTATTCTTTTAATTAAATAAAGATGTATTTCAGTGATGACCTCTACATGTTTGAATTTTCCCAAGATCAATAAATAACCAGGGAGATAAAAGAGTTGAGTTCAGAACCAGGAGATGGCATATTTAAGTTCCTGGATTCACACATGGTCGACTGCAGTTCAAGTCTTGGACCTGGCAACTTAAAACTCCTGCTGGACACATGTGTGTTCATACTCAATATCCCTGGGAAGAGAATGGAGAAAAAGGGATTGCAGCATGACCATCTCCTCTGGGGGGTGATTTCTCACTTTCCCTCTTACTGTCTCTATCCTCTATCTCTGTCTGCCTGGTTCTCTCTCTCTGGTGAAAACATGTGCCCTAAGGCACAAATCTCTCTAAATAAATAAATGACTAAATAAAGAGTTGAGCTCATATACATTTTATTGTGAAAACATAAATTTTTATGTATTTAGGGGTCAGGTAAAGAAAATAAATGCATAAAGGAAATTCAGTGTGTGTCTGTGTATGTATGTGTATGTCTAGATATTCTGTTTTATGTTGGTTCCTATTTTTAAACATTATTTATTTAATTTTATTTATTATTTTCATTTTTAATTTAACTAGAGAGAGACAGAGAGAAAGAGAGAGAGGGAAAATGAGAATGCAAATCTCCAATGTGAACCGTGGTTGACCATGTGGGAGTCCAGTGCCTCAATGTCTTTTTTTTTTTTTTATTCAAGTAAAAGTTAAAGAATGCACAGAAACTTAGAAATGCCCAGACCTTATATGCATACAAGATTTAACTCACACACTTATCAATTTGTCAAATATTTTTATCACCCCACAAGTTTTTTCATGCGCTTTCCAAATCAATTCACCTTATTTGTAAGACAGCTACTATTCTGATTTCTGGCTTAATCCGCGTTTATTTTGATGAAATTCATGTAAATGGAATCATACAATATATATGCTTTTATCACTGGCTTTCTTTCTTTGGTTCATGCTTTAGATTCAGCCATGTGGTTGTGTGTGATAGTAATTTATTTCTTTTTATTGTAGAGTAGTATTCCATTATATGAACACACCAGGATTTATCCATTGTATCTTTTTTAATAGACATTTGTTTCTAGCCTTTCAGAATTATGAATAAAGCTGCTATGAATATTCTTATTTTATGATTATATGCTTTTATTTCCCTTGAATAAATATCAGTAAATTGCTGGGGCAGACCAAAACTACAATCTCTTTTCTACCGTGTCTAAAAATGTTTAAATAATTAGAGCATTCTCACCAATATTTGTACTTACAGACATTTTAATTTTACTTATTCTAATTGGGATGAGGTAAAATTTAAATTTCATTTCATGATTAATTATGTTGGCCACTTTTTTTATATGCTCATTGACCTTACGCACAATTTTTGTCTGCTGGCTGGTTTCTTTCTATTGTTAAATTAGGCATTGTTTATATAGGAGTGTAAGTCATTGTGAGATATGTATTACAAATATTTTCTCTTGGTTTATGGCTTTCTTCTTATTTTTTTCAGCAATGCATTTTGATGAGCAGAAGTTTTTAATTTTTAAATTTATTTTGATGAAATTCAACTTACCATTTTTTTGTCTTTCACAGTATACAATTTTATTATTCTTCCTAAAATATACATGGAAATTTCAAAGAACTCAAGAAAAAATACTGTTGCCATCTAAGGCTATGTATTAATAGCTCCAAGGAGCATTAAAATAGATCTTATTTTAAAGCAAAAAAATGGTTTTTTAAGTTCATTCATAGTTTTCATAAACTTTTAAAAGATCTCTTGTATTTTCCAAGTATGTTCACATAGTCTTCTATGCTTTCTTTTAGACGCTTTAGAGTTACAAGCTTTAATATTTAGGATCATAATTTTATTTATTTATTTATTAGAGATTTTTACTATAGGGTGTTTGTGCTCACCAAACAGAAAGCAAGAAGTCACCACCCGGGGTGGTGGTGGGGGGAGGTGGTTGCCATGCTGCAATCTGTTCTTCTTCATTGTCCTCTCAGAATTTTCGGCATGCATTTTAAGCCACTTTGTTGGGTATTTGAATAGTGGTAGGCTACGTGGGAGTCCAGTGACATAACCATTACAACATCTACTGGTCTTATTCATTTCATTTTTTTTTTTTTTAATGTATGAGGTAGACATGGCTAAAGTTCCTTTCCTTTCCATATATATTTTTATTTTGCCAGTACTATTTATTGATAAAAATTATCTTTTCTCTCATTTAATTGTTAAGTTGCAATTTTCAACAAATTTTTTGCGTAGTTGAAAATTGCTCTTACCAGTATCAGATAAAATCAATTTTTTATATAAAATAACGTTGCTACGTTTGGCTCAATTTGACCAATGTGCAACTTTTGCTTTAGAGCAGCAGTCCCCAAACTTCCTGGTACCAGAAGCAGGTTTCATGGAAGGGGGTTGATCCTGGGATGACCCAAGAACACCATATTCACTCACGTTGCAATATATAATGAAACAATCACACAGCAGTGGAATGTGTGCTCCCAAAACAAACAAATACTACACTGATCCAATAGGAGACTGAATCCCAGAAGTCAATGAGAGCAATGGGGGATAGTCTGCAAACACAAAGTCTCCCTTGCTCGCTCCCCACCAACTCCTCGCTATGCCTCTGGCAAATCTGCACTGATCTGTGGCTGGCCCCCAACAGGTAATGGACTGGCACAAGTCCATGGCCAATGGGTTGGGTACCCTACTTTAAGGGAATAAAAAAGTAATTTTTAAGTTTTTATCTTGTATCAGGCCTGGTGATAGTTACCTTTCTAAAATCTACCTTAATAGATTTTTAAAAGAATTTTCATCCTTTTAATTATATTAATTAAAAGTTTCATATTAACAGGCTGGGAAATACACTGTAAATCAGTTTTATTGAGGTATGGCACATAATGAAATTCACCAATTTTAAGTATAATTTTAAGAACTGTGACTAAGGTAAATAGCTATATAACTAGTACCACTTCGACAGATACATTTCTATCACCCCAAATGAGATGTCCATTTGCTTTCACACCCAACAACCCTATATACAGTGTTGGCAGCCACTAAACTGTTTTCTGTCAAAACACTTTTGCTTTATATAGTTTATAAATATATAAAATACTTCATACTCATGGAGTAAGAAGTTTTTTTTGGTTCATTTTTTTCCCTTAAATAATGCTTTGAGATTTATTCATGATGCATTTATTCTGTATCATTAGTGAATTATTTTAAATTTCTGAGTAGTATTTATAGTATAGATACACCATGATTTGTCTACCAGTGGTCATTTTATTTTTAGTTGAGATACAGTCACAATGTGTAATTTAGATTTATTAATCTAACTTGGTGATTTTATGTCTACTTTAAGTTTGATTTTTAGTTGAAGGAGAAAATTGTGAATTCAGTTATATGAGAATGTAAGAGGAGGGACCAGCAGTTAGTGTAATGGCTATGTTACTGGACTCCCATGTAGTTGACCGCAGTTCGAGTACTGGACCCAGTGGCTTAAACTCACATCGGGCGTGTGTGTGTGCATGCCCAAGATCCTGAGAGGAGAATGGAAGAGAAGGGATTGCAACATGGCCATCCCCCCTGAGGGGTGATTTCTCTCTTCCTGTCTCTCTATCTCTCTCTGTCTTTCTGGTGAGCGCACATGCCCTATAGCAAAAACCTCTCCAAAAAAAAAAAAAAAGAAAAATAATGTAAGAATGTAAGAGGAGAGAATGAAAAGTTTCAAATACGCAGTCTAAGAATTTTAAGATAATAGCTCAAATTATTTGCCAACATTAAAGAAGTGATTAAATGATAAACTTGGGAGCCAGCTGGCAGTGTAAGACACTGGAGTCCCACATCACCAACAGCAGTTCAAGTCCCAGACCTGTAGGCTTGCTTTCTCACGTTCTCTCTCTCTGTCCATCTTTCTCTAGTGAGTGCATGTGTCCTGTAGCAAATTTAATTATTATATAAATATAGATAAAAATTTTAAAAATGACACACTTGGAGATAAACTGGTGGTAATAATATTTCTTCTTAAATACTTTAGTTTATAACAATTTTTTTAAAGGTTTTATTTTGCTATAGGGTGCATGTGCTCGCCAGAAAGACAGAGAGAGACAGAGAGACAGAAAGTAAGAAATCACTCACAGGGGGGATGGCCACTCTGCAATCCCTTCTCCTTCATTCTCCTCTTGGGATCTTGGGCACTATTCACACATGCCTGCTGTGAGTTTAAGTCATCGGGTCCGGGACTCAAACCGGGAGTCCAGCAACATAGCCATCTGCTGGTCGCATACAGCAAATTGTTTTATTACTGATTTACTTTTACTGCTTCCTTCAAGAGAAAAGAAAATCAAGCTTCAAAATGTGACACTGTTTTTATGAATTGCTAGAAAATGAGTCACTTGTAATTATCACTATTTGAAAATAGGATGTAGACCTTGTGATTCCATTCTGACCTCACTCAATTGTGGTTCTGGAGACAATCCTATCTTAATAGGTATCCAGTAGGAGAAGGTTTTTATTTACTAAAGCAAATCTGTAAAGATTAGAAGAGATATTTCCTTTTTCAAATGTACAGACCCACACAAGGCTACATAGACAACAAAGAATCAGACAAACATGATGCTATCAAAGGAATCTAATGTTCCAATATCCTATATCAAAGAGATGGACCTATATAATTGCTTGACAAATTCAAAATAATTATCTTAGAAAATTCCAATTTGGGCCACGTGGTGGCATAGTGGTAATGCAACTGGATACACATAATGAAGGCCATAGTTTCACATTTCAGGACCTCCTTAAACATGATGGGTTTGTATGCACATGGTCATGATCCAGGCTGGCTGAGGCTGGATCACAGTATGGAGTCCCTATTGTTGGGGCTGCCCCACACACTTCTCTATCTCTTTCTCTTATGGGAGAAATAAAACAAACAAACAAACAAACAAACAAACAAAAAACTCAATGAGATAAAAAAAAGCAAGTAAACAATTAAACAAAATTAGAAAAACAATCCATGAACCAATGATAAATTTAAGGGAGAAATTTAAATAATAAGAAGAGTAAAACAGAAATCAGAGTTGAAAAATGTCATAACAGGACTGAAAATTCAATATGAAGTTCTAGCAACAGACTCAATCATGCAGAAGAAAGAATTAGTGATTTGAAGATTTATCATTTTAAATTAGTTATTAGAGGAACAAAAAGAAAGGGTAAATAAGATTGAATAAAATATAAGAGACTTATGGGATGTAACCAAGTGTATAAATATATACTTATGAGCATCTTGGAAAGGAAAAAGAAAGAAAAAAACCTTATTTAAAAAAATGAACTCTGAAAACTTCTCAAATCTTGGGGGAATACGGACATCAAGATTCACGAAGCTCAAAAAATTCCAAGGAAGATCAATCCCAAAAACACTCTAAGTCACATTATAATCATATTGTCAACCAATCAAAGACAAAGTGGAAAATCTTAAAATCAGCAAAAAAAGGGCCAGACACTGGTGCAGCAATAAAACACAATACTCCACAAGGGTAACGTGCATAAAAAGGCTGCAGGTTCATGTCTGGAGACTTCCCTGAGAATGCCAGGCATACACATGATCATGACTTGGGGCTGGCTGCAGTTGTGCTGTAGTAGATTATGGTGTCAAGACCATACTGAGAGCATTGTCACTCTGTCTCTTTCTCTGTGTCCCTTTCTCATCTTGTCTTTCTTACTCATGGAAGAAATAAATACACTTTAAAAATATCAATGACAGAAAAGAGACTCATCATATACAAGGGAAACTTAATAATGCTTTTAGCAAACATGTTAGCAGAAATCTTAAAAGCCAGAAAACAGTAAGAGTATATATAGAGCCAAAAGAAAAATATTGTCAAGCAAGAATGCTACCTCTGGCAAAGTTATCTATCAAAATAAGAAGGATGAACCAAACAGTGTTGCAGCAGTAATGGAATCTTCTAGAATGGACTTACATGAGAAGATCTCAGATTCATAATTCAGGATCTCCTTGTGCCCCCTGGGCATGAGGACATATACCAGTGACCCTGACTAAGGCTAGGGGTGGATCATAGCAACAAAAACCCTGTTGGGGTGCCCCTCTTTCTCTCTTTCTCATTAAATAAATAAATATATGTTCTTTAAGAATAGGACACAAAGGGAACAAGCAGTTAGCATAATGGCTATGTTGCTGGACTCCCACATAGTCGACCATGGTTCACGTCCCGGACTCGGTGGCTTAAAACTCACGCTGGGCGCATGTGCGTACGTGCCCAAGATCCCGAGAGGAGAATGGAGGAGAAGGGATTGCGGCGTGACCATCCCCCCTGGGGGGTGATTTCTCGCTTTCTGTCTCTACGTCTCTCTCTGTCTGTCTGGCAAGCGCGCGCGCCCTATAGCGAAAATCTCTCCAAAAAAATAGGAAACAAAGACAAAGTCTTTCTTAGACAAACAAAAGCTCAGAGGTGTTCATCCGCACTAGATCTGCCTTACTGGAAATGCTAAAGGGAGTTCTCTGAAGGGAAAGAAATAGCACTTATTAGCAACAGGAGAAAATATGGTCGTATAAAACTCACTGATAAAAGTAAATATATAGTCACATTCAGAATGTTCTAATATGGCAATTATGGTATGTAAATCACTGTTGCCTCTAATATAAAGTTAAAGGACAGAAGAATTAAAAATAACAGTAGCTACAATAATTTGTAAATAAGTGCACAGTATACAAAGATGTTAAGTGTGACATAGCACTCAAATAGTGGTGAGAGAAGTAAAAGTATAGAGGGTGCAATTGAAGTAAAATTGTTATCACCTTAAAATAAAAAAATGTTATAAATACAAGATATTTTATGTAAGCCTTGTGATAACTATTAAGAAAACCTAAAATAGATACACAAAAGCTAAAGAGAAAGGAATCAAATCATACCACTACAGGAAAAATAAATACACAAATCACAAAAGAATATATCAAAAAGAATGAAAGAAATAAGGAACTATGACAGACAACAATTACCAAAATGGTAATGGTAAATTCTCACTTGTGAATAATTGCTTATAAAGTAAATGGGTTTGGGGACAGTAGGTGGCATGGTGGTTAAAGATCGCACATGGCCAACAATGGTTCAAGTCCTGGACTTGGGGGCTTGCTTTCTCACTTTCCTTCTCTCTCTGGTGAACACATGTGTCCTATAACAAATTTAAAACAACAATAATAAATAAATAAAATTAGATAATAAAAAGTTAATGGGTCAAATTCGCCAATCAATAGACACAGAGTGGCTAGATGGATAAGAAAAAAAAAAAAAAAAAAAAAAAAAAACAAGATTCAGTAATTGCCATCAAGAGATTCACTTTAACCTTATGAACACATATAGGTCAAAAAAGGAAGAGATGAAAAAAGTAAACCATACAAATGGTTAAAAAAAATAGAGGTGGGGTAACTATATTTATATAAAGCAAAATAGACTTTCTGTAAAAATATTTCAGAAGAGATAAATAGGGTCACTAAATGATGATAAAGGAGTCCTTTTCTCAAGAGTATACAGCAATTGTAAATACAAATTCACTGAGCATTTATGCATATATATATAAAGCAAATATTAAGAGAACTGAAGGAAGAAATATACACTATAATATTAGTAAGTTACTTCGATACCACACTGTCAACAATGAATAGATCATTCACCCAGACAGAAAATTAATAAAGAAATGGCAGACTTGAACAAAATAAATTACTTTTCAAAAACTGATGTTATTAAAATAAAAAAAACTGATGTTATATAATGTTATCTAAAAATAGGGCTAGGGCAATATTTTAGCATTGACATAAACATATAAATTTATTTTTTTACTGTAAAGATTAAAGCAAAATAGACTTTCTGTAAAAATATTTCAGAAGAGATAAATAGGGTCACTAAATGATGATAAAGGAGTCCTTTTCTCAAGAGTATACAGCAATTGTAAATACAAATTCACTGAGCATTTATGCATATATATATAAAGCAAATATTAAGAGAACTGAAGGAAGAAATATACACTATAATATTAGTAAGTTACTTCGATACCACACTGTCAACAATGAATAGATCATTCACCCAGACAGAAAATTAATAAAGAAATGGCAGACTTGAACAAAATAAATTACTTTTCAAAAACTGATGTTATTAAAATAAAAAAAAACTGATGTTATATAATGTTATCTAAAAATAGGGCTAGGGCAATATTTTAGCATTGACATAAACATATAAATTTATTTTTTTACTGTAAAGATAATAGATACTGAAATGTAAATGCAAAGACCCCAAAATAAGTTAATGCATGTGAAAGCCTCGGAATGATGACTAATACCAATGGGAAGGCACTAAACATTACTTATGATTAGGAATAAAGTTATGCAATATTTCTTTCTTGTTCTACCATTCTAGGAGTACCAATTTCTCTTAAGTTCTTTGAGATGTTGTCACAGAGTATCTTCCTAAAACTTTGTGTGAGCTCTCTGGCATTATCAAAGGAGTTGTTGCTTCCTCTAGTCTCTCTTCAGAGTTGAAAAGGTAATGACGTCTGTGTGTGTGCATGTGTGCAGTTGGTATGGCTTTCAATTCATTTATTAATCAAAGGTTGGGTGGGTGATAGGAGAAATAGAGAAAAACTGCAATAGTGGCAATTAGTTATCTTTTCAAAAATTAAATTGATTTTATTACCTTTCAAAAAATGATCAATTTATGAAGCCAATGTGTATTATATGTAGAGGAGAGTGAGCAAGGGTTATGGTAGTGTATAACAAGGATGGTTAAGTTTAGAAACCTTAGAAAGACTGAATATTTATCTATGAAAATAAGTTGAGTCTTATAAAAGTTCATTAAATCTTCTTTTACCTTCTTAGTCTTTTTTTGAGAGATTTTTGCTATAGGGCATGCACACTGGCCAGAGAGACAGAGACAGAGAGACAGAAAACAAGAGATCCCCCCCCTACCCTCGGAGAATGGTCATGCCACAATCCCTTCTCCTCCATTCTCCTCTCAGTATCTTGGGCATGCACCCACACATTCCTGGAGTGTTTCAAGTCACCGGGTCAGGGACTTGAACCACAGTCAATTACACAGGAGTTCAGTGACATAACCATTATGCCATCTGCTGATCCCACTTTCCTATTCTTTATTCAATGATAATAAATTATTTATTAAAAAATTTTATGTCATTCCATTTTTTGTGGTGAGAAGGCTTATTTTGATTTTTTTAATTCTGGTAGAACATAAAAAAAAATTATATTAACCATTTTTAAGTTCACAGCTAATTCGGTTAATTTTAGTTAGCTCTTCATCCCTTTATGTCCCCCATCTGTACATTAAGCCAACTTTGCATTAAAATTTTCAAAAATATAAAAAAATAAAAATACAAAAATAATACATATATATATATATACACACACTCATATATACACACACACATATATACACACATACATATGTATATATACATATATATTTAATACATTCAATCACTGTTGTGTGTGGCAGTGCTCACTCTACGGCAAAAACTACTGGAGATGGAGGACTGCAGAACTGAGTCCATCTCTCTCTCTCTCTCTCTCTCTCTGTCTCTCAATAACACAATTTTTAAAATACACTAACAGCTATTTATTTAACATTTATATTGTATTAATCTACATATGATTTAAAGTATGTGAGAGAATGTACATCTATTATGTGAAAACATTATGCCATTTTATATAAGCATCTGCAGAAACTCGAGTATCTACAGTTTTGGTATCTGCTGGGAATCCTGGAATCAATTCCTGGTGGATAGTGAAGGATAACTGTATATTCAAAGTCTTAGGTAATTTACCTCCAGAACTTTTTTATCTCCCCAAACTGAAAATATCCACTAAACAATGCCTAACTCCACAAACCCCTAAAATCCAATAATCTACTTTTTGTTTCTATGAGTTTGGCAACTTCGATAATTTATTTTAGTGGAGTCATAAATTACTTGTCTTTTTGTGACTGACTTATTGCACTTGACATAATGCCCTCAATGTTCAATCACTTTTATTGCATGTTAGAATTTTTTTTGAGATATTTTTGCTATATGGACCATGTGCTCTCTAGAGAGACAGAGAGAGAGAGAGAGAGCATGTGACAAAAAGTGAGAAGTCACCCCCAAGGGGGAATGGCCACACTGTCATCCCTTTCTTCATTCTTCTCTCAGGATTTTGGGCATGGGCACATACACACCCCCATTGAGTTTCAAGGCCTGGGGTCCAGGACTGAAACTGTGATCTCCCATGTAGGAGTCTACTGCCATAACCACCATGCACCTGCTGGCCCCAAATTTTCTTTTTAAAGACTGAATATTTCATTGTATTCATTCAACTGTCAACTGGGCTGCTTTTCCCTTTTACCTATTCTAAGTAATGCTGCTATGAACATAGGTGTATATCTATTGTGTTATTCAATTAACCTAAATGAATTTCAAGTTAAAATAGTGGAATTAAAATTCTGCTTTTATATTGCACCTTTTCCAATTTGGAACATTTCCATTTTAATGCCCTAGAAAAAAAATTATTTTGGAAAAGCCCTATATTCCAAAAGACAGCATATGTATTTCATGGCCATCAGAAAAGCTTTACATACTGAAATAAGCCTGGATACTTTTTTTCTCCTTATCTAAAACCAAAATGTCTGCTTTTTATACAGATTTATCTACACATTATCCCATCAGAATTATCTACTAAATCATAATAATTTGTAGTCATTGTCCCTTTGAATCTATGTACAATTCTCCTAGGGAGACTCTCTTAGGGATTAATGGCATGCAAATCTGTCATATGTATTCACTTCAGGGACATGTAATTCAAAGTAAGTAATTAAAAAACAGATGGATGCACTACCAAAAAGAAAAAAACACATGAAAATATTTAAAGATTTAAAACTGGCTTTTCAGAACTTGAAGAGAGATTCCTGATAGTAAAATGAGAAATGTCCAGTTTGTATAACAATTGCATAAATTAGCCTCGATGCATGGTTTAAATCCTGAACCCTCAGATACCAGGAAGATGTGTGTCCTCTTCTATCTGCCTTGCCCTATAACTATGGCTCTGCATTACTGAAACCAAGATACATGATACATTGAATGAGTGTTTTTTCCTCTTTTTCTTTCATGCAAAACAGGTCATTTCCTTAGGAATTCACAAATCAAAGAAGTTCAGATATAAGTAAAAATTTATGTTCTAATAACAAAGAGGTAAATTTTAGATTTGAGGCCCTAGCTTGACCCAGAATCTGGCAGGACTCTCTGAAGTCTTATATAGCATTTTAATGTTAAACAAAGACCTGGAGTACCTTCATAGTTTAACAGAACAATGACTTGCAGGCCCTAAATTTAATATGATATAAAGAAAAATATGCTTTAAACATAAACATCTTCTTCTGTACTTTATGTAAACTAAGATTTCTTCCCAGTACTCATCCCTTAGGGAAAGGCCTTTGATCTTGAGAAAAAAGCTATCTTCAACCAGCAAGAATTTGTTCATATTGTTTTGTTGTATAATATAAGATATTCTCTGATCAAAAAAGATGTATATACATTTGTCCATCTCTGGAATAGATTAATATATTAAAATAATTGCTCATATTTGAAGGAATTTTATGATGAAAATGGGTGATTGTATATACAAAGATAAACTCAAAAAATATTTGAAGATGCAAGAAAAGCAGTCATTTAACAAGAAAAATGTTAGGGCCGAAGGAAAAGTATTGGGTTTGTGTCCCAGGACCTCCCTGGTCATGGCAGGTGTGTACACGTGTACCTGTGATTCAGGCTGGTTAATCTTGCATGTGGATCATGGCACGAAGACTGTTAGGGTTTCTCTCTCTTTCTGTCTTTCTTTCTTGTGAAAAAAAAAATATATATATATATTCAAAAAAAAAAAAAGAGAAGAAAAGTTTCTGTCATAGAAACTGCCAGCTTAGGATGATCTTGTTGTGCTTAACAATGGTTGATGGCAATCTAAGAAACAAATAAAAAATGAAAAATAGGAGCAACCAACTAATAATCAAACAACACAAATAATAGTAAATATTTTAATATATTATAAGTATATAAAGACTTAGAATCAATATTCCTGGGCTAATTAAAGTAAATCTTTGAATAACAGTTGATATACCAGTTTCATATTTTTTTGTAAAAATAGCTGTGTTTTCTGTGCTCTTGGATTCTGCCATAGTGTGAAATACTACGCAAATGTAACATTTTCTTTCATGTTTAATTTGGTTGTTTATTTCTTTGAATTTCCTACATTTTTTTCACTACTTTTTTGAGTCAGGTAAATAATCAATCTACTTAAAAATGTGGGAGTATAAATATATTTATTTAAATAAATTAAATTATAATTGTTTTTTGTTTTCAAGAGGATTGTTTTTATAAAGGTCAGACAATCTTCACTTCAAGTGTTTCTCTGTTTTCATTAGCTAGATAAAATTTGAAAGGTCATTTATTTGAGGAATATTTGCTTGGGAACCAGCAGTTAGCGTAATGGCTATGTCGTTGGACTCCCACGTAGTTGACTGCGGTTCACATTCTGGACCCGGCGGCTTAAAACTCACACCAGGTGCGTGTGTGTGCATGCCCAAGATCCTGAGAGGAGAATGGAGGAGAAGGTATTGTGGCATGACCATCCCCCCTGGGGGGTGATTTCTCGCTTTTAGTCTCTCTGTCTCTCTCTGTCTGTCTGGCGAGTGCACACGCCCTATAGCGAAAACCTCTCCAAAAAAAAAAAGAATATTTGCTTTGAACAGTAATTTTCATGTTTGATAGTTTAAACATAAATTGTAATTCCAATATAACTAATTGACTTTAAGACCTTGGACTAATATAAAATTGAGTTAATGCATGAGGATCAAGAGGATTAAAACTATAAAGAAAGAGAATGCAAATGATCTGAATCACCAAGCATGGCTTAAAATCCTGTATCCATATTTACATAAAATATTTTTGCTATTTGTAAAACCCTGATTAAGACATTAGTAGTTTTAATGTGGTAGATGTATTATCTTAGGCTGACAAGATTGCTTGTTTGTGTGTTAGTGCATATATATTTAAATAAACATAATAATGTAGACTATTATTATTCAACAAAACATATGGATGATAAAAAGAAAAAAAAAATCACTCTTAGGAAAACAGCTGGTCTCAGTCCGATGTTAAGCAGAAGCAGGAAAGAGCATCCCAGCCCTACATATTTGTCCAAAAAACAGACTCTGTTTGTCACCACTCTTACTTCCCAAAGGCCTATTAATTTTTTGTCTTTAATTTGCCAGAGGGTACATGCATTCCCCAGAGAGAGACAGAAAAAGGGGAGAGAGAGAGAGAAAGAGAGAAAGAATGGGAGAAATCATCACCCTAGGGGGTGGTTATGCATGATGCCTTCTCCTCCATTCTCCTCTTGGGATCTTGGGCATGCACGCCCTTTGTGACTGAGCATAAACACATTTATATGCTTTTCAAGCCACTGGGTCTGGAACTCAAGTGTCTTAACCACCATGCCATTGCCTGGCCAATAACATTTTTATTTTTGTAGTTTCTTTTTTAAAAAGGAATTATTTATCTAATTTTATTTATTCATTCATTTATTTGACCAGAGAGAAACAGAGGGGTTGGGGGAGTGAGAAAGCAGGCCACCAGGTCTAAGACTTGAACCATAGTCAGCCATGTCGGAGTGTCCAGCAACTTAACCACCATACCGTCTGCTAGTCCCCTATTTTTGTTGTTTCTAAGAGAAGTTCCCCACTTCTGAAAAGAGCTGGAATTTTTAATAAGCATTTATTTCTGCTGTATTCATTTTGAACATTTTTATAGGACTATGTCTTATTTTCAGGTGAATATCTGACATCTGTGTTTACGTTCGTGACTTTAACTAACAATGACTTTCAGGCCCTAAATTTTAAGTGATAATACAACTCTTTGATTTTTTGGATGTAAACTCTTTTGAAGATTATCGAAACTTGGGTACCACAAGTTTTATTCCTTCACGGTCAAATGGAAGAGTGGCTGTATATATCCATGTGTGCTTGGTATTTTCTATATGTTTTTTTAATTGCCAGAGGGCACGTGTGCTGATCAGAAACAGAAACTGTGGGAGGAGCAACCCTCCAAGTGGGACATAGCAATGCCATGACTCCCATGTAGGATCTGGCTCCCTCAACCACTAGTCCTGGCCCACCTATATTTTAATTAGTTCACTACTATTATGTGCTGATTATTGTAATAGTTAATTTTGTGTTTCAACTTGACTGGGCTAAAGGATATCCAGATAACTAGTAAGTCAATATTTTTGGTGTGTTTGTAAGGTGGTGTTCAGAAGAGATTAGCATTTGAATTGGTAAACTGAGTAAAGAAGCTCACTCTCATCACTGTGGTTGGATATTATGTAATTTATTGATGGCTTGAATAGAACAAAAAGTTGGGAGAGAGAATTTTCTCTTTTCTGGAGCTGGGGCACCTGTCTTCTCCTGCCATCAGATATCAGTGCTCCTGATTCTTAGGCTTTTAGATCTTGACTTGGACTTAGACCATTGGCTCCCTTAGTCTTCAGGTCTTTGGGGTTGGAATGAAACTGCACCACAAGCCTACCTGAGTCTCCTGCTCGTGGGTGGCAGACCATGAGACTTCTCAGCCTCTATTATTGCATACACCAATTTCTTAAAATATCTATCATCTATCTATCATTTTACTGATTTTGTTTCCCTGGAGCCCCTGACTAATGCATTTGTCAACTCAGATAAAGAATCTAAACACTCTCTAGGCCTACTATGTAAATGTAAAATGTGATCCAAATGAATGCATTTCAATAATTATATATATTTCAGATCAAAAAGTATAGATGCATATTCATATTCATGTGCAAAGACCGGCATAATGACTGTTATTAAATTGATATTGTAGAATATATTGTGCCATGGTTTAAAAATACCTTTGTTGATTGATGGCAACAGTTTACTGGATACTTAGAAAGCTCTGGAAATTAGCTGATATACTCATTCTCTATAATATAGTCTTGCCTTGTAACAAAATTGTAACAAAAAATGTATTTACTAATTTAGTGTTAAAGTTCCCCAAAAGAAGATTCTAAACTTTCCATATTTATATCATTCATTACTAATAAATTAGCCATAACTAGTCAATATTTAGTCTTGAAAATGATAGCCTGAATAAAGCACTGTGCCATGTGCTTTTGACAATCAAGAACTCCATACGGCAGCCTCATGGAACGGGTTTCCCAGTGGCTGCTGGCACTGCCAAGAGCATACACCTGCTGGTCTATACTGAAGAACTGAGTCTGGATTTTCAGCACTCTTAGTCTAGAAGTGCATGTCTTCACAAAAGTAGACTATTACCTAACTCAAGATCCATGAACTAAGAACTGACTATACAGAAAAAAATACTGGAGAGCATGCATGGTTATTTGTTCCTAATGTTATTAGTATCACTTTTTAAATTCTATTTTTTGATGAGATATGAGAAAATTGTCTTCATAATTCTTAGTGTGGCTGCTATTATTATATAAAGTGAAACAAAACATTAATTGAGTGTTATCTTAATTCAAGTGACTTAGAATTCAGGAACAAGATCCCAATATTGGCATACTAAAGATTCTGAAAGACTGTGTAGTCAAGCTTACTAAAATGTTTCCATGAATCTATTCTTTAGAATCTGCAATCTTTAATACCCATTAACATCTCTCTGACCTCTAGGGTTCTCACAACATAGTTTGAAAAGTATGCAACAAGTTTCATCTTTCCCCAGATTTTTAGGAATGTTTCCTATGATAGATATTAGCCTTTACCAAATTCCTTTTGACTTTAACATTTAAAAAAAGATTTAACAGGGAATTCCTCAGTCTTGACTCCCTGTGTATTAAGGGAGACATGCTATAAAATATAAGTTATCAATGGGCTCAAATTGGTGATTGGCCAATTCCAATCTGTGACAAGTTATAGTCTGGTTTGAGGAGTTTCAAATAAACATTGAGTTAGCATTGAAAAATTCAGAAGATTTTAAATAAAAATACTGATTTCTGGCATGGCCTGATAAACTGGAACATTTGCCAATGTCAGAAATCCCTTCTGTGCTGGCGACACTCAGCTGTAGTTCAGTAGTGCTGCTGTAAGAAAGAAGGCATGTACTGGATGGAACCCACTTCACTTTGTTACTGGCCGAGCCATTGCAGGCATTTGGTTCTATATTTCTTAATTTCATAGTGAATGACCTTAGTCTCTTCTCCATAAACGGAACGGATTTAGAACAGAAAATTATAAAACTGAAACTTACAGCCTCTGTAATGATAATGAGTCAATAAGAGCGCAGAGTTTCATCTTATTAGAGATGAAAAGCATAAGAAATGTATCTTAGTAAAACCAAGAAGCCCATTTCAATCAATCAAAACAAACGAGGTAAGAAGATATAACAGCATTGTCAGGAAAAAATAGCAGAACTTCAGTGTACAGAAATTGTCTCTCTATGTCAGCATAAATTTTTCAGATAGTGAAATGAAAACTTATGCGCATTCTTTCTTCATTTAATGGGTATTTTTACATCACTCTTGTGAGTCAGATACTGTATGCTAGAAACCACTTGATGTCACCATTCTAAAGTACTGGATAGGGTGTATTTGGAGGTAGTTGAGAAGAGAAAGTGAAAAACAGGTAATTTAGCAGTATAATCTAACCTACAACCAGTCATTTTCAGTTATAGATCATAAAAGATATCACCTACTAAAATTTGAAGGAGCTAGAAGTTAAAAGAAATTTAAAAATTTGTGAATGAGTATGAAGTTAAATTACAGGTTAGAATTATTTCTTGCTTGTTGAAACAGAATTAGTTTCACCATTTCCTTAGAATTTTTTACAAATAAACTTAGTTGCAAAGAAACATTTCCAATCATTCCTATATGTGTATGAAGCTCTGAAAATCCCAACTATGACTTGATATATTAACCTGGTTAGAGCTTAGTTTTCCTTATCCAAAAACAATCACTAGATTTTTATTTTGATAGTTACTTTCATCAAAGTCCAGAAGCAGGACCAGCAGTTAGCGTAATGGCTATGTTGCTGGACTCCCATGTAGTCGACTGCAGTTCTTGTCCTGTACCCAGTAGTTTAAAATTCATGCCCGGCGCATGTGCATGCATGCCCAAGATCCTGAGAGGAGAATGGAGGAGAAAGGATTGTGGCATGGCCATCCCTCCTGTGGGGTGATTTCTTGCTTTCTGTCTCTCTGTCTCTCTCTGTCTGTCTGGCGAGCTCACGTGCCCTATAGCAAAAACCTCTAAAAAAAAAAAAAAAAAAAAAAGTCCAGTAGCTAGACATTAAGACTATAAGGGAATCTACAATAAATATATCAAAAGATTTAAAAGAAAGTGTGGCATACGTGTAGAATTATTTTTAAATGAAATATTTTTCAGTATGTTCCATAAGAAATGGGCTTCCTTAATCCATTTTGAATAATTTACAGACCATTCCAAACCTTTTTGAGAACTTTAGTAACTGAATGAGTAGTTAGTCCTTTCTCTCACTTTAATCAAACATTTCAGCATGAATTCATTCACTCAATTCTAAGGACCATTTCCTCTGAAATTATCCATAAATCTTTTCTGTCCTATGGTAGAGAAATGTAAAATTTAACATTTTTTAGTCTTGGAATAAAACTATGCTGAATTTTTAATGGAACTCTAGGTTGAGTGTGACATCCACAATCCTTTGGGAAGCTATTAAACACTTGCAAAAAATTTTTAGATAAGACTTTCTGATATGTTGTCATGTATGGATTATCAGTCACTTTAGCTCTTTTATTTCAAAGAAAATATTCTTTACTCTTAGAAATAGGTCTTTAACCTTTGGTAAAATTTTGCTTTATTGTTAATATATGCTATAACCTTGAGCAATTTATTTACCTGATTAGGCTTTTAATTAACCTTACATATAATTATGATTTTAAGTGTTTGAGCTTTTAAAAAGAGTTTGAAATTAATTATACATTAAAATTTTGGTAATATGCATTTTTAAAATTTTTAATTTTGTGCTAATTTTAAATATCTTGAAGAGATGCAAAAAGAGAATCCTCGTATGCTGTTCATTCAACTTTTAATTTCAGTATCTTACCTTGTTTAATATATTCATTAAAACCAAGAATTACTCTTACTAGTCAAACTCTCAACTTTAATTAGATTTCACCAGTTTTTCTACTAATTTCTTTAAAAAAAAATCAATTAGTTTAAGATCTAATCCCAGGGGACCAGCAGTTAGCATAATGGCTGTCGTTGGACTTCCATGTAGTCGACCACAGTTCAAGTCCTGGACCCAGTGGCTTAAACTCACGCCGGGCGCGTGTACATGCGTGCCCAAGATCCCAAGAGGAGAATGGAGGAGAAGGGATTGCAGCATGGCCATCCCCCCTTGGGGAGTGATTTCTCGCTTTCTGTCTCTCTGTCTCTCTCTGTTTGTCTATGACAATTTCTCATTCTTTCTCTTTTTAGCCAAATTTTTATTTTGTTGTAAAATTAAAAACAGTACACAAGCATGTACAGTTGTAATTCCAAAGCAGGGTGCTATAGATGTAAAAATTATTGCAGTTTTCAAAGAAAATGTAATACCAAATAATGTCAAAATAAGCCTTTTGAAACCAATCTGTTTTGCTTTTTTTTTTCACAGAAGTTTCATCTCCTTTCTCCAAATACTTTGGCATGATTTTATAAAATACATTTCTAAAACAAGGTATTGATTATACTTTGCTTGTAGTTTATGAACTTAACGGTTTGAAGATACTAATCAGGTATTTTGTTAGTTGTTGCTCAATTTAGATATAGCCCATTTTATTTTTAAGAATTAATGAAGCTTTTAGATTTGGGAGAAGAATTCTTAGATCTTGTGTATTCTTGTCGTTACTTTCTATTAGGGGTAAGATGATATCAACATGGCTTATCACTAGTGATTTTCACCTTGATCATTGGTGAAGGTGGTGCCTTCTAGGTTTCTTTACTCCAAGGTTACTATTTTTCTCTTTCCATATTATATTCACTAGAAGAAAGTCATTATGTCCAAATCCATATTCAAGGATAGATGGATTAAACTTCACCCCTTAGAGGGAAAAGTATAACTTAATTTATGTTTATATGTTACAATCACACCACACTTCATGAATTTGGGGGAGGAATTCCGGAATTATAAAAATATTTTGTTTCTCCTTAATTTTTTACCTAGTAATTTTAGCACTAATCAGTAAATCTTGCCCAATGCAATTTTCCTAAATAGATTAATTATGTATGAAATATTTGTCTCTTATCTCTCATTTTTTGTATATTCAATAATTTACATATAATTCATATCAATATGGATTTATGGAGTTTTATTTTATGTACTTTAATAACTTACTTCCTAAGTTATTCCAATTCTTGCTATTGAGAGCTCTCTCAAGTTGGCTTCTGGCTCTCTTTGCCATGATGTATACGTGCTTTTTGGTGTTTGTGTGGTGGAGGAACACTAAGAAATGATATTCCAAGACCATTTTATATTTTTAATTTCTTGGTCCTAGAACCAGCTATTTTTCAATGGCTTTCCAATGTCTTCTGTTATATAATTATACTATTAGTTTTCTAGGACTTCTCTAACAAGTTGCCATGACTAAATGACTTTAAAAAACGGTCTTTATAGTCTATGAAGTCATCAAAAATGAGATATCAGCAGGGCTGGGTGTTTCAGGAAGCTCTAAAGGTGACGTGTTACATACTTCTCTTTTATCTTCTGTGGGCTCTTGGGGATTCCTGGCATTTAGTGGTTCATAGTTGCATCACTCTTACCTCTATCTCTGAATTTCATGGGCCTTCTCCCTTGTATGTCTCTCTGACTCCTTCCTTATTTTTTTTTTATTTTGGAGAGGTTTTTGCTATGGGGTGTATGTGCTCGCCAAAAAGACAGAGAGAGAAGCAGAAAGTGAGAAATCACCCCCCAGGGGGGATGGTCACACCGCAATCCCTTCTCCTCCATTTTCCTCTTGGGATCTTGGGCATGCACACACATGCACCCAGCGTGAGTTTTTTTTTTTTTTTAATTTTATTTTTTTATTATCATCATCATAATCTTCTTTATATTACATTGGATTACATATAACTTTACAGTGTATTACATTGTTTTTTCAAAAGGGAATGCCATGCATGTCCGTCAGTACAGAGACATTAATCTCCCCATTTCAACATTCAATATCTTTTCTATGTTTTCCCCAATCATTATGTTTATTATTCTAATTATTTTTTAAAACAGTCAATTGCTATTTCTCATTTTGCTTGTAAAAATACTTTGCCCATCATGAAATACTTCTCAGACCAATCCAGTTGAGAATACTATACATGTCATCATCAACAGTTAATAAGCCCTATCTGTTTCTCACTAACGTCCTGTCTCTCTATTGTTCACTTGCTATCTTTCTCTATCCTCTTCTCTTCACTTACCCCATTCCACACTGTCCTATTCTCATTAAGTACCTTCACTGTGTTTATGTCCTCCGAATTTTTGCTCTCTATTATAGAGTGCGGATAGTCGGTATATATTGAGTGGATACATACAATATCTTTCTTTCATAGCCTGGCTTACTTCACTCAGCAATAGATCCTCCATATCTGACCATTTTCTATCAAATTCCAGGGTCTTGTTATTTTTTATGGCTGAGTAGTATTCCATAGAGTATATATACCACACTTTTCCAATCCATTCATCAGTTTGTGGACATTTAGGTTGGTTCCATGTCTTGGCAATTGTGAATAATGCTGCAATAAACATGGATGTGCAAGCACTTTTCTGACTGAGCGTTCTCCTGTCTTTTGGGTAAATACCCAGAAGTGGGATTGCTGGATCAAATGGTAGTTCTATTTGTAGATCTTTGAGGAACCTCCATATTGTTCTCCACAGTGGTTGAACTAGTTTACATTCCCACCAACAGTGTAGGAGGGTTCCCTTTTCACCACATCCCCGCCAACACTTATCACTTTTTATATTCTTAATCTTTGCCATTCTGACAGGGGTTAGGTGGTATCTCATTGTGGTTTTTATCTGCATTTCCCTTATGATGAGGGATGTCGAGCATTTCCTCATATGCTTTTTGGCTGTTCGTATGTCTTCCTTAGAGAGACTTTTGTTCAGCTCACTTTCCCATCTTTTAATCGGGTTAATCATTTTTTTTCGCATAAGGCACTTGAGTTCCCTATGTATTCTCGTTATCAGTCCCTTGTCTGAGGCATATTTAACAAAAATATTTTCCCATTCTGAGGGTTGTCGGTTCACACTTGTTACTGTGTCCTTTGCTGTGCAGAAACTTCTTAGTCTAATATAGTCCCACTTGTCTATTTTAGGGATTATTGCCTGTGCTTTGGGAGTCTTATTTAAGAAGTCTTTGCCTACTCCAATGTCTCCCAGAGTTTCCCCAGCATTTTCCACAAGTAGTTTTATTGTCTGAGGTCTTAGGTTCAGATCTTTGATCCATTTTGAGTTGACTGTTGTTAATGGTGAAAGATGGGGGTTCAGTTTCATCTTTCTGCAGGTGGATACCCAGTTTTTCCAGCACCATTTACTAAAGAGGTTTTCCTTTTCCCAATGGATTGACTGATATCCTTTGTCAAAGATCAGTTGGCTATAAGCTTTGGGGGTTATTTCTGGGGTCTCTATTCTCTTCCATTGGTCCACATGTCTGTTTTTATGCCAATACCATGCTGTTTTGATGACCACAGCTTTATAGTATATCTTGGGATCAGGGAGTGATATGCCTCCTACTCCATTCTTCTTACGCAGGATTGTTTTTGCAATACGAGGCTTTTTATGGTTCCAGACAAATTCTATAATTGTCTTTTCTAGATCTCTGAAGAATATCTCTGGTATTTTGATTGGAATTGCATTAAACATGTAGATTAATTTGGGTAGAATTGCCATTTTGATTATGTTAATTCTTCCAATCCAGGAGCATGGGATGTCCTTCCACTTTTTTATGTCACTTTCAATGTCTTTTTTAAGATTTTCGTAGTTTTCTTTATAAAGGTCTTTGACTTTCTTAGTTAGGTTTATCCCTAGGTATCTTATACATCTTGTGGCTACGGTGAAAGGGATTCCTTTCTTCAGCTCTGCTTCGTTCAACTCACCCAGCGTGAGTTTTAAGCCACCGGGTCTGGGATGTGAACTGTGGTCAACTTCATGGGAGTCCAGAGACATAGCCATTATGCCAACTTCTGGTCCCATCCTTCCCTGTTCTTGTAAGGACACCAATCATTGGATTTAGAGCCTACCCTGATTCAGTAAAACTTCATCTGAACAATGACATCTACAAAAATCTTTTTAAAAATAAGGTCACATTCTGAAGTGCCGGACAGGCAAGAATTTTGCTGGCACAACTATTGAACTCAGTACAATGTTGAGAACCCAAGATTTGGATTTGTTTTTTTAAAATGTTACAACCTCCTTGATAATTGCATTGCTTTATTCTTTCATTTTACATGCTACAAATTTTGAAGAAACATTTAACTCTGGATATTCAATGTGTAAATTTTGAAATGTCTTTGTGGAATTAAAATTTATTCTCTGTAATGATTATGCTTTTAAAATTGTTTTTAGTCCTTCAAATGGACCAGAAGAAATCTTAAACCATGAAATTTACATTACTTCCATTTAGCTTAAAGTTATTTAAATTTTAATTTGTTTAAATTGTGAAATGTTTAAAAGACACAGCAAAGATACCATAGCAGGCACTCTGTCTACGATCAATATTTAATACATGCTTTGGTCTTTTTCAACATTAATCTTTTAAAAAAGAACAAATTATTCTAAAAATAACTAAAATATTAGAATGAAATGTAAGGCTCTCTTATTATTATGTGTATCCAAATTTGTATTTATAATCACATATTCACATAGTACTAATTCTGTCATTTTTTTCATATTTATGTACATAGCATTATTTATATGTATGTGTATATATATATATATATATATTCACTTTCAATTCTCTTTTTTAAGTTTATTTATTTTATTTATGATAGAGAAAGCATGTGTGCACTCATGCCCTCATGCTGGTCAAGTTCTTGGATAGGCACTGGTGCTTACAGTGTTTCAAGTTCCTGGGCCAGGGGTCTGAACTGTGGTCAGTCATGTGGCTTCCAGCTGCTATAGCTCAGTATGCTACTGATTGTGCCACTGAGGCATAGAATACTCAATATTCTTTTACCTTTTTAATTTTTAAAGATTTATCTATGTAGGTATTTTTAAAATAACTACATGCACAATTTTCTGGATATTAGACCAATGTAATCAACTATTAGTTCATTTCTTTTTTATTCAGAATTTAAGCTCTCTTATTTTTTCAATATTAAAATAATTATCTATACACAAAAACTTGTAAATTCTTGGTGTGACTGGTTACCCAGCACTAGTGGGTATTACTAATTTGTTTTCCAAAGTGATTATTCTAGTATTTATGCCTATTAGTTTTAGAGGCAAAGGTCTACTTTTCTTTTTTAAATTTAATTTATTTATTATTATCATTATCTTTTTTATATTACATTGAATCACATATCTCTTTATAATGTATTGCAGTTCTTTTTCCAGCACGATTACCATGCATATCAATCAAGAAAAATACATTATCCATATCACCATCATCATCAAATAGCTTTTCATCATTTTTTCAGATATTATCATTATTATTATCCATTCCCATTTTTTAAACATCCAATCACTATGTATTATTTGTCTTTTAAAGAGAATTAACCCAATAAGAAATACTTTTCAGGCCTGTCCAGTTGAGAATGCTGTACATGTCATGCCTCTCTATTTGTTCTCTTGCTATCCTTCTGTATACTCTTCCCTTCTCCCCACAACCCCCGTCTCACACTGTTTTCAGCATCCATAACTATTTTCACTACTTTTATGCCCTTCACTATTTCGATCTCTACCATAAAGTGTGGATAGTCAGTATATATTAAGTGGATAAATACAATAACTTTCCTATCCTGGCTTTCTTCACTCAGCAATAGATCTTCCATATTCAACCACTTTCTATCAAATGCCACGGTCTTTTTTTTTTAATGGCTCAGTGGTATTCCATAGAGTATGTGTGCCACAGTTTTGAATCCATTCATTTGTTTGTGTACATTGGGTTTGTTCTATGTCTTCGCGATCATGAATAATACTGCAATAGACATTGATGTGTAAGTACTTTTTCGACTGAGCATTCTCCTCTCCTTTTCCAAGTACATTCTTATTTAGTATTATCATATATACCTACATTTTAATTTTTACATATTATTGATAGATATGAAATTGTATCTCATTGCTTTAATAAACATTTATCTAATTTCTAATATTGAATTTATAAAATATGTTCATTGGCAGTTAAGATTTTCCTTCTGTGATTTGCCTGTTCAAATCTTTGACTCATTTTGGTTTTCATTGTTGTTATTCATAGGAACTTTTAAAGCAATCAGACACTAAATCTTGGTTAGATATAGACAATGCAAATACAATTTTGCAGCTTAAAATTTATGTTTCAACTACATATATGTACATATATAGTCATATAGAAGTATTAAGCTTTAATGTAGTTGTTATGGTGTGTTATCATCTAAGAAGGTCTTCCTATTCTGAGGTCTATAGCTGTCTTTTGAATTAGATATTTATTCCACCTGAGCTATATATTGACAAATAATATAAAGTAGTCATGTCTTATTTTTTTTCCATTGGAACTGTCAGTGTTTACAGGATCATATACTGAATAACCTATTCTCTTTTCAGTGATGGAAGACCACCACCTCTTCTGAATTATGGATTTTCCTATCTGTATAGACCTACCTTGAGGCCACTTTTTCACCTCCAACTCTCTATTTGTCTATCCCTGTGACAAAATTATGATATATTAATTATAACTTGTTTTTATATTTGGTAGATCACTCTGCCTTCTCATGTTTTGGCATGGACAGTATAATGTGCTGGCTTGTCATTAATATTTGTAGTCAGCATGTCTGGGCTCAAATCCCAATTACTTAGACTCTCTGCATCTGTTTTTTCATCTACAAAATAAAGGTATTCATGGCTCCTATCTCTTAGTGGTTTTTTTTAATATGCTTATTTATGTAAAGCATTATGTCTACAAACATTAAGCACTCAGGAATTATCTATTCAAAATTGTCTTCACAGCAAAGGACACGGTAACAAGTGTGTATAGACAACCTTCAGAATGAGAGAATATTTCTGTTAAATATTCCTCATACAAGAGACTGATAACAAAAATACTCAGGGAACTCAAGAGCCTTATGCAAAAAAAATGATTAACCCAATTAAAAGATGGGAAAATGAGCTGAACAAAAATCTCTCTAAGAAGACATATGAACAGCCAAAAAAGCATATGAGGAAATGCTCAGCATTCCTCATCATAAGGGAGATGCAGATAAAAACCACAATGAGATACCACCTAACTCTTGTCAGAATGGTAAAGATTAAAAATATAAAATGTGACAAATGTTGGTGGGGATATGGTGAAAAGGGAACTCTCCTACACTGTTGGTGGTAATGTAAACTGGTTCAGCCACTGTGGAGAACAGTATGGAGTTTCCTTAAAGATCTACAAATAGAACTACCATTTGATCCAGCAATCCCACTTTTGGGTACCTACCCAAAGGACAGGAGAATGCTCAGTTGGAAAAGTGTTCGCATATCAACGTTAATTGCAGCATTATTCACAATCGCCAAGACATGGAACCAACCCAAATGTCCACAAACAGCTGAGTGGATTGAAAAAGTGTGGCATATGTACTCTATAGAATACTACTCAGTCATAAAAAACAAAAAGACCCTGGCATTTGATAGAAAGTGGTTGGATATGGAGGATCTATCACTGAGTGAAGTAAGCCAGGCTATGAAAGAAAGACATTGTATGAATCCACTTAATATATACCAACTATCTGCACTCTATGGTAGAGAGAGAAATATTGGAAGACATAAAATCAATGAAAATAGGATAAACAAGGATAAGACAGTGTGAAATGGGGCAGAGAAAAGAAGAGTATAGAGAAAAATAGCAAGAGAATAGAGAGGCATGACAGTAGTAGGACACAAATATATGGTTTATTACCTGTTGATGATGATGTGTATAGTATTCTCAACTGGAGTGGTCTGAGAAGTATTTCATGTTGGGTAAAGTCTTTTTTACAAAAAAAAAAAAGAAGTAGTGATTGACTGTTTAAAAAATAATTTGAATAATAATAATGGTAATGATCATTGGCAGAATGACTCCACTCATGGAGTTGATTTTCACACCTAACAAACTTTGCAGTAGCTGCAAGTTGCTCATGTTTTGGCATGGACAGTATAATGTGCTGGCTTGTCATTAATATTTGTAGTCAGCATGTCTGGGCTCAAATCCCAATTACTTAGACTCTCTGCATCTGTTTTTTCATCTACAAAATAAAGGTATTCATGGCTCCTATCTCTTAGTGGTTTTTTTTAATATGCTTATTTATGTAAAGCATTATGTCTACAAACATTAAGCACTCAGGAATTATCTATTCAAAATTGTCTTCACAGCAAAGGACACGGTAACAAGTGTGTATAGACAACCTTCAGAATGAGAGAATATTTCTGTTAAATATTCCTCATACAAGAGACTGATAACAAAAATACTCAGGGAACTCAAGAGCCTTATGCAAAAAAAATGATTAACCCAATTAAAAGATGGGAAAATGAGCTGAACAAAAATCTCTCTAAGAAGACATATGAACAGCCAAAAAAGCATATGAGGAAATGCTCAGCATTCCTCATCATAAGGGAGATGCAGATAAAAACCACAATGAGATACCACCTAACTCTTGTCAGAATGGTAAAGATTAAAAATATAAAATGTGACAAATGTTGGTGGGGATATGGTGAAAAGGGAACTCTCCTACACTGTTGGTGGTAATGTAAACTGGTTCAGCCACTGTGGAGAACAGTATGGAGTTTCCTTAAAGATCTACAAATAGAACTACCATTTGATCCAGCAATCCCACTTTTGGGTACCTACCCAAAGGACAGGAGAATGCTCAGTTGGAAAAGTGTTCGCATATCAACGTTAATTGCAGCATTATTCACAATCGCCAAGACATGGAACCAACCCAAATGTCCACAAACAGCTGAGTGGATTGAAAAAGTGTGGCATATGTACTCTATAGAATACTACTCAGTCATAAAAAACAAAAAGACCCTGGCATTTGATAGAAAGTGGTTGGATATGGAGGATCTATCACTGAGTGAAGTAAGCCAGGCTATGAAAGAAAGACATTGTATGAATCCACTTAATATATACCAACTATCTGCACTCTATGGTAGAGAGAGAAATATTGGAAGACATAAAATCAATGAAAATAGGATAAACAAGGATAAGACAGTGTGAAATGGGGCAGAGAAAAGAAGAGTATAGAGAAAAATAGCAAGAGAATAGAGAGGCATGACAGTAGTAGGACACAAATATATGGTTTATTACCTGTTGATGATGATGTGTATAGTATTCTCAACTGGAGTGGTCTGAGAAGTATTTCATGTTGGGTAAAGTCTTTTTTACAAAAAAAAAAAAGAAGTAGTGATTGACTGTTTAAAAAATAATTTGAATAATAATAATGGTAATGATGATCAGTAAAAATAACGAAAAGCTATTGGATGATGACATGGGGATTTTAATGTCTCTATATTGACTGAAATGCATAGTATTCCTTCTGGGGAAAAAATGTAATACACTGTAAAGTTATATGTGATTCAGTTTATATAAACAAGATTATGATGATAATAAATAAATAAAAATTTAAAATTTGTCTTGACTTTTCCTGGTCTTTCGCCCTTCTTTACAGATTTTTGGATCATCATGTTATACAATTTAATAAACTTTATCCAGATTTTTAAAATCAAAACTGCACTATTTTTATAGGATAATTTATGTGTTCTGGTCGATGAGGCAGATTAGCCTCATTCAGGCACACTTAGTTCTTAGTAAGTGATGGTAGAGACAATAGTAGTCCCAATGATACTTTTTGGAGTAGTTTTACGATACTTCATTGCTATAAAGTGATTTTTGGAAAATTATAGGCTGCTAAGTATAAAGGGATAACTCAATCACCTAAAAATAAGCCCTTTAATGTAGAAATGAGAAACTTGAAGTTCAGAAACCCTGTGATTTGCTCAGTGTGTCACAGGTGTTTTCATGCAGTCCTAATTCTTTTTTTTTTTTTACTGATTTAGAAGGTTTTAATTCTCCATCTTTGATGCTGAAACCTAGAGATTAAGAAGATATTCTATTCTGCTTTGTATGCTTTTAAATTTTGAAATAATTTAAGAATCGTAGCTGCGATTTTATCTCCTTCTAGAGGGAGAAAAAAGATTTGAACTGCTAAATGAGATTTCAAAATTTTAGTGGAAAGGACGGTCCCTGTAGCCTAGTGGTTAAGGAAGACAGATCTCATATGGCCAGCCATGGTGCAAATCTCAGCCCTGGTGGTGTGCCAAAGACCATTATGTCTAAGATTCTGACAGAAGGGAGAAACATTGAAGAAAATGAGGTGTGAACACACCCACTGGGGATGCTTTCACCCTTTCCCTCTCCCTGGCAATAGTACATGCCTTCTGGCAACTGAAAAAAAAAAAAAAAAAGGTGGTGAAAAATGTAAATAAAGCACAAGTTTCTTTTGGTTAAAAAAAAAAAAAATCCATACAGTTTTTTCATAATATACATTTTCCATGAACTTTCTGAAGACCCTTCATATTTCAAGCTGCTAAGTGATACATTTATTCACTTACCACTACTCTTTGAACACCTTTAATATGGTGAGCACTATTAGGAGCCATAGGGGACACAGATGATAATGATCCTATTATAGCCTCAAGAAGCTCAAAGTGTGGGGTATAAGACAGGCATAGTAACATTTACCTATTTATATGCATAGGCATGGGTTAAAAACTCTGTTTACTGGAATGGTAGTGTATGTTGGCTATTCTACCACACAAATGCTTCTACAGATTTCCTTTGTCAATGTAAAAAATGTAGAGACCTGACCCCAAATTGTCTTCTGCTTTAGGGAATTACCCAACAATGATGTGGGCTGACTCAATGTAGTGAAAATAAACCCTGAGACAGCTGTGAGGACAAAGCACATACAGAGGCCTGGGCTGTGTGGCTAGTGCTCCTCAAGAATCCCCAGCAGTTCTGTCACACTCACTCCATTGGTGTTGCCCTTTTGGTTGATGTCCTGAACGGCCTTGTCAAACATCTCCTGCTCATAGGAGTTCCAAGTGATGAGGCAATAGACCTACATGGCCATGCTTGGCCAATACGGTGACATCGAGCCTGAGCCTTCTCTGGATGAGATAATCTTCCAGGATATCGAGGCAACGCACCATCTGGGAGAAGATGAGTACTTTGTGGCCACCTGCAATCAGCTTAGGGAGCAGTTTATCAATCAGTACCAGCTTCCCGGCTGCCTGAATCATGGCCTGCAGCTGAAAGTCAGGGGCATCAGGGCTGTGAGTTTTTCGGAAATCTTCCAGAATTTTTTCCTCTGTCCGTTAATCAGGTAAGAATGGTTACAATATTTTTCTTAGTTCCATCATGGTTTTAATGAGATTGGGCATGTTTTGCTGATTAGCCCCCTTGGTCAGGAAGGAAATGTTCTCCTTCAGGATGGCATGGTAATACTTTTTCTGGATATTAGTCATTCCGCTTCAATGATTGTTTCTTGTTTAGGAGCAAGGTTCTTTACCACATCACCTTTTAGCCATCGAAGCATCATCGGTTTTCGGACAGACTGCAATTTCTTTACCTGTTCCTCGGTTTTCAGATCTCCAAATTCCTCCAAGAAAGCAGTCTCTGAAGGAAACTGTGATAGTTCCAGAAAATTTAGCAAACTGAAGAGCTCCTCCACAGAGTTCTGCAAGGGGGTCCCAGTGAGCAGCACTTTATGTTCCTGTATAAATTAAAAGCGCATGATTAATAGTGTGAGAGCCACCAAAACAGTACATTTTAGTGAGAAAAATTAAGCCAGGGCATTCTCTGCCCAATTTGGGGCAATTCTACTCTGCTTTAATGAAAAGATAGGATTCTAACACCTCATAGAGATACAGTCAATAAACAGATTAACTTCCTTGCATATCGCTGCTTTCAGCAGCAACCATTCATTCATTCACTCAATGGACTCAGTGCGTATCCACCACATACTGGGCACTGTGCCAAGGCAGTAATGTTAAAAGGCCATCATATTTGGTACCAGTTTGTTCAGGGACCAGGAAACAAGTCAAATGCTTTACATTTCGAGTTCATAGTCTTCACGGTACTTAAGAGCCCCCTGAGTCTCTTTAAGAATCAATCTGTGGCAAAGGTTGAATTGTTGACCCAGTTTGTAGCAAAAGACTTGATTCCTCCACAGTATCACAGCTACAGAGGGCAAAAAAGAAATCTAGAACAAAAGGACCATGCACAAGCAAGCTAAATGCAGAATAGCTAGAGAATGCTTCCTGTGCACTGAACAGGAAGAATGTGTGTTTATGTAAAGAGCTTGCAGATTCTCACCAGGGCCATGAGCTTCAGACCCTCTAGAAGTTTGCAGTTCCTATTCTTCAGTCTGTGGGCTTCATCAATTATCACACAGCTCCAGTGAATCTTCTTCAGTTCTGGGCAGTCTGCCAGGATCATCTCAAATG